>NW_026652277.1:30639957-30640443 GCF_009828535.3 Hylobates moloch | reverse complement strand
ACGCCTGGCTAATTTTTTTTTTTTTTTTTGCATTTTTAGTAGAGACGGGGTTTCACCATGGTCTCGATCTCCTGACTTCGTGATCCGACCGCCTTGGCCTCCCAAAGTGCTGGGATTACACGCGTGAGCCACCAAGCCCGGCCCTTTTTTTTTTTTTTTTTTTTTTAGACGGGGTTTTGCTTTTGTCAGCCAGGCTGGAGTGCAATGGCGCCATCTGGGCTCGCTGCAGCTTCCGCCTCCCAGGTTCCAGCAATTCTCCTGCCTCAGCCTCCTGAGTAGCTGAGATTACAGGCAGCTGCCACCACGCCCGGCTAATTTTTGTTTTTTTGTGTTTTTTTTTGTTTGTTTGTTTGTTTGTTTGTTTTTGTGCTGTGGCGCAATCTCGGCTCACTGCAAGCTCCACCTCCTGGGTTCACGCCATTCTCCTGCCTCAGCCTCTTCGAGTAGCTGGGACTACAGGCACCTGCCACCACGCCTGGCTAATTT
>NW_026652277.1:30544417-30639857 GCF_009828535.3 Hylobates moloch | reverse complement strand
TGTATTTTTAGTAGAGACGGGGTTTCACCGTGGTCTCGATCTCCTGACCTCATGATCCGCCCGCCTCGGCCTCCCAAAGTGCTGGGATTACAAGCTTGAGCCACCACGCCTGGCCGCTCAATTTTTGTATTTTTAGTAGAGACGGGGTTTCACCACGTTGGCCAGGCTGGTCTCGAACTCCTGACCTCAGGTGATCCACCCACCTTGGCCTCCCAAAGGCCTGGGATTACAGCCATGAGCCACCACACCTGGCAACTTTTTAGTGAGAAACAAATCATTATAAAACCAAAATGTCTACAAATGCAGGGCATAATAATTACTTTTTTATTCATTCACTTAGTTTATCACTTAGTTCAGGTTATTCATTCACTTAGTTAATAAATGCAAATTCCAGAAAAAGTAACTGAATCCTTACTTTACTGTTTTAATTACATGATTTGTAACAATGTAAAATTGCTCAAATATCTAAACAGAATGTTAGTAGAGTATGATAAGAAACTAGATAACCCAGTGTTTCAATATTATGTTTATATGTGCAATTTTACCTTAAACAGTTTCAGAAGCACTTTCAAACAAAATAAATAGCATGAAATCCTGTCTCAGGAATTTTGTTCTTAACTTAAAGCAATTGTATTAAACTTACACATATCTTACTATGAAATCATCCTTCCATCAAATGCCTCCACCTTACCTTCTGGAAATGAATAGCCTTCTACATTTGGAACAAGGAAAATTCCCCCAAAGATATGTAAAGCTAAAGCTGAAGGTATACTGTAGTAGACAAATTTCTTCAAACTTTGCTTAAGGCATTCACAGAAGTTGCTTCTAAATTAAAATAAATATCAGACATTCCCTGATTTCGATTTGACTAGTCCTGATTTCTTTTAGGCAATGTCTATGAAGGTTAGAAATTATTTTCACAAGTGACTGAAATGTACCTAATAAATCACTTGAAGTTTTAAATGCTAACCTATCACTTCACAACAATGAGGTATGCAATTCTCAGGGGCAGAATGAAGTCAGATGAGGCTCACTGTGCAGTACTGATAGAATATGAATAGCAACACCCTTCTCGCCTTGGGTAGGGCCTCGCAAAATAAAATTTATTTCATTATTATAAGCTAAAAACTTTTGGATTTCTGGGATGAAGAAAAGGAAGTTTACCTTCCAACGTGAGCTTATTAGTTTTATTGATTCCCTTCTATTTTGATCTTACGTCCAGATGTGGGGGGAAGTACGTTTCTTTAATAACGATATTGTTTCTTCTACCAGAAAAGTTTTCCATTTTATTTCACCTTAAATACACGGCAAATTTATATTTTAAGAGGTTAATTTTTTTATCAACTTATCACATTTATTCTACTACAGATTTTCGCAGGTTTGGGTTCATGAAATGTATTTCTTGTCTAGAAATAATTTTTAATAGGTCTGTATTTAGGTAAGATCTAAGTGTGTACTTCCTGCTGATAAACTCATCAAACTTCAGTGAAACATAAAGGCCTTCTGATAACTGATATGAATGGAATCTGGCAAACTAAGGAGAGATGAATATGATGGCTTTTAATAAGGAAAATTATTCATTAAGGATATGTATGTATGTCTCCTAGTTTTCTTTATTTTTTTAAATGAGATACTTCTCTGCTTAATGATACATGCATTCTTACAAGTTAAATTTCATAATTTAAATGTAAAATTGTAAAAGGAAAAGAAATACTTAGGGTACTATGGTGTGTTGCATTGTATCAAATATAATATTGAATACACTTATGAAGGTACATTTGTATACTTTTATCTATCTTGACTTACTCCACAGGAACAACCTCCACTGGATGTTACCTGTCCTCAAGTTGAAGGCTTCAGGCTAAAAATTTTAATTATTTTCCCACCATGGTTTCATTGAATTTAAAATTCACATTTTCCGTTTTTAGGTCTTTTATGTTTTAAACACTTTGGTCAATAAAACATCAACTCTCTTAATTCTATACTTGGAAGGGAGGGATTATTCCAGCCATATGAACACCCACTGGAAATAGATTTGCAACAATATAAACTTTAAGACTGTTTAATTTGTCAAATAACACTTATTTTCTGATAGTAATAATAGAAACTTAAAAGGTTTTTTGTTTCATTTGTCAAATAACACTTAATTAACAACTAAAGAGTATAATCTGTGTGGGAAATTGCTAGGTGTTCAAGTAGTATTATATGTTTGCTTCTAGCTTGGATTTCAGAAGTCACGTGCTCCTCTGTGTTTAGATAAATGCAATGTCCAAGAACTTGTGGTGATGACAATTCTAGTCTTCTATTACTCAGCTTGTTTTTGTTTGTTTGTTTTACCATTTGGTTTTCTTTAACCCATAATCAAATTATCAAAGACTTGGAAGAAAGAACAAAAAAAAAAAATTGCCTCTTAGTAATAGTTAATATAAATGTAAACCTGGGTTCCTCTTCACTAACTTCAATCTGCCAACCTGGAAACATGTAAATTCATTCATTATTTAGTTTCTATGTAGTTGTTTTCCAAATTAAAGCAACTTTTTGAGCAATTATATTGAGGTATTCAAAGCAGCAAGATGATTTGTACTGTGGACATAGTGTTACTTTGTATTTCCTCTACAGACTTTTATTAGCATGATTTTGAAACTAAAACTGATTTCAAGATTTTAGAATGCTCAAAAGCAAAGTTTTTTGCTACTGTCTGGTACACCCCATTGTTATAGGAATAGAAAACCTGAGCTAGGTTCTGAATGCAGCAATTGTAGATTCGTGTATTGAGCCAAGTTCCTTAATCAATTATTCGCTATTCTCTTGTGTACTCTGTATCTCATCTATAACCAACTTCTTTTTCCCTACTCTTGGTGCTCCTGAAATGAAACACTCTTCCGAGTCAGCACTGGTCCTCTCTTACATCATTTTATGCTGGGAGAAGACCAGCTAGTTTTAATGTTAGCCTAAAGAAGTTCTTGTTATAATATCAACATTATAAAATCAAATATAAGCCATTTGGGAATTAAACCCCTTGTAGAATCATCTGAGAGTCTTCTGTCTCCAACCCTGCTGACATTGAGCTCTTAGAGTACCTTACATATCATAGTCTATAGGAATGGTGGCCCCAGAAGAATTTCCATTTACAGCCCTGCTTAATTTCTGCTAGTTCAAATAGTCCACTATTGACCCATCATCACATCTGTCAGGTGTGATTTCTTGCACCTGAAAATAGGGATTTTTTTTTTTAAATCATAGTAAGCTACAAAAAGGAGGAGGTCTTTATTTTTAATCTTTGGAAGATTTGGAGGTCTTTATTTTTAATCTTTATATTCCAATTTGAACACATCTGATCTTCACTCAACATTATAATTGAATATAAATTTTTACATTAACACAATTTGGTCATATTAAAAAATAGGGCAACATAAAAATTATTTTTTAACAAAATGACAATTTTAAGGCAGATAATAGAGATAATTTTCGAGTGCTTTCTATATACAAAGCTCTGTGCTAAGCACTTGATGTGTCTTACTTAATTTTCACAAAAACCCTGTGAGATAAGGTACATTTATGGTCATTTTCACATCCAGAGAGGCCAAGAGAGAAGGATGTCCTTCAGTTCATGTAATTAATAAGGCAAAGAGTAAGATTTGAATCCAAATCTGACAATATCCCTAATCTCAAACTCTTAAGCTATACAACCTAAAGATGTTTAAATGGGATATTTAATAGCAATATCAGTTATGATTATCATCATTATCATAATTGAGATACATCTAATACCCCGCAATTAGAGTACAGTAAAAAATGTTGACTTCACTCTTCCTATCAGAATGTACATCTTCTCCCAAAATCCACCTGCTTCTCTGATTGGGTAACTTTGCTCTTTGCTTTTTGCATATGGCCTGCTCAACTTTGCTTTTGCTTGCTCCATTCTCCTTACCAACAAAACCCACATTGTTCCCTCCTCCACCAACTCATGTACTGTCTATTCATCTGTTAGATAAATAAACATGCATTAGCCACTGGAACCAGATTCAGAAATTATCTCTTAGATTCTACTCATCCTTCTAAACTCAGGCCTAATTATTCCAAGCAGAATTATTACAAGTTTACTCTCTATTGCACTATTTAGTCAAACGAGTCAAATTTAGTCAAAATTAAAGGACTATAATTTCTTCGTGGTTGTCACTTTGATTTTCCCAGCTAAATATTCAGCATCCTGGGAGTTATTTCACATCTCTTGTATACCCCTGGAAACTTGCCTAGTATTATAGTATTATACACACAGGAAACATTTACAAGGTATTTTCGACTAATTTAGCAGCATTGGTGTTGTCATGCCTAAATATGTTAGATGGCGTGTCTGAAGTCCATACTAAGAATTTCCCAGGGCTCAGTTTTTGCATGTTTTGGTAAAGTTATCTACACCAGAAATTCATTCTTAATATCTTATTCAAGGTGTTTTATCTGAGTTCTGAATACCATTCTGAAATCAAGGAAGGCAAATTCAGGATGATTCTCTTTTAGCTTCGACCTTTGACTTATGTAATTATGTTATCTTTCTGACTATCTCTGACATTTTTCTATCTTTCTTGTTTTCTTTTTTGCTAAACCCCTTCTTTTTCCTATCTTCTCACCATCCAACTTCATTTCTAAATGGTAGACATAACTATGTGGCTTTTGTTTGATTTTAGTGTATTCTTTAGGAGTGTCTGATACCCAGTTAATTAGTTTGATTCCATGTCTGGCTTATTTAAATTTTTTTTAATTTTTATAAAGGAATATAACAGTATTTGAATAAATATATAGTTTGAAACCGTTTCTTCTATCTATGCATTTTTTTGGTATCTTTTTGACTTAATTTTGACTTTGTACTTTGTTATTCTGCAATTTAATTCTTACCGATCAAATAGTTTACTTGGTCATCATACAACTAACTACCTTCTGCCTTCCAAGCTGGTAAATACCATAACTTCATAAAGAAATTGAAAGAGTCACCATTTTATAGTTACATCCCCACTCCAAATTTAATTTCAAATATTCCAGAAAGCAATGCAAAGAAGACTTAAGATGTAGATTAAATTGACCTCAAACTTCTCATCAAATTGCATAGAAAATGTGATTTTAATCAGTGTCTTTATCTATAAATAACAAAAGTTCTTTGGAGGAGTGTCCTGGAAAAGACGGTTGTAAACAATAGTACTGGTTACCAGACAGTGAGCTGAGCAGAAGCTTACATGCCATGTTTGACCCCTTTCCTCCAGCCTTTGGCATCAAAGCTGTGAAAAATCGTGTCCATACTCTCTCCTGGATATTTCTTATATTTCCGTTCTCCAGTAAATATTTTCTTCCACTAATCCTCATTACCCTTTGCTTTGACTATCAATATAGCCCTTCTCCCTCTTACCCACTGTTACTAGAATTATTTTTCTAAAATACAGGCAGGAACATGCTACTTTCCACTTCTTAAGAAACAATTACATACACCAAAGTCGTTTGACTTTATAAAATAAAACCCTAATGCTCTAACACATCTTCACACTCAAATATATCCTTCCATGCAACCTAACCAAACCAACTAAAACCATCCACCAAGTCTTCTTGCTGTTTTATTCACCCCATTGGCCACTAATATTTCATCCTTTTCTTTGCAGATTAAAACTATACTTATATTTTAAGACTCAGATTTAATATCATCCATTCTGTGAAATTTTCTATCCCACCCACTCAGTGGAAATGATTGCATGTTTCTATCTTATAGTATTTTGCAAGCATATGCATTTTTTTTTTATTATACTTTAGGTTTTAGGGTACATGTGCACAATGTGCAGGTTTGTTACATATGTATCCATGTGCCATGTTGATTTCCTGCACCCATTAGCTCGTCATTTAGCATTAGGTATATCTCCTAATGCTGTCCCCGCCCCCCCCACCCCACAACAGTACCCAGAATGTGATGTTCCCCTTCCTGTGTCCATGAGTTCTCATTGTTCAATTCCCACCTATGAGTGAGAACATGCGGTGTTTGGTTTTTTGTCCTTGCGATAGTTTACTGAGAATGATGTTTTCCAGTTTCATCCATGTCCCTACAAAGGACACGAACTCATCATTTTTTATGGCTGCATAGTATTCCATGGTGTATATGTGCCACATTTTCTTAATCCAGTCTATTGTTGTTGGACATTTGGGTTGGTTCCAAGTCTTTGTTATTGAGAATAGTGCCGCAATAAACATACGTGTGCATGTGTCTTTATAGCAGCATGATTTATACTCCTTTGGGTATATACCCAGTAATGGGATGGCTGGGTCAAATGGTATTTCTAGTTCTAGATCCCTGAGGAATCGCCACACTGACTTCCACAATGGTTGAACTAGTTTACAGTCCCACCAACAGTGTAAAAGTGTTCCTATTTCTCCACATCCTCTCCAGCACCTGTTGTTTCCTGATTTTTTAATGATGGCCATTCTAACTGGTGTGAGATGGTATCTCACTGTGGTTTTGATTTGCATTTCTCTGATGGCCAGTGATGATGAGCATTTCTTCATGTGTTTTCTGGCTGCATAAATGTCTTCTTTTGAGAAGTGTCTGTTCATGTCCTTTGCCCACTTTTTGATGGGGTTGTTTGTTTTTTTCTTGTAAATTTGTTTGAGTTCATTGTAGATTCTGGATATTAGCCCTTTGTCAGATGAGTAGGTTGCAAAAATTTTCTCCCATTCTGTAGGTTGCCTGTTCACTCTGATGATAGTTTCTTTTGCTGTGCAGAAGCTCTTTAGTTTAATGAGATCCCATTTGTCGATTTTGGCTTTTGTTGCCATTGCTTTTGGTGTTTTAGACATGAAGTCCTTGCCCACGCCTATGTCCTGAATGGTATTGCCTAGGTTTTCTTGTAGGATTTTAATGGTTTTAGGTCTAACATTTAAGTCTTTAATCCATCTTGAATTAATTTTTGTATAAGGTGTAAGGAAGGGATCCAGTTTCAGCTTTCTACATATGGCTAGCCAGTTTTCCCAGCACCATTTATTAAATAGGGAATCCTTTCCCCATTTCTTGTTTTTGTCAGGTTTGTCAAAGATCAGATAGTTGTAGCTATGCGGCATCATTTCTGAGGGCTCTGTTCTGTTCCATTGATCTATATCTCTGTTGTGGTACCAGTACCATGCTGTTTTGGTTACTGTAGCCTTGTAGTATAGTTTGAAGTCAGGTAGCGTGATGCCTCCAGCTTTGTTCTTTTGGCTTAGGATTGACTTGGCAATGCGGGCTCTTTTTTGGTTCCATATGAACTTTAAAGTAGTTTTTTCCAATTCTGTGAAGAAAGTCATTGGTAGCTTGATGGGGATGGCATTGAATCTATAAATTACTTTGGGCAGTATGGCCATTTTCACGATATTGATTCTTCCAACCCATGAGCATGGAATGTTCTTCCATTTGTTTGTATCCTCTTTGATTTCATTGAGCAGTGGTTTGTAGTTCTCCTTGAAGAGGTCCTTCACATCCCTTGTAAGTTGGATTCCTAGGTATTTTATTCTCTTTGAAGCAATTGTGAATGGGAGTTCACTCATGATTTGGCTCTCTGTTTGTCTGTGATTGGTGTACAAGAATGCTTGTGATTTTTGTACATTGATTTTGTATCCTGAGACTTTGCTGAAGTTGCTTATCAGCTTAAGGAGATTTTGGGCTGAGACAATGGGGTTTTCTAGATATACAATCATGTCATCTGCAAACAGGGACAATTTGACTTCCTCTTTTCCTAATTGAATACCCTTTATTTCCTTCTCCTGCCTGATTGCTCTGGCCAGAACTTCCAGCACTATGTTGAATAGGAGTGGTGAGAGAGGGCATCCCTGTCTTGTGCCAGTTTTCAGAGGGAATGCTTCCAGTTTTTGCCCATTCAGTATGATATTGGCTGTGGGTTTGTCGTAGATAGCTCTTATTATTTTGAGATACGTCCCATCAATACCTAATTTATTGAGAGTTTTTAGCATGAAGGGTTGTTGAATTTTGTCAAAAGCCTTTTCTGCATCTATTGAGATAATCATGTGGTTTTTGTCTTTGGTTCTGTTTATATGCTGGATTACATTTATTGATTTGCGTATGTTGAACCAGCCTTGCATCCCAGGGATGAAGCCCACTTGATCATGGTGGATAAGCTTTTTGATGTGCTGCTGGATTCGGTTTGCCAGTATTTTATTGAGGATTTTTGCATCAATGTTCATCAAGGATATTGGTCTAAAATTCTCTTTTTTGGTTGTGTCTCTGCCTGGCTTTGGTATCAGGATGATGCTGGCTTCATAAAATGTGTTAGGGAGGATTCCCTCTTTTTCTGTTGATTGGAATAGTTTCAGAAGGAATGGTACCAGTTCCTCCTTGTACCTCTGGTAGAATTCAGCTGTGAATCCATCCGGTCCTGGACTCTTTTTGGTTGGTAAGCTATTGATTATTGCCACAATTTCAGAACCTGTTATTGGTCTATTCAGAGATTCGACTTCTTCCTGATTTAGTCTTGGGAGGGTGTATTTGTCGAGGAATTTATCCATTTCTTCTAGATTTTCTAGTTTATTTGCATAGAGGTGTTTGTAGTATTCTCTGATGGTAGATTGTATTTCTGTGGGATCGGTGGTGATATCCCCTTTTTCATTTTTTATTGCATCTATTTGATTCTTCTCTCTTTTCTTCTTTATTAGTCTTGCTAGCGGTCTATCAATTTTGTTGATCTTCTCAAAAAACCAGCTCCTGGATTCATTAATTTTTTGAAGGGTTTTTTGTGTCTCTATTTCCTTCAGTTCTGCTCTGATTTTAGTTATTTCTAGCCTTCTGCTAGCTTTTGAATGTGTTTGCTCTTGCTTTTCTAGTTCTTTTAATTGTGATGTTAGGGTGTCAATTTTGGATCTTTCCTGTTTTCTCTTGTGGGCATTTAGTGCTATAAATTTCCCTCTACACACTGCTTTGAATGTGTCCCAGAGATTCTGGTAGGTTGTGTCTTTGTTCTCGTTGGTTTCAAAGAACATCTTTATTTCTGCCTTCATTTCATTATGTACCCAATAGTCATTCAGGAGCAGGTTGTTCAGTTTCCATGTAGTTGAGCAGTTTTGAGTGAGTTTCTTAATCCTGAGTTCTAGTTTGATTGCACTGTGGTCTGAGAGACAGTTTGTTATAATTTCTGTTCTTTTACATTTGCTGAGGAGAGCTTTACTTCCAACTATGTGGTCAATTTTGGAATAGGTGTGGTGTGGTGCTGAAAAAAATGTATATTCTGTTGATTTGGGGTGGAGAGTTCTGTAGATGTCTATTAGGTCCACTTTGTTTAGAGCTGAGTTCAATTCCTGGATATCCTTGTTAACTTTCTGTCTAGATGATCTGTCTAATGTTGACAGTGGGGTGTTAAAATCTCCCATTATTATTGTGTGGGAGTTTAAGTCCCTTTGTAGGTCACTGAGGACTTGCTTTATGAATCTGGGTGCTCCTGTGTTGGGTGCATATATATTTAGGATAATTAGCTCTTCTTGTTGAATTGATCCCTTTACCATTATGTAATGGCCTTCTTTGTCTCTTTTGATCTTTGTTGGTTTAAAGTCTATTTTGTCAGAGACTAGGATTGCAACCCCTGCCTTTTTTTGTTTTCCATTTGCTTGATAGATCTTCCTCCATCCCTTTATTTTGAGTCTATGTGTGTCTCTGCGCGTGAGATGGGTTTCCTGAATACAGCACACTGATGGGTCCTGACTCCTTATCCAGTTTGCCAGTCTGTGTCTTTTAATTGGAGCATTTAGCCCATTTACATTTAACGTTAATATTGTTATGTGTGAATCTGATCCTGTCATTATGATGTTTGTTGGTTATTTTGTTCATTAGTTGATGCAGTTTCTTCCTAGCCTCGATGGTCTTTACAATTTGGCATGTTTTTGCAGTGGCTGGTACCGGTTGTTCCTTTCCATGTTTAGTGCTTCCTTCAGGAGCTCTTTTAGGGCAGGCCTGGTGGTGACAAAATCACTCAGCGTTTGCTTGTCTGTAAAGTATTTTATTTCTCCTTCACTTATGAAGCTTAGTTTGGCTGGATAGGAAATTCTAGGTTGAAAATTCTTTTCTTTAAGAATGTTGAATATCGGCCCCCACTCTCTTCTGGCTTGTAGAGTTTCTGCCGAGAGATCAGCTGTTAGCCTGATGGGCTTCCCTTTGTGGGTAAGCCGACCTTTCTCTCTGGCTGCCCTTAGCATTTTTTCCTTCATTTCAACTTTGGTGAATCTGACAATTATGTGTCTTGGAGTTGCTCTTCTCGAGGAGTATCTTTGTGGCGTTCTCTGTATTTCCTGAATCTGAATGTTGGCCTGCCTTGCTAGATTGGGGAAGTTCTCCTGGATAATATCTTGCAGAGTGTTTTCCAACTTGGTTCTATTCTCCCCATCATTTTCAGGTACACCAATCAGACGTAGGTTTGGTCGTTTCACATAGTCCCAAATTTCTTGGAGGCTTTGTTCATTTCTTTTTATTCTTTTTTCTCTAGACTTCCCTTCTCGCTTCATTTCATTCATTTCATCTTCCATCTGCGATACCCTTTCTTCCAGTTGATTGCATCTGCTACTGAGGCTTCTGCAATCTTCACGTAGTTCTCGAAACTTGGCTTTCAGCTCCTCCATCTCCTTTAAGCCCTTCTCTCCATTGGTTATTCTAGTTATCCATTCTTCTAATTTTTTTTCAAAGTTTTTAACTTGTTTGCTGTTGTTTTGAATTTCCTCCCGTAGCTCAGAGTAGTTTGATCGTCTGAAGCCTTCTTCTCTCGACTCGTCAAAGTCGTCCTCCATCCAGCTTTGCTCCATTGCTGGTGAGGAACTGCATTCCTTTGGAGGAGGAGAGGTGCTCTGCTTTTTAGAGTTTCCAGTTTTTCTGCTCTGTTTTTTCCCCATCTTTGCAGTTTTATCTACTTTTGGGCTTTGATGATGGTGATGTACAGATGGGTTTTTGGTGTGGATGTCCTTTCTGTTTGTTAGTTTTCCTTCTACCAGACAGGACTCTCAGCTGCAGGTCTGTTGGAGTTTACTAGAGGTCCACTGCAGACCCTGTTTGGCTGGGTGTCAGCAGCGGTGGCTGCAGAACAGCGGATTTTCGTGAGACCACCAATTCAGCTGTCTGATAGTTCCTCTGGAAGTTTTGTCTCAGAGGAGTACCTGGCCCAGTGAGGTGTCAGTCTTTCCCTTCTGGGGGGGTGCCTCCCAGTTAGGCTGCTCAGGGGTGAGGGACCCACTTTAGGAGGCAGTCTGTCCGTTCTCAGATCTCCAGCTGCGTGCTGGGAGAACCACTACTCTCTTCAAAGCTGTCAGTCAGACAGGGACGTTTAAGTCTCTGGAGATTCCTGCTGACTTTTTGTTTGTCTGTGCCCTGCCCCCAGAGGTGGAGCCTACAGAGGCAGACAGGCCTCCTTGAGCTGTGGTGGGCTCCACCCAGTTCGAGCTTCCTGGCTGCTTTGTTTACCTAAGCAAGCCTGGGCAATGGCGGGCGCCCCTCCCCCAGCCTCGCTGCCGCCTTGCAGCTTGATCTCAGACTGCTGTGCTAGCAATCAGTGAGACTCCGTGGGCATAGGACCCTCCGAGCCAGGTGCGGGACACAATCTCCTAGTGTGCCGTTTTCCAGGCCCGTTGGGAAAGCGCAGTATGAGGGTGGGACTGACCCGATTTTCCAGGTGCCGTCTGTTACCCCTTTCCTTGACTAGGAAAGGGAACTCCCTGACCCCTTGCGCTTCCCGAGTGAGGCAGTGCCTCACCCTGCTTCGGCTCACACACAGTGCACTTCACCGACTGTCCTGCACCCACTGTTTGGCACTCCCTAGTGAGATGAAACCGGTACCTCAAGCAGAAATGCAGAAATCACCAGTCTTCTGTGTCGCTCAGGCTGGGAGCTGGAGACCGGAGCTGTTCCTATTCGGCCATCTTGGCTCCCCCCCTCGCATATGCATATTTTAAATGTATGTTTCATTTTGCCTAATCTATATTGTTTGTCTTCCCCACTAATTATAAAATATTGGAAGTTGGGGATCATGAAACCTTCATATGTGGGTATCCTGTATTTCCTGGTATAGCGTTTTGTGCAGGTGAACTCCGGATATTATCACCTTCCATCTCCATAGCCCTTGCCTGTAATGAAGCACTCTCCAACATTTTTTATTCATTTTTGAAAAATCAAATCTGAAGCAAAATTGTCCTATACCCCCTGTTCACATTATGGCTCCTGAAAAGAAACTCTATACATGATGCATTGGATTCATCACCCTCGTTTGATTTTTTTTAAGCTTCATCAATCCCGTATGAATTCACACAATTCTGTTGTAATTTCCGTCATCTGGGTCACCGGTGACTTGGACTGGAAGACCTGATTAATTATTTTAAGGACTTTTCTTTTTCACAGTTGGTGAGGCATTTAATATCTGTGATTTACTTAAAATCCTCTCTCCTAATTTTTCTGACATATCTCCCTTCAGGTTTTTCCCTTTGCTTCCGTAACTGTTTTCTTCTATCCTTTTCTGAATCCTAGAACCTAGACCTCAGAAAAGCTAGGAGCTAAAGACATGCCCACGAATAATAAGGTTAGAGATATAAATTAAGGGCAGCAGAGTGGATAAGATGACTTTTATCCACTGTGGATAAGAATGGATACAGGGAGAGTGCATTCTGTAAAAAGAAAGGAGGGACAAAGATGAAACCCAGGAAAAGCAAATTTATAAAGATAGTTGGCCAGTGAAGACCATAGACTACATTTAAAAACAACTTTTTCCTGGAAAAATATTCAAATTATTACAAGTTTTAGTGTGATACATTGTTTTAATATTATATCAGTGTATGAAAAACAGAATAAGCAAGTTGTTATCTACAGGTTATTTTCAGACTTGGGGTTCCATCATTTTAAATGAAGATAGTTATTTTTCACATTTATAGTTACAGTCTTAACAAAGAACTGGATTTTAATTTTATCATTCCATTTTAGTGACAGAGATGGTCAGAGGCAAATCAAGCATTTGGCTCAATAAAGGTGCTGACACCTCACAGATACAGCCGCAACTATGGTGGGTTTGAAACAAAGAGTATTAAAATAGGGCTAGAATATCTTTTAAAAAGACAGGTCCTCAAGCCTGATATTCATAACTGTAGTTAAAGCTGAATCATGGGCAAAGATTAAAGCCAAGAGCTTTCAGCACTGGGACCAGGGGTCCTATGGGTCACCACCACCAGAGGACAGCTGGAATGTGGCCTCAGAGGGAAAGAAAAGCCTGGGGTGAGCACAGGTCAGAATGAGAGATGTGCCAGTCACAGAAGCCAACCCTCCATCGACATTTTGAAAGCTAATCATTTTCAATTCTGTCTTCCTAAGATTGAGAGACAAGGTCACAATATGCCTACTGCTTCTTTCTCCCTTTCTACAAAGCAGAGGATCAAACCACAATTAGAAAATTGCATTTCCTGTTGTGCTGAATGAAACTTTGTTGACCTGATCACAGTATCTTTTCAAAACTTTAATTTTCTATAATAAGATCCTGTCTGAAAAATAGAGTATGTATACTCAGGTTATTCTAATGAAATTTTAACCCATACAAAGAAAATTTCTACTTTTATTTTCCTTGAGTTTAACAGCTTTATTTCTATTTTATTCCTTTTCATTCCTCTCCCAACTGTGGATGGAGTTCCTCCTTAATTTTGCACTCAGCATTTCAATTCCTGTAATATAAAAAGAAACTTTCATGGGAAATTATATGAATGTGCTTTTAGGTCACATCCCTAGACAGCCTAAGGAAAAACATTAAAAGATGTAATTAGAACTAAGACATTACTGTCCTATAATGTGCCCTTCAAGTTTTGTTTTTGAGACTGTGTTTTCTGTCATTTATGGTTTTAGTATAACATTGGTCATTACTTTTAATATTTAGTAAGAATAATATATATTTTTCTATTCAAATATTATCTCTAATTCTTCAGCCTAGTACATTTATTTGGGGTAATACATAGAATGTTACAAGGTCAACTTGTCACTCTTCAAACATATATTTGTCTTCATATTCTTATCCCATGGGCTGCGATGTGCTTTATAAAAGCTGGTAAAAATCACTCATAACCAACACTGTGGAAAGTTGTGCAAGAGTTGGGGCAATTACAATATCTTCAGAATCTCATAAAATGATTTGGAAACCAACTGCCATGTGAAGATTGTTTTTATTCACTTCCTCAAAATCAGAATATTATGATCAATTTGTACAGGACCAGATGTCAAAGCCATGTGGAACTTCATATACCTCAGTCAACAAGATATTCTCTTTTTAATTTATCTTTGATAATGAATGATTTTAATTTTATTACATTAAACATTCTGTGCCACAAGGACTATCTGTGGGTTGAAATATTACATTAAGCATGTTCAACTAATAGATTCTGTCATTTAATCTTAATCTTTCATTTAGAGAAGTGGGAATCAATGTGTGTTTCAAGATAATTTTTAATCCAATCTCCAAACCCAAAAGCAAATGAATAAAACTTTTGCTCTGATCATCTATTTATTTCTTTTCTTTCTTTCTTTCTTTTTTGAGACAGAGTCTCGCTCTGTCGGCCAGGCTGGAGTGCAGTGGTGCGATCTCGGCCCACTGCAACCTCTGCCTCCCAGGCTCAAGCAATTCTCCTGCCTCAGCCTCCTGAGTAGCTGGGATTACAGGTTGTGCCACCATGCCCAACTAATTTTTGTATTTTTAGTACAGACAGGGTTTCACTATGTTGGCCAGGCTGGTCTTGAACTCCTGACCTCAGGTAATCCACCATGCCTGGCCTGCTCTGATCATCTATTTCTTAATTCTCTATTTCACCTCTAAGGACTGAGTTTGTTGTTGTGAAATAAATAAAATATTGTATTCTAATTTTTTATTTATCTTCCTCTTCCAATAAAAATGTGATTATTTTTAAAATGGGAAATATATATCTTTTTCTATTTTCAATTTACTTTCCCCAATAGTTAACAGAGTATTTAGCAGATAGTAGGCCTACAAAAATATTTGACAAATGAATGAATAAAAGAAACATGCTTGCTTAAAAGTAGGTGTATATCTTAGATGAAGGAAGATGGAATATACAGATTACATTTATTTATTTATTTATTTATTTTTATTTTTTTATTTTTTTTGAGATGGAGTCTCGCTCTGTAGCCCAGGCTGGAGTACAGTGGCACAATCTCAGCTCACTGCAAGCTCCGCTTCCCAGGTTCAGGCCATTCTCCTGCCTCAGCCTCCCGAGTAGCTGGGACTACAGGCGCCCGCCACCACGCCTGGCTCATTTTTTGTACTTTTAGTAGAAATGGGGTTTCACCTTGTTAGCCAGGATGGTCTTGATCTCCTGACCTCATGATCCGCCTGCCTCGGCCTCCCAAAGTGCTAAGATTACAGGCGTGAGCCACCGCGCCTGGCCAGATTACATTTATTGAGCAGTTACTATGTGGTAGATGCGATATGTGTTTTGCTTACATTATTCTGATTTAATTCTCCCATCAAACTGATGGCATAGATATTACTATCCACATTTTGCAGGATATAATATTGAGGCTTAGAGTTAAGTGCCTGCCCTAATGTCATACAGCTAATATATGATAGAGCTGTGATTTATACTTAAATTGACTCCAAAGTCTTTCTGTCTACTTCATCACACAGCCAAGGATTAAAGTGATTAGATGTCAGAATGTGTTCAGACTCATCTTTGAAGCCATCATTGATTTTATTGAAGAATTATTGATATATTATTAGATCTGGCATGTTTTTCGAAATAAATATGATTGTAAGTGTAGGGCACCTAAGTAAGAAGCATTGGTTTTTTAGCATAAATATTTCTACAGAGCATTTTATTCTGGAGAAAACAATTACTTGCTGCATAGTCTGATTATATAAAATATCAATTGTACATAATATTTATGAAAGTTTTCAAATCAACCTAGACTTTTTTCTTAATTTAGAGGCAGATTCTTTTGAGATATTATTGGGTTCAGGGTATTTGGCTTTTTGTGCAAAGGTCATATGGCTTCAGTTATGACACAAAAACAATTCCATTAGGTTTCAACCTCAGTACAAACACATCCATCCACATACTTGCCTAATGTCAGTTTATTAATTCACAGTGATTTTGAGCTCATAATGCCCAAGCTTGTGAATAATATATAGGAATTTTTGCATAATTCCCAAAATCTTTGTAAACCATTGCTACTAATAAATTCGTAAAAAGAAAAAAAATCCTCGAAATGGTTTTGGGAGTACTATGGATTTTTAAAATATATTTTTGACCTACTTTATGAAATATATAGGTGAAGCTAATTGGAAACAAATATTAGCTATATTAAACAATGATTTTAATACCAAAGCATACAAATATCAAAATGTCAAACCTCCTACTAAAACTACACAATTTTTCATATTAGAATTTAGTGGAGTCCATCAAAGGGAAAATATAATTGAAATATAAAATGAGTTATTGCATCAGGCTCAGTAAAAAATACTGAAAATATTTAATTTTCAAAATTCCATGGGAAATTAGGGACTGTTTTGCTTCTCTGGAGGGCATTAGTGTTTAAAAAAAATTAATGAGTTCCATTGGGCTCTCTTTGGCCAAAGTGGGTGATAAACTTAATTGACAAAGTCAAAATGCAGGTGAAATACCTTTGCATATCAAAGCTACTATAAATTTCAAAATGCTTTAATATGGATGCTTCTAATTTTTGAAGGGACATTTCAAATGCAGAACAAATGGCCTAAATTATTTCAATTCATTTTTTAAGAACAGAAATGTAAGTCATTTGAATAATCCCTTGGAGTTCATGGTAACAAAACACGTCCTATGTTAAATCCAGTCAATCTCCATCCCTTTTCCTAGATGCTTTTGCACAAATAGAACCATCACTAGTATTAGCTTTCTCTCTGAGCACCAGTATGCACCACAACTATAGATTCCATGTCTCTTTCAGAGATTATAAACAAAGACTAGCAATTCTGGAGATAAGAGGTTTCTGTCCTTTCTCAGTTAATTCTACCTTTGAAGTACATATAGTGGAACTGTTTTCAGAAAGACAAATAAAGAGAAGTACCCTTACTGGATTTATTTCTTTTTTGTAAAGATGGAGAATAAACCACTTTATAATTTCATTGTCCTTCACTGTATTACAGTAATTGTAATTAAGAATATCTTTTGAACTGTAAAAGATATAGAAATGTTCAAAAGGAAGAAAAGCTCATAGTTTTCAAGAGAAATAGTCGTGTTCAGTTTTATTCAGAACTTCTTTATTACACTTCAACTTAATGATTATTGCCTCCTTTGCGTCTTAAAGTTATTTCAATAAGTTTTATTTTTAAAGCAATTCATTGTTTATTATAAATGTACTATTTCCCTCGTTATACTTTTAGTAATATGTGCCATTGAGCATTTATAGATGGCACAAATATATTATCCAAGATCTGTAATGTAGTAAAGTATTTAAATAAAAACAGAAACTATTTCTTATTTGCACAGGCATCCAGTGCATATTTATTAAGATTAATACATATTAAAAATTACATTATTTTTTCAGATCCAAGAAATTGACATAAATAATGAGCAAGAAAATGATTATGAAGAGGATATTGCCTCATTTTCCACATATATTCCTTGTAAGTTTTTCTATGTTTTATATATATATATATGACATATTCCTATATATATCACATATATATGTGACTTATGGAAGATGTAACTGAAAAAGCAAGACTGAAGAGAATGTGGCACGGTATTTAATTAACTGATTGGCTTTTAATTTGTAATAGAGACACTACTACATCATATTGCTAATTTAAATACTTTTAATAAGTTCAAGTTTTAATAATCAAATACTGATTTTTCCTACCCAGAGGGAATACACAAATAACTCTGTTATGACTATGTAGACTATTTGACAACTACATTTTTAAAGTTTTTTAAAAACATATAACCACATTATTTGCAGACCTTAGTTTTCTCAGTTATGAAATGAGACTATTAAACTAGAATACTCTCTAAGGTGTTTCCTGGCTCTAATATCTGTGATTCTACATTCTAATGTCTGAAGAATAATTCAGGATGTTCCTACATGTATATAAACATATATGTGTATATAAACATGTATATATACACATATATACATGTATATATACATATATACACATATACACATGTATACATATATACACACACATATATACATGTATATATAAATATATATAAATGTATTTATATATAACGTATTTATATATATATATATAAATATGTATATACATGTTTATATGTGTATGTAAACTCCACCCATTATGCCAGGTTTTATTGGCATACAGCTCAACAGCTTCACCAGCATGTTTGATAGGAATCTCACATCCAACATTTTTGAAAATTCTGATTCCTGCCATTGCCAAACCTCTCTACCTGCTGACTTCCCCATCTCAGTAAGTGAAAACTCCTTCCCTCCTTTGTTCAAGTCAGTTAAAAAATCCTTGAAAGTCATCCTTGGCATTTTTACTTTCTCTCCTACCCCATATGCAATCAGTCTTACAATACTGTTGACTCTACCTTCAAAGCATTCCCAGCATTCAGCCATTTCTCTCCCCTTTCATTATCCTAGTCCACACTGTCATCAGTTCTCCCCTTGTTTACTGCAATAACACAGTGGAGAACTGGAGGGTCATTGTCACTTCCTACATTGCAAGCTTGGCAATGAACGGAAATTTTTCTATTGTTATGATTCGGGAGGGAGGACTGCTACTGGTATTTATTGGGTAGAGATAGAAGAAATGCTGCTAAATAATGTAGAGAAAGCCTTCAATAGCAACTTCCACATTTGCTGCCTCTGATATTCTATGCTTCTTGAAATGACTAAACACCTTTCATGAAGGACTAAACACTTTTCTGCTCCAAATCCTCCAATACCTCCCCATTGTACTAATAACCTTTCTCATCCCCTACAAGACCCTAATCTTTGTGTTCCCATCTCTCACCATTCTCTTGCTCGTTCACAAACCAATAATGTGCCTGCCTCAGGGCATTTGCACTTTCTATTCTTTCTGTACACTTTCTCCTTATATGCTCAAGGCTTGCTTCATCACTTCTTTCTTCGTTTTATGACACCCTCCTCTTCATTTCACTTTACCTGCTCCTTTTCTTCATTGTACTTATCAACATTTAATATTATATATTATTTATCTGGTTGTTTATTGCCTGTATTCTCTTTCTAAATCACACGCTCAAAGGGATTAGGGCTTTTTATTCACTGTTTTGATTGTATCCCCAGTACCTGTAACAGAACATAGTCTATGCCCAATGAAACATTATTGACCACAAGTTTTTCAAATGATGGGGACCTGCAAATCAAATAAAGTTAAATACAAGTAAATGCCTTCACTAGCATACTTTGGCAAAATAAGTAAACTCTTCAAGTTATTGCAGGACACAAAAAAATGCTAAATATTAAATTAATGGATTAATGCACCAAGCATTAAAGTTATATATCTTATCATTTAAATTATAATAATAGTGATTATAAAGGCCATGATTGAAAATGACCATATATTTATCATGACGTTTAATTTTCAGAATTGACTGTAATAATAAAACATTATTTCAATTCTTTATAAAGAAAAATTTCACTTTTGCTGTTTGAAACTACAAACTCTCTTGTATATGAAACTGTATGACTGGGCTCAAGCCAGTCTCTTTCATGAGTGAGAGGGTGAAGCACAGAACCCTAGCCCAGCGGATTTCCATTGGTATTACCATTATGACAAAGCATGCTAAAACACACCAACTCATTAAATCTGACTTTCCAGGGCTGAAACCCAAGTTTGGGCATATTTGACGACAAGTACCATTCAGATTCTGTTGCTTATTCAGTATTAAGAAACACTGAATATATAAGCAGAAGTGTGGCTAAGAGTAATTTCCTATAGCATGAATGTAATTCTGAGTTGATGACTGATTTGCCCATACAGAAATAATAAAGTTCCTTTTCTAGCCTGAGCAATAATTTTTTTCCATCCATTCCATCATCTACTCCATCAGCATTTCTAGAGACTACTTTATTTCAGGCTTAGTGTTTTGTGTTAAGGATAGAAAGATGAATGAGATCTGTGCAGATAGATTGTACAAAAACAAATAACCATCCACTTTGCCCAGGCTGGTAATTAACGAATCTTGGCTTAGTTCTAGTACTGGAAACTGTATCTTTCTTCTTTCTCACGTGAAAGAATAGAAAGACAAAAAAAGAAAATTCCATATAATAATATGGGCTACCATCGTGGGCATGATTTTTCTACATTCTACAGTGTAATTCTTCATTTTAAAGAAGTCTTTCTTCTCTACATTGTGCTGTTTGGGATTTTAAGCTATATTTTAGCTTAGCAGCATTTTAATACAGCAATTTCTTGCCTTGACAAGGAAAACAATTCGCATATTCAAAGGTCTGTTACAGAGGTTCCAAAGTCTGTTTAGGAATTCCAAAAGACTGTTTTAAATTTTTTGAATCCTTTATTTAGAGAATATTTTTATAAAGAAAATTTAACAAAAGTTTTTTCTGAAGATTTAAAGTCATTGCATTATAATTTCTTTTTTTCTGCTTTCTTCCTGAGTGTTTGTTTGAAGAGCATTCACTGTATGTAATATAAAAACAAATAATGGTATGGTTGTCAGAGTAGAGGGAATTTGGATCATTTGGTTAAATTTCTGGGTAGAATGCATTTATAGGTAAAGAACTGATCCTCAGAAAGATTTACCTACTGTTGGTGATTTACATGCCTTTCTCACCAAAAAAAAATTAACTTTTCCCAAGTAATAGTTCCAAAGTTAATATAGTATCTGTAAATGATTTACTATGAGGAATTATAAAATTATTATAGTTATCTGCAAAGATCAATATATATTCAAATAACTAAATAAGGGTCATAGATTCATTTCTTTTTATCATTTACAAGCAAGTAAAGGTTTGTGTCTTTTTTCTTTATGTTTTCCATCATTTATTATTTTATTGGGTCAGTTATATTGTTTTCTAATAAAAATGCAAGGATGCTATCAAATACATGAATTTGTTCAAACAATAACTCTAAAGAATCAGAATATCGTTATCTGCCTGAGTGTGTCATATACACAGATAGCAAGACATAATGGAGCTTTGACTGTTCATTTGTCAAGTATTTTAAAAGCCCAGAAAGAAATGACTGTTCACGAAAAGTTACACATTTGACAGCTTTTCACTATATCAGGTCATAAAGGTTTTATTAGCAGTACTACTATTTCTGTACAATTTTACAAAATATGAAATGCCTTCAGATGGTGTGTTTAAATGAAGTCATGCAATCTTCATCATAAACAGCCACACAGAACCCAGCATTTCATCTTGAAAGCAGGAAGACATACAGGCAGAGTGCAGATGGAGCTGAGGCAAGTGAAATGGAAGGGGAAGGAAAACAGAATGGATCAGGCATGGAGGCCAAGCACAGCCCACTAGAGGTTGGCAGTGAGAGTTCTGAGGACCAGTATGATGACTTGTATGTGTTCATTCCTGGTGCCGATCCAGAAAATAACTCACAAGAGCCACTCATGAGCAGCAGACCTCCTCTCCTGCCACCGCGACCTGTAGCTAATGCCTTCCAACTGGAAAGACCTCACTTCACCTTACCAGGTAAGTTTAAGGTTAGAAAAAAAAAACAAAACAAAGACAAATCTTTGACAGGCTTACATAGCAAATATTGCAGTGGCAAATCTATACAGAGCAGATCAGCTTTTGAAACCAAGAGCAACATTCTTCCTATTCTTTAAAAACTAAGGCCTGGGAAATGAGGCAAGAGATACCTACCTCTACCTTGTTCTTTTCTTTATTTCCTTCCTTCCTTCCTTCCTTCCTTCCTCCCTCCCTCCTTCCCTTTCTTCCTTCCTTCTCTCACTTTTTCTCTGTTTCTCTCTTTCTTTCTTCCTTGTCTCATTCCAAAGCTTTAAGAAAATAAAACTTGGAAGGAGTCTGTAGTTCTTCATGTAAAATGAACCTCAGGCATTCTGTGGAAAAGGAAATACAACATTGCTTTTAAAACATACTCTCAGTCTTCAGACAAAAAGTGAAATGCTAATGATCGAGAATTTTCAGATGAATCTGGGTACTTTAATCACTTGGTAGCTGTGGGAGAATTAAGCATTAAAGGGTTTGTCCCATACTGCACTGACACCAAAGTTTAAAAACACTGTATACACTATCCAAGTGGAAGAAGAGTCAACATAGCTGTCACTGGCATTTGTTCCCAGGTGAAGGAATTGGGGTGTGGAAAGTGGGTGTGGGGAATCTGTCCTTGCAGAGGGCATGAAGAGGAGCTTCCACATTAGTTTTATCTGCCTGGAGTGTTCAACAGCCTGACAAACTCCCAGCTCCAGGCTCACTCTTACAGTCACAAATTATCATCTACTTTTTGATCATTATTTCATATGAACTTTCCAAATTTATATTTATTTTCCAAATAAAATGTTCTTAAGAAGACAATTTAGTTGAAAAAAAAAACTCCTTATCAAAACCCCATTTTCACTATAATTTAGTTGTTGGGTCCTAGAAGGCTACAAAGTACAAAAACATGACCTTGTTTCAAAAAGTAAATTTTTAAGCAGTGAAATTTAGTATTTGGGCTGGGCACAGTGGCTCATGCCTGTAATCCCAGCACTTTGGGAGGCCGAGGCGGGTGTATCACCTGAGGTCAGGAGTTCGAGACCAGTCTGGCCAACATGGTGAAACCCCATCTCTACTAAAAATACAAAAATTAGCTGGGCATGCGCCTGTAATGCCAGCTACTGGGAAGGCTGAGGCAGGAGAATCGCTTGAGCCTGGGAGGCGGAGGTTGCAGTGAGCCAAGATCATGCCACTGCACCCCAGCCTGGGCAACAAGAATGAGACTCCATCTCAAAAAAAAAAAAAAAAAAAGGAATTTAGCATTTGTGTCCTTGAAGGCTCTCTATGAAGACTCAGGTTTACCAACATAAGCTTTATTAAGCTTATGCACTGTATTTCGAGATGGAAAGTACTGCTTAATTGAAAGCTCTGAAGCCTAATGGATATTCCTCTGATTCATTCATTCATTCAACAGATATTTATTACCTACTATATTTGAAGGTCTTGTGGACCCTTAACATTTATCCATGAAGTAGATATATTAATATTTAGTGGTTAGGGGAGAAAACATCATAAGTTAGTAGTACACTACAAAATTCTGGCATATTTTTCTCATTTTTTCAGATCTGAGTAATTTGCTATAACGAAATTAATTGTCAAAAAGGTAAAATTGTCTTCTGTCAGATTATTTCTCTTAAAAGTGCTAATATTAAATCATATTTTTCCTAATGTAAATTTCTATGTATGGTATGTTGGTTAGCAGGTCTAAAACGACTCTACCAAGGGTCTTCATGAGATATCTAAGATCAGAAATGTAATCTTGGCTAATATATCTCCTGAAAACTAGCAAATATAAAAAGCAAAATAAAATAAAAACTCACTTATTTAATTTAAAAACCCTATTTTTACATTTTATATTCAGTGTTACTTTTATCTTATCTTTTCATAGTACTGATATTAGAAGTGGATAATAAAATGCTGGCATTTTTTCTTAAAAATGTTTTGTTGGTCTTTAAATGCAAGGCTGTAAGCTGTCACTTATTTTTTTGCCAGAGACTTTGTATGTCTTCTTTGGCTAGTGATACCTTCAGGAGTTGTTCTTTATGAGTAGCTTCCATCTGCCATCAAGTTACTGAAGGAAAAAAAAAAAAAACCCATTTCCTCAGTGCTGTAGGCATCAAATTCCTCACCATGGATTTACGGACTTCTTCATTGGAGAAACTAATTAATAACATATAATACTATAGAGCACTTTACAGTTTATAAAGAACCCATTGTTTCTTTTTAACTTCCCAAGAATCTTGGAAAGTAATTATCAGATCCCTCCTTGACTCAGTTCCAAGAAGCCCTATAATTAGAATGTGTCAGTTACTTCTATTAACAGGTCTCCTAGGCTATTATTAGGATTTTTCTCTTTTTTATACAGTCTTGCCCCAATTACTTCAAAAGTTGGAATTATAGAAGTGATTTGTTTTAATCTTTCTTTATTAATATACCACCTGAATTGAGAAAGCTTAGGTCCCACTCTTAACTGAAAAGTATTATCTGATACTTTGGAAAATAAAAAGTAAAATGTATTATTTCTAGTGCAAGGCCAACTTTAGAAATAATTGGGAAGAGAGGTGGGTGGGGAAACAGAGAGTTAAGAGCTCAGGAAATCGGTTCATAAATGTAAAATGGTTGACACATTTCGCTAAAAATGAAACACTGAAAAAGTGGTTCCCACACACTTAATCCAGTTTTACCTGTGTTGCTGTCAGTGAACCAGAAGTCATAAAGTCAAAATCTTTTTTTTTTTTTGAGACGGAGTCTCCCTCTGTCACCCAGGCTGGAGTGCAGTGGCGCAGTCTCGGCTCACTGCAAGCTCCGCCTCCCGGGTTCACGCCATTCTCCCGCCTCAGCCTCTCCGAGTAGCTGGGACTACAGGCGCCCGCCACCACGCCCGGCTAATTTTTTGTATTTTTAGTAGAGACGGGGTTTCACCGTCGTCTCGATCTCCTGACCTCGTGATCCGCCCGCCTCGGCCTCCCAAAGTGCTGGGATTACAAGCCACCGCGCCCGGCCTTAAAGTCAAAATCTTAAAACCATATTATTCATAGGATAAAAGGCAAGCCGTGGTGAATTGAAAGTTAGTGCTAGGCACATCAGTAATTAACACTTCTTAAGTTAAACTAAATGAAACTATAAGAGTTAAGACTCTGTTGGGAGATTATCTTAATTTCGCCTCATAAACTTACCGAAGGCAATTGCTGAATCTCATTTTATTCTGCTCTGCTACTTGTCTTTCCCTTTTTAAGTTTTTCCACTAAAATCTTCGTAAGTAAATTAATTTTGGGAGTATCAGATTCTCACCAAACAAAGGGCAAATTCAAAAAAGAATGAAAATGAAAGAAAAAGCCTTCATTGGCCTGGTAGAGAGCCATTGAAATTCTTTTTAATTTACTTGTTAATCAAAGCATATTATATCTTTGTCTTATTAATAACTGCTACAAAAATATTTTAACATATTCTTATAAAAATATGTCAAGATATTACTGAATGTAAAAACCATCAAAGACTCTGAAACCTATAATTTTATTCTTTTCATGTGAATTCATTGTCACACCATTGATCATCCATGCTGTCTTTTATGTCATGAACTCTACTTTCAGTGTCTTTCATCTATGTTTTTTATTTGTTTATTTTTTTGTTTTTATTTTTGAGGCACGATCTCGCTCTGTTGCCCAGTCTGGAGTGCAATGGCGTGCTTATAGCTCACTATGGCCTCAAACTCTTTGGCTAAAGCAATCCTCTCTCCTCAGTTTCTGGAGTAGCTAGGAGTACTGGCCGCCTAGCTAATTCTTTTGTTTTTGTAGATACTAGGTCTCACTAGGCTGCTCTCAAATTCCTGGCCTCCAGCTATTCTCTTACTTCAGCCTCCCAAAGCACTGGGATTAGGCACAGAAGCCACTGGCCAGTGTCCTTTATCTATGAATAAGGCCCATGTTGGCTTGTAGAAAACAAGAGCTGCATTTTTGAAGGTCAGTTTGTCATAGTCAAAGACCGACTGCTATGAAACCGACTAATGGTGCCTTTGGCTATTTCTCCCTATCCTTTTCAGAGAAATTAAATTTTAGGTGAAATATCCAGTGCAAGCAATATGAAACATGAAACAACTTCAAATGAAAAAAAATCTAAGAATATTATGCTTGAAAAGCACAAGTTTTGAAAGCTGTGGAGTTTGAGACATAGATTTATAACTCGATTTCCTGATATGAAATCATTCTTTATATGTAAAAGTATATATAATATAAAATAATACATAAAGGTATATTTAATATATATAATATAGATAATTATATTTTATACATTAAATATTTATATATGAAATAATATATAAAAATAATATTTTATATATATATATCTCTCTCTACACAAAACAATATGGAAAGTATTTAAATGTTTTAAAAAAATCCATGTCTTAAGCACATGGATTTTTTTAATACATGTATTTTTCTTCTTAATACAATTTAAATTACAAACTGCAGGATGATTTGTTAGTAAGTTACACAGCTCACTTTTTCTGCATTTAGGGGGTGACATATAAATTATTCTCCTGGAGTCACAAGCTCTTCTCTAATATTGTCTCCTATGGCACTTGACTAAGCCACCTTGGGAAGCTCAAAAAAGTGACAGATAGACACCAATAATATTGCATATAACAGAAGAGTAAACACAATGTAAATATTTCATAAACAGGGACAATGGTGGAAGGCCAAATGGAAAGAAGTCAAAACTGGGGTGATCCTGGTGTTAGACAAGAAACAGGAGATGAACCCAAAGGAGAAAAAAAGAAAGAAGATGAAAAAGAGCAGGAGGCGGAGGAAGACCCATATACTTTCGCTGAGATTGATGACAGTGAATATGACATGATATTGGCCAATCTGAGTATAAAGAAAAAAACTGGGAGTCGATCTTTCATTATAAATAGACCTCCTGCCCCCACACCCCGACCCACAAATATACCTCCAAAAGAGGAAACTACACCTTACATAGCTCAAGGTAATTATCATTGTTGTTTGTTACTTGTTAATTTTTTTTGTCCAAAATTTTGAGGATGGGAGGAGGGGATAAGGTGATGCAATTAGTGCTCTAAAACGCCAAAGATTAAACATTTTTTTTCAAGTCACAGCTAAGCCATACTGGCTCATTTTTTTTCACTGAGTTTTTTTTTTTTATTATCATTATACTTTAAGTTCTGGGGTACATGTGCAGAATGTGCAGTTTTGTTATGTAGGTATACACGTGCCATGGTAGTCTGCTGTACTCATCAACCCGTCACCTACATTAGGTATTTCTCCTAATGTTATCCCTCCCCCAGCCCCCCATCCCGCAATAGGCCCCAGTGTGTAATATTCTCCACCCTGTGTCCATGTGTTCTCATCGTTCAACTCCCACTTATAAGTGAGAACATGCGGTGTTTGGTTTTCTGTTCTTGTGTTAGTTTGCTGAGAATGATGGTTTCCAGCTTCATCCATGTCCCTGCAAGGGACATGAACTCATCCTTTTTATGGCTGCATAGTATTTCATGGTGTATATATGCCACATTTTCTTTATCCAGTCTACTATTGATGGACATTTGGGTTGGTTCCAAGTCTTTGCTATTGTGACTAGTGCCACAGTAAACATACATGTGCATGTGTCTTTATAGTAGAATGATTTATAATACTTTGGGTATATACCCAGTAATGGGATTGCTGGGTCAAATGGTATTTCTAGTTCTAGATCCTTGAGGAATCACCTCACTGTCTTCCACAATGATTGAACTAATTTACACTCCCAACAACAGTGTAAAAGCATCCCTGTTTCTCCACATCCTCACCAGCATCTGTTGTTTCCTGACTTTTTAATGGTTGCCATTCTAACTGGTATGAGATGGTATCTCACTGTGGCTTTGATCTGCATTTCTCTAATGACCAGTGATGATGACCGTTTTTTCAAGTGTCTGTTGGCTGCATAAATGTCTTCTTTTGAGAAGTGTCTGTTCATATCCTTTGCCCACTTTTTTGATGAGGGGTTGTTTTTTTCTTGTAAATTTATTTAAGTTCTTTGTAGATTCTGGATATTAGCCCTTTGTCAGATGCATAAATTGCCAAAATTTTCTCCCATTCTGTAGGTTGCCTGTTCACTCTGATGATAATTTCTTTTGCTGTGCAGAAGCGCTTTAGTTTAATTGCATCCCATTTGTCAATTTTGTCTTTTGTTGTCATTGCTTTTGGTGTTTTAGACATGAAGTCTTTGCCCATGTACTGGCTCATTTTTAAATTTAGAAACATAGCGAGTAAAGCAAATAAGAATGATGGACTGGGTTCCGGTTTCTACTTCCTCATTAAGAAGGATAATGACAAGTCTTTCAGGGAACATGAAACCATAGCATATATGTAGAAATTCTACTTGATACTTCCTTCCTAATTCTATAAGAAAGACACTCAACTCCTATAAATAATATGCAACACAAGAACATTTAAATATATGCCACAGATCCACCTGAGAAGCATAATTACTCATATATACTTAATATTTTCAAAAGAAACCATTCTATTCCTTAAGCTGCATGTATTGAGAGATTCATATAAGAAAATTTAGCAAGCATGTGTAAAGTATTTACCAGTATAAAACACACTTATTTAATGATGATCTACTCTTGATATTGTTCAAGAAACTACAACAAATTAGGAAACTATAGCAAATTAATCAACTGTTTCAGCTGAAATAAAACATGAATTGGAACAGTTGTCTAGATTATAGATTATAAAGTCAGGGAATGAACCTTTGCTAGAAATTCTCAGGTGGTCTCTCACAGTTTAATATCTCTAGGTTATTACTATCTCCTTGACAAAGTTGCTAAATACCAGTAAATACTTTTAAAAGAGAAAGTGGATATAGCTTGATACAAAAAGTTAGTTATACTCTAGAAATTTTTGAAGAAATACCTCATCTCCTATACTCCAATGCTTAGGGAGTTTCTCAGGACAAGAATGGAATCCCACGTGGTATTGGTCTACCGTTTGGCCGTTATCTTCCCATCCTTCTATTGGTGGTCATATTCTTGTTTTCCAAGATCTCTGTCTTGTTCTCTGTTGTTCTTTTCTGTAGGATTCTTTTCTCTTTTAGGTGGCATAGGTACAGAGAGATACAATTCAATATCTTTGTTACTGATTTTGCTTCATTTTGTTTTTATTTGTTTTTAAATTTCTTTTGTTCTTACTTTTCCTTCTGCTCTCATATTGTCTCTGTTGTCTTTATTTGTTGTTTGTTCTGCCTGTAACATTTGATACTTCCATCAAATATGGCTATTCTTAGCTATGTTTTCAGTTTAACAATGAAGCACTGGCCAGGCATGGTGGATCACGTCTGTAATCCCAGCACTTTGGGAGGCCGAGGCAGGTGGATCACCTGAGGTCAGGAGTTCAAGACCAGCCTGGCCAACATGATGTAACCCCCATCTCTACTAAAAGCACAAAAAGTTATCTGGGCATGGTGGTAGGTGCCTGTAATCTCAGCTACTCAGGAGGCTGAGGCAGGAGAATCGCTTGAACCCAGGAGTCAGAAGTTGTAGTGAGCCAAGATTCCGCCACTCCACTCCAGCCTGAGCGACAGAGTGAGATTCTGTCAAAAAATAAAAAAAATTAAAAAAAAAGAATGAAGTACCAAATGCCTCAGTGGAAACTCTACTTGTTAACTTATGGACAGCATTGTAGGGTAATTAGGAAGTAGGTAACCAGCTTTTTCACTGGATGGCCCCAAAATATTATTTATGTAAGTCTATTCACCTATGCTTTTAACTTTTTCTAGAATACTCTTCAACTAACTGTAGTCTGCACTTACATATCCAGTTCCCAGCACGCTGAGATTAGAATGCAGGAAGAAAACTGGGAAATTTCACCATTCAGAATGCACAATTTAACTTGTTCTCCCTGTTTTCAGTCTAGTGTGTAATTCGTGCCACCCAGTGTGCCTTGTGTACCATGTCCAAAACTACTTCTGTTCAATTTCTCTAATGAAGAAACCTCCCATTATGAGTGAGTGCTTCAATTCACAGGACTGGAGAAAGAACTTGGGGCTATGACTGGTTTAGGCTTTCAACCCATCCCCACGTTAAATAAGTACATTTGGATGGTTTTCCTCTCATTGATTTATTTATTAGTTACGTAAACATCGATTGAGTGCCAATGATAAAACCTGTGTACCAAGTATGAAAATTCTGTACATGCAATGTTGCAATTTGTCCTGTAGGTGTATGCTCACGTAGAAACATTAAAGAATCTTAAAGATCTTGAGTTTCTAATAAATTTTAAAGGTTACTTATCTCACCCATCCCAAGACTGGCACCCTTCAATACTTATAAGTTGTCTTTCTAATTCAATCATACAATATAATTTACTCTCATTATATTTGTAGTACATGGAGATGAAAACTAGTGCTATAATTATTTTTTTGCAATTAAGTATATAAAATAGCTATGGTTATTTACCCTGTATCCCAAATAAGTAGCAAAAGCTGGACTACAAATAAGGTCACCAAAATCCTCTTCCATTTTTTATTTCCTTTTCTCTTTCACTGGGATATACTTGCCTGCCTTTTTCTTTTATGCAATTGATTGTTGATCATTCTGTTCCCACATTAGGAAGAGATTACCTCATCAGCTAACTCATTCTTGATGTTCTTTGCATTTCACAGAGCCTTTCTTCACGTCTTTCCTTTTTCCCCCCCTAGCCTGGGCAGATCTATTAAGTCAAATTGCACCATTTCCCAGAAAACCATCCATTCAATTAGAAGATTAATTTCTGGCCCCATTGCTTGCCAGAGTCCCAAAATGGTATCTGTATATTGGTGTATTCAGGGTGTGTTAACATAGCCAGAATTGAAGGATTTGGAATATTGGAATAGGAGATAGAGGAAAAATACAGGAATGCACAATCCCATCTTACTATTTCAGAAACTGAAGAAGTAATGGCAAAGGAACTAGGCAAAGGAAAACCATGCTGGCTTTGCAGAAAGACTTGTATTCAAATTTAGCTGATATTACCCAAGCAAGCAAATTCACATATCTGAGATTGAATTTCCTCACTGTAAGCTGAGGATACAAGTGATATATACTTCAAAGATTGTTAATCTTTAAATGATATAAAATTAGAAAATACCCAGCACAATACTTGACATGTGGTATATGTTCAACGCATTATAATTAAAACAATTCTACTTTTTCTTTTCTCAGTTTAGCGTCTGTTTCTTGGATTCTAGTGGAATCAGAAGTTAGGGAAAATAATAGTGCTGGAGTGTGTGAGGGAAGGAAGACCCTATATTCTAACAGAACAAGTTGGCTTAGTCATCTTCTTATAATAATTATTATTAGGCAGCTTTCATGATAATTGCTAATTCATGCAATAACCCCACATAGTTGGCATTAATAACCTCATTTTAGAGATAAAGAAACTAATGCTCAGTAAGTACCAGTGTCTTGCCCAAAGTGATAAAACCAGGAAGAGGAAGAGGCAGGATTTGGACCCAGATTAATCTGGATCTCATGCCTGAGCACATGGCATCACAAATTTCCATCACTGATACATTTATTCCTGGATTACTTGTTAATATTTATTTATTCCTTCTAACCTATAAGATCCATGAAGGAAGAGACCAAACTAATCTGTTTTTCCCCATTGTATCTCTGGTGCCAAGATCAGTGCTGAATTCACAGTAGAAACTATGAATATTTGGTGAATATTAACTGAATGAAATGATAGAAGTGACAAGATCCACATCAATGTGGGTAGAACAGAAGACTTCATTAACACTCTGGAAGGTAATCAGAAGACTATATCAGTCTACTGATTCCTAAATTTATCCTGCTTTAAACCATCTTATGTCCAAAACACTACCAATTTGAAGGGAAGAGCCCACACAGAACTGGACAAAGCTCTAGGTTATTCATATATAGCTAAGCACTCTAACTGCTTCCACAAAGCTTAAAACATGAAGCTCTATTTCACCATCATCATCATCCCCTTACCCCAGAGACATAACTTATTAATGCAAAACTGAACCCATGTTGGCTGGGCGCGGTGGCTCACGGCTGTAATCCCAGCACTTTGGGAGGCTGAGGTGGGCGGATCACAAGGTCAGGAGATTGAGACCATCCTGGCTAACACAGTGAAATCCCATCTCTATACTAAAAATACAAAAAATTAGCCAGGCATGGTGGCGGGCACCTGTAGTCCCAGCTACTTGGGAGGCTTAGGCAGGAAAATGGCATGACCCCAGGAGGCAGAGCTTGCAGTGAGCCGAGATCGCACCACTGCACTCCAGCCTGGGTGACACAGCAAGACTCCGTCTCAAAAAAAAACAAAAAACAAAAAAAAAAACAAAACAAAAACTGAACCCATGTTGATTCATTTTATCAAGAGATATGTTTCTGATTTTTTATCCCATTGCTGTTGTACTAAACCAGATCTTAGGTTAACAATCACAAGAATAACTCATTTTCATAAGTAAAATTTTTTGAAGTCTGCCTATTTTCAGATATATTTTCCTCTACTTTTTTTTTTTATCCCTGTAATATTGAAGAGGATTGGGTTCATTAAGCTTGAAGAATACAGAGGAATTAACACGGATTTATGGTCTTTAGTGACAGAATTCTTGATTTAAGACAAATCAGGGAAAGAAAATGAGCACTTGGCATGGCATAGATACATTGGTAGTAAAACTATGTCCATAAATCATGCAAAGAGATGAATGCCTATTGGGTGAAATTTTTCAGCATCAATGGGCAATTTTCTATTTGCCTCTCACACAATTAATAGAACAAAGATCTTTCTTCAGAATCCATGTGACTGATTTCGGGTAGAATATAATTTCCCTTTCAATTTCCAATTGCTACTGAGTTGCCCTTGGCATTTTGCAGTGCAACAAAGTTGTATATGACCTTTTTGAGAGCTACTCAGCTACAGGGACCCCAAAATGTCAAGTGCAACTCAGTTGCTCTCAGAAATTTTCCACTTGCAATTCACTTGTACTTGAAATTGATCACATATAATGCAATTGAAATGCAAAAAGAGAAAAAAGACCTTGTAGAAACTGTTAGGAAAATTTATTCATATCATTGTAAATGTGACAGAGTATAATGGTCTCTGTCCTCATTAGTGAAATACGGTCAAGTGGATTGAAGTAGGTCTTAGATCAAGTGCCTTGGATCCTCCTCCCTGGCTAGGTGACCTTGTCCAAACCATTTAGTTTAAGGACATAGTATGTATATCACAGGTGCTCTCAGAATAGTGACATATTTATCATTATTTGTAAGCCTCATGTTCCTGTTTTTCTCCCTTGACTCTGCCTCATTCTTTTCCATGAGAGAGTGCTGGTGTAGCTCTGCAAAGGAGAAATTGTTCTGACCTGTGTTCATACTGTCCATTGAAGAGGAGCAAGTCAGCTTGTGTAACCCAGGTGTTGTTTGCTCTTTCTGTCATTCTCACAGTAGAACATCATGATCCCCTGGCTTCTTCACAGAAATACTGAATGAAACCTGAGAAGTGCTTTGCAGACCATCTGTTAGCATGTTGACATAATGATGATAAACTTTTCAAGCCTCATCTTCCAAGAATTCAATTCCTTTATATTAGTGAAAATGGAAAGGAGGCAGTAATCAGCTGTAGTGTGAACTGACATTAAAAGATTTTCATTACACAAGACAATGAATGCGAATATTATCAAGCACTTAGATTTTCATTTGACAGCACAATGAATTCTGGTCTTTTTCCACTTAACCTATGATGTTACTATTTGTTAAAAGCATCTGTAGGAAGAAGTTTAATTGACCTATAAAAGTTGTTCTTACCTGGCAGTGATTTGCTTCTCATAAGACATTTGTCAATGTCTGGAGACATTTTGATTGTCAAGACTAAGAACAGTACTAGTGACATCTACTAGGCAGAGACCAAGAATGCTGCTAAACGTATTACAATGCACTGGACAGCCCCATAACAAAGAATTATCCAGTCTGAAGTGTCAACAGTAACACTGTTAAGAAACTCTTAACTGGATTATTTCCATTGTTAAGCCAGAGTAAACAAATACTTTAGAGAATGATTATTTAAAGATGAAATCACAGGTGCATCAAACAACCATATGAAACAGCTATCCACACCTACTGTCTTTTTAGTCACTTTAGATTTCTTGAATTCAGAATATTTTCCACCAGGACTTTTAATATGTGATTCTTTGTAATCTAAGTAAGTAGCTATTCGAGAAAAATAAGATGCTTCCTGAGGTTGGAAAATTGAAAAGAGTCTCCCCTAATGGACCAGCAGCATTGTGTAGTGAAATTCATGAGGATTATGAAGCCAGATGGAACAGAATTTTACTGAAGAATGACACTTACAGTTGTGTAACTTTGTGCAAATTACATAACCTTGCTTCACTTGTTTTTGGTTTTGGTTTTGGTTTTAAAGAAATGTAATACCTACTTCACAGAGTTTTCATGAGAACTAAAACTATATATGTACAGTGGCCTGCACAGGGTAGCATGTAGGAAATGGTAGTTCCTGTGATGGAAGGTACTCTGTAGACACAGAGGTGAAAGTAGACCTGGCATATCACCCCAGTTAGGATGCCTTTTGCTTCTTCCCTTTTGCATGGGTTTCATATGCCAACACATCATCTTGCCTGACTTTTCCAAAGTATTTATTAACTTCCACTATTTAATACTATCTAAAATAAAGGGGCCAGCCCTATCCTTTTGGAATTTTCAATCTGCATTTATGTAATTTGAATCTTGTAAGCAGAATTAAACTCTAATGTTTGTTCAAAGTGAGCATAATCATATAGCTTATCTTTAAATTTAGGGAAGAACAAAATATTAGAGTACCAGGTTTTATCATCCTGTGAAATATAACAGTGCAAATCATGACCCCACTGCTACTTCCTGGGACAGCAACATTTCTTGATTAGGGGGAGAGGAAGGGAAGTTACTTTTGATAATCACTAAGCATGAACCAAAAAGTAAACTCATTATAGTTTGCAGAGTCTTCCATTGGCTGCCCAAATTACTTCTCTTTGAAACAAAAGAAAATTGCTCAGAATGTTACTAGAGTTATGTCCATACTTACCATTTCCTTATTACATACAAATGGGTAATAAGAGAATTAAATAGATGATCCCAAATGAAGTCTCATGGGAGGAGACTAACCCCCAGTCCAGTGCTATACAAGCAATAGTTGTTCAATACCTGCTGCCTTATGCTAACAGGAGGGAGGAAGACTGCCCACCCAGTGGTGACTGGAGGTTTTACTAATAAACTCATTGCCATGGTCTCAAGCTGTAATTACAGCAAGCTCCACAAACCAATTGTCATCACTCAGAATGGCTCACCTTCCTGGATTATAAACATTTCTAGAATGTAAATATTTGTGTTTGTATCAAAAGATGACATATGCAAATTAAAACAATTTGTGTTCTACTCTGGTAAAAGTTAGGTCCCTTAGTAGTAGAAAAAAAATTTATAGTGGGATTTCCCAAATCTTCCTTTAGGAGATGCTTTCAATGATAACACTTCTATCAAACAAAGTTTTTGTTACAACTTGAAAGGAAAATTAATGTTTTCTCCTCTGGAAACTAAAGCGTTTATTAATACCACCACCGAATTAGAATTTTTACGCCATTTTTCTTCATGTGGCAATGTGTTTTCCAACTTTCCATCTCTGCTTATCTGGATAGTAAGCTGTAACCCAAGTCAGTGATCTCATATATTCTGGCTGACCATTTACAGATTCTTCATAAAAAAAATAATGCCACAACTCCACCTACATATGTCTGCCATGCAGTAAACTGGTTTCAGGTGAAAGATTTTTATACTATGTGGCTGATGTGGCTGTCTGTGTCCACACCTTCTTGAATGTACCTGTTGAAATGTAATGGCCTGTATTTGATAAGGTTTCTCAAGTTAATAACCTATAAATACTGCTAGCACAATTAAATGGTGGCTTTGAACTGACTGGAGCACTCAGTCTCTCTTGGTGAATTTGCAAAGAGGCTACCTACATACATCTTTCCTCTAAGCTTCAGATTAGTCAATATGACTGCTTATAGGATTAAAACATTCTGTTTCCTGTATTTGCTGGCTAGAAAAAAGGGGTTATTTACACTGTGGTTGCTTGTTTGTTGGTTTTTTACTTTATTGAGCCTTTTCGTGATTAGATTTAAACAGTATAAATTAGGAAGCTGGGGGAAACAAGGCAGGGAGAATAGAGCTACAAGGATTGAGTTGTGATTCTGACCCTTCCTGATGGTTCCTCATCCCTATCCCCTCTTATCAGTAGGCACTAATGGCACATTTGACCTTTATTTAAATGAACACACCAAAACAGAGGACAGTATGAAAACTATGACTGTGTCTTATTTACCTTTGCACCCTCAAGAGTTGGCTATGTAGTTAGCAACTTAATGAAAGGTGTTTTGGTGAAAAATAAACACACTGCTACCATCCTGTACTGTATCATCCCCTGAAAGCCCAGAGCACAATACGAATCTATGTATTTTATTTTATATAAAAATCTCTATTTTCAAGCCTTATCATCAATGATAGCTGTACAGCTCTAAATAACATTTCACTGTTCACATCTAATGGACAACCATCAAGGGATTTGTGGTTTATCATTCACAAAATGAATGTTGTTGTTAATTGCACAGGTTTTTGTCACTATAGCCACTTATGAAATAATTCAAAATAAGATTTACCAGATTTTCTAAGAAGGGCAGCTATGGAAGGGTCCCTTTGCTTGAAATAGACCACAAATGAGGTTGACATGAAGACTGTTCTCGCAGATGCAGCCTGGAAAGACAAGTAGTGCAAGTGAACTCATTAAATTTCCCCTTCTCCTCCTCCTCTGCTCTTCTGCTAGTTCTGCTTTGCTTAACATTTTGAATATTTAATGTTATGCTAATTTTTTCATTCAATGTCATATTCTAGAGAAAATTTTACAGAAGTCATTCTACCAATGTTTAAAATAAAAAAGGGTGTTATTCGGGAAATTTGTATTCTTTGGGATTATTTTAAACCTCAAAAATTGTTTTGTTGTCTGTGGACTTTTTATGTTTAAAGGTAGTGACAACAACTAATAATGCATTCATATTTCTTTTTTCTCAAATTTCAGTTTTAGGTAGGAAAAGAAAATAAGATTTCACTGGGGAGAGAGTCAGCAAAGTTGACATATATCCTAATTACTTTGATAGCATGTTTTGAACATTTATGAGGTAAAGTTTTTAAGAATTCAAACACATAGGGAAAGGATTGTCTCAACATATGATAAAAAATTACCACTGATCTGTGATTTAAAACTTTCTCATTTTTATGTTAGTCTAAGCCCCCCAGGTTATAAATAATATTTTCCTCAAAACATAGCATTCTACTTAAATTCATACTCACCTAAGAGTTTTTCCCAGCACCATTGGACCTGGAGTGTCTTGGGAAACAAGAATTGGTAACATCTCAGAATGTTAGAGCTGAGTGAAACATTAGAGATCGTCACATCTAAGCCCTAACTTTATTGTCAAGAAAATAAAGGCCAGAAGGGTGTTTGGGAGAAAGAGGGAAAAGCCCTTTTTCCATGTCACTCATGTGGTTGCTATGAAAAGAAAACTATAGCCCATCTTCTGTGCCAAGTTGGCTAGTATTCTGGTATACAGCTTTTTGGTTATAATACATTTAAAACAAATTCTCGTCTAACTAACCACAACTCTTGCTTTACAAAATAATGTACTTTTGTATATAAATCCGAGTGACCTATAACCCTACACTCAGTTCTCACCCTGTTATGGATTTTATATCTACCTCTTGTAAAGGTGGTATGGGGTGGCTGAACATGGTAAATATAAAGTACATAAAGTCTTTTAGAACAAAGGTTTTGCTAGTTGAAGCAATTTTAAATGTTTCAGCTAATAGGAACTATAAAGATAGAAAGATGAACAGATTTGGAAATTTTACTTGTATCTATTCTAACGGAATATGTGTCCTTGACAGGTGTGTTTGCTTCAGCGATAATTTTGATGGGCTAGTGCTTTCTTCAGGAAATAAGATAGAATAGGTCTTTTCCCAAAGTTGCCTCATATTTAAAAATACCTCCCCAACTGAAAGTGATGGGAAGACAGTGTGTTTGGCAATATGCTAATTGCTAGTTGTTTTCTTTTTAGAAAGTGAGACTCATCTGTAGGTGGGAGAAAGGGAACCTAGAGGTATGGGTGCAACTGCAGGTGAATTAAAGGAGAACTCAGAGGTGGGTAAAACAGATAGAGGGAACCTTTAAACTCTGGGCATGACCTACTACACGTCTGCTTTTAAACAGTCCTATTATCAGCATTTTCACAATTACCCCACTCATAGTATCCTACAGTCTCATCCCAATATTCTGCCCTTGTCCCCAGCTGTTCCGAATATAAGCCCTGGTGAAATCGCGACAATAAATATCCTTGTAACTTCTTAATCTAGTAACTGAAAGAGAGCATTTATTTGTTTAACATTTACTGTTACTTCACACAGGCTGAGCATTTGTTATCATCAAAAAGGATTCCAGTAACATATAGGGTGTAAAGTGATTTGTAACAAATTAATGCCAAAAAGCTGGAAAAATAATTTCATTTCCAAGTACTTTGTAGCTTCAAACCTCAGCAGAATTTTAAAAGCTTATCAATTAATGTAATTTTTATTTGAAGAATTTATTGTCTGAATAGATCTTTGGATTCAGGTCATTTCCCATATTAATGATGCCAGCTTTTTCCTCTTAAACATTAGTTATATCTTAACAATATTGGCAAAAAAGCACAGAGACCGCATGTTATTAAAATTTTTAAAGCATTGCATTTTAAAGACTTTTAAAACTAGCAAATAGAAGAAAATCAAGTACCTCTTACAACATTTATTTTAATATCCTAACATATATTCATACACTATATATTCCTCAATATATTTTATTTTAGGAAAAATGTAAGTAAGCCGCAAACCCAGAACTTGCCAGTTAGTCATATTTAGCATGTTTTCCATGTACTAACTTGAAGCAGAAAACTGGTTTTCAACCAAAAATATTATTTTATGTGTATACTTTTTCTCAAACACATTAAACTTTGAAACATATTTTGCCTCTTCTGTTTAAAAGAGCACAGTTGAAGGGAGTACTCTCTGTCTTGACAGCATCTGGCAAATTATACATTTTTAATAACTAATTTTTGATCAGATGGGGGGGAAATTTTCATCTAAAAAACATCTCCGGGGTTAATCACAGGTATGTTCTTGATCTTATATTGGTTTAAAGAACATTAAAACCAAAGACAGAAATCTAGGGTAACTGTCAGGATGTTTCTGCCAATCACAGTGGTCCAGCACTATCCGGTTAAAACACGTTCACTCCCACAGGCCTCAGCTCAATTATCCCAGGAAATTCTGTCGAACTGCTAAAAGGAACAAGAGATACAACTGTGTTGGAAATATTCTAAGTTCCCTTTTAATCCTCTCCCTCTATCTCCTTCTTTACCTTTATAAGAGAATAGTTACGGAGGGGAAGAGGCAGTAGTGCTATAAGGAACCACGCAATAGATTGAAGTTCAAGGCTTCTGGGTTTAAATCACATCTCTGCTAACAACAACTCTGAGATCATTGCAAAATTACTTAGCCTTTTACAAGCTAGTTACTTCCAGCTCCCTCATCTATAAACATATGAGGTTGGACTAAATCTCCAAAGCCTTTTCCAGTTCCCAAACCCTGTAATTCACACTGCCCATAAAAAATAAATGTAACTCTGGGATGTTCATTTTCTAAAGTAAAGTTGTAAAGAGTCTGGACTTTTTTACTAAAAAATGCCAGAAGCTATATGGAACTTTGTGGGTGCTCAATAAATATCAAACAATCAATTTTATCTTTCATCTGCAAAATGGGGTGAGTAATGCTGACTTGTCTCCCAGAATTTCATGTGAGAAATAATAAATGAGAACAAAGCACTTTTCAGATAATGAAGTAATTCGAATAAGCTGTTTTAATAGGTCTGCAGTCTAGATAGATGATGCAAGAATAAAGTGTCTTTTTTATTATTACATCTGTGAAATACAAGAGTCTTTTTACCTATTTAAGGAGAAACAGTCATTATCTTTGCTTATCATCAGAAAGTCAACATGGGTAATTTCTGTGCAAATGGAATTTTTCATATGATTTTAACATTTATCGCTTTTAAAAGAATGCAGCTTTTATTCTTACCTGATATCAAAATGGAATCGTATCTTGATTTAAATAGTTTAATGAGGCATTGCATCAGCATTATACTACTCTGCTCAATGAAAATGCTTTCTGAAATGACTGATAAGCTGCACAAATGAGAAAATTGTAAATTTGATAATCTTCCTACTCAAAAGTAATACAATTCAGGAACTGATACTCAGGAAAATGATATATTGCATTCTGGCTTCCTGGAGACTTCTACAGTATGGATTTTTTGAACGTTTATGTTCCGTAAATAATATGTTCTATATTTTTTACAGTGTTTCAACAAAAGACAGCCAGAAGACAATCTGATGATGACAAGTTCCGTGGTCTTCCTAAGAAACAAGGTACTAACACTAACTTCAGTCTATTTAGTAATCTCTAGGTAAAATATCAAGAAATCTTATAAATACTGAATAAAGCCTCCTAGGACAGAAGTATGTAATTGTGTGCTTTATAAATCTCACTCTTAATCTCACACAATATAATTTTGCCATAATACAATTAATACAAGAAAATTATTTTAATTAACAAAGGCATGAAATGGCCTTATCAGAATGTTTGTGGTAGTATTGTCGATGTTATCATGAGGGTTCCAGGAAGGTCAAGTAAGAAAAATTCTCTAAGATGCATCAGAGGCTGTGTTTTCATAGACCTATAAGGGAAGCCTCTGGAACCTAACTTGGTAGGAGTGGCAAATGATTTGATTCCTCCAAAGAAAGGGGCTAGCATGAGTTTTCTATGGTTTGCACTAAATGCCAATCAAAGACTGCATCCTTTTCAACTGTTCTCTTGCCTTCAGCACTTGATCTAACATTTCTTGAACAATTATTTGTTATGCAGAGAAGAGCTGAAAACTGTAGCCACAGAAATATCTTCCACAGACAGAATATTTTCTGCCTCCAGTTTTCCCTGAAATGTTTGTCTTCTACTGAAAAGAAAGACTCTCGCAGATTATGTATTATGATTTTTTGTCTGACAATAAGGCCTTATTCAAGGTTCAAAAATGAAAAACATTAAAGGTGGCAGAGGTAGGGGGTAACATTAGCTGCCCATGATAATGAATGTGTATATACAGGCCCATCTTTGAAATAACTTCAGTCCAAACTAATATTTCCTTGAAATGGTGCCAGTAAATTGTTGAGAGAGACACTGGAATAAAACCAGGAAATTATTTCACAGCGACTACTAACCACTCCCAGTCAGGCTCCTTTTTTGCCATTGTGAAAATGGCTGGGAATGGATTGCACCAAATTCTAACACCCACTGAACTATTAAATACAGACCTTCCATGGACCTGCTCCTAGGACATTATGAATCATCCTTCAAACAAGGGTGCATTCTTAAAGGAGTGATTCTCACCCATCACTTCAAGTGGCATTATTTCACAACAGCAAGGTGGTACTTAGATCATCTTCCAATTAATACATGGTGTTCGAATGCAACACATGATGAAGCTGAACTTTTATGCTCTCATGAAACACTTGAATACACTGCTTGTAAATTTACATGCAAAAAACTCTTTGACAGTTTTCCATTTTTAGTGATTTCATATTTAAGGAGGAAGATAGATGTTTTTTAAGTCTACTATTATCCTCCCACTGTGCCTTTAGCTCTCTCAAGAAATAAATGCAAAGCTCCATGTGAGATCATTGTATAATTAGGATCAGAACAGCTACTAAAGAATTAAACGAAGTAGATAAGATTATTTCTACCTGGCCTCCCCTACATACCTCACAGAGCTTTGGAAAGAATGAACAGAGGAGATGCTTTGAGCTTTTTGGGAGAAAAATCCCTGAAGTGTTTTTCTTATAAATTATTCAATTACCATGTTTTTAATTAAATTATGTTAGAATTAAGGGGAAAATGCGAAGAAGGCCACAAGAGATGAAGGGAAATGACGAGTATCAAGTGTAATGAAGAGATTCTTGGAATGTTTGATCTTATCAATTATCCTTCTGGCTGTCCCACAGAGAGCAATGCAAGGAAGGGCTGCTAGTATCTGTTAAGCTTAGAAGAGCCCTGTCATTATTCTACCATGTACAGACAATTAGTACCCATCTGCCCACAGAAAAAGGGGAGGAGAGGGTGGTAAAGGGAAACAAGGACCTAATTATGCAATATTGTATTGATTACTATCTGTCCATATCTTGTTACCTAATTTGCATAATCAAGGTCAATTACCTCTAGATTTTTAAAAATTCTGTGGGGACTCAGATACTAACATTTTAATCATATTTGGTCTGTAATACTTTTTCTGTGTACATACTTAAATCCAACTTATCAATGATATTTTTGATTAGTCATCTTAGAGCAGTTTCCTTAGATTCCTTTATTCCTGAACATCAGTAATGTACCAGAATGGAAGAGCATATTGTTTTATTTGTAAGGACTAAGGGAACATCAATCATTATCAAATGTTTCTTTAAAAACCTCCCTGATAACTATAGTGTGCAGGGAAATCAGCAGTTAGCATGAAAAAAAGATAATTTGGAATACTTAGTAATAAAAGAATTAAGTACCTAAATACCTAACGAGGCTGATTTCATCCAACCATATTTATCTAAACTGTTGCAGATATTATGATCATTCAGTCCATGTAACATACTACGCAATGAAAACTGCTTATTACCTAATTAATGAATATTCTTCAAATATCCTGGGATTTCATGGTGTACTAGGAAAAGCAGTACATGCTTCACCAGTGATAATCTCTTTATTTGGTAGACCAATAAAAAGGGCCTTTTATGTAATGTTTGTCAGAGGCAAGATTTTCTAAAGGGACTAGACAAGTTCTCTAAAGAAGGAAAAAAGGAATTATTATTTAACTCTTCTATATGCTGGAGGGAAAAGGGATTATGAGAGCCAACTACTTTCCCATTGAAAGTATAAGCATTTCAAGTGCACTAAGTTTAAGACTGGCAAGGGATTGCCAGGAAGTTACATTATTGCTAAGTCAAGGAATTTTCCTAAGGAGGAAAAAATAATTAATTGGCACCATTTCCATGGAAACTCAACAGATTCTTCAACTCAGTTTTCACATTTTGAAAAAATGTAAGGAAAAATGCTGAGGACTTTGGATCACAGATAAAATTTTCCATCAAAACAGTTTTAAAGTCAATTTTCCCAATTTGGATTTGAAATTAGAAAATGCTAAGGAGTGCTATCATAGATGAACAAGCTGCCACTTCACTTCCATCCTCCTTCCCAAAATTGAGCTTTACAGAGCAGTCAAGGGTTTGTTCTTCAATGCTACCAGCCAGAGAACTGCATTTGCCAGTGTGTTTGGAGTTGATCAGGATTTTGAAGTCTGGCTTATGTTATTGAAGCTCACAGAGGACTGATTCATACCCTCAATTCCAGTTATTAAACCTATAATAAGGGAAGATGGCTTTCCAGTGACTAGATTGCTTGCATTATTTGGTCGCTGCCAGATAATAAAGTTTCTATAAAATATACTTAGTCATTAGAAGATTTCTAAGTGACCACGATCAAGTCAAAAATGTTGAAAGAATTTAAAGGCTCCTTATTCAAAGATGGAAATATCTGGCTAATTTTCCCTGTTTTACAAAATCATATATAGTCTAGGGTCACATTTATTCACATCTTGGACTGTACAGAAGGGCTTTTTCTATCTATATCAAGATCATCCCCATCTTACCTTGGATATGACACGTGGCAACTGATGAGGTTCAAGCATTCTTAACAAGCTGCCTCCCTGTGATCATAGATTACATCCACAGATCTCCTCAGCCATATAGTCAAATGAAACTTATCAAGGGTGTGTTGTTGCTCTCACTCTTAGAGGGCAAACTGTTAGTGTAGGCAGCTAGGCAGACACAGCAGGGCAGGAGAGGGCCACCCGCCCAGGAATGTCAGATGACCACCAGGTGATGGTTAGGTAGTTGTTAAACTGTTTCTTTAAAACCGTAATTGGTCACAGCCAGTACCAGCAAAAGGCAGTCTCTTAATAGGAAACACCTGAAGCTGGTCATCAGCAGCTTCCCAATAAGATCTCAGGAGTTGGGCAAGTGGGCGCAAGCATGGGCACTAAGAGGCAAAATGGTGGGGTTTAACTGGTATATGACTTTTCTCTAGGAACGCTCAACTGGTAAGGAAAAAACACCTAAATGAGCATATGTACAACTTCAGTAAACATACTGCACACGCAGCTCCTCCCAAGTGCTGGCAGGGCACTGCATTTGCAGAGAGTCCACCCCAAGGAAAAACCAAGGGAGGAGAGACACTAACCCCGTAACCATACCAATGTTTAAAACCTCATGCCAAGTGTTGAACAGTGCACTTGGATCTCTGAAGTTGCCCACTTGGCCCTCTTCCAAGTGTACCTTACTTCCTTTCATTCCTGCTCTAAAACCTTTTAATCAACTTTCAATACTACTCTATCTAAAACTTGCCTTTCTCTCTCCTGTGCCTTATGCCCCTCAGCCGAATTCTTGCCTCCAAAGAGGCAAGAATCAAGTTGCTGCAGATCTGTACGGATTGGCTGTTGCTAACAAAACCATGTCTTTGAAGGGTAAGGTTCTGTGGGTAGGAGGAGCACATCCACCCTAACCAACTGCCTATACCAGTCACTTCCAACTCTAGATGAGCATAAGAATTATTTGCAGAGCTTTTAAACTTTGGTTGCCTAAGCCCTACCTTAGATATGACTAAAAGTCAAATAGATGAGACGGTAATCAGCAATAATCTCAAAATCAACATGTAAAAAAATCCCACCAAAAGAAACTATGTTTCAGAGACCACATGTGGTCAAATTTAGCCCCTAAGTAAATTACATTCTAACAATAATCCACACAATATAATTTAAAACTTTTGCGAGCATTTAAGACCATGCTTCCTGAAATATTCAAATTTCCAGCCACTCTCTATTATATAAATTTATAACTTGCAACAAATGACTATTACCATTTGTTGTCATGCTTTCTGTGTTGTTTTCTTATATTTGGAACACCTTTCTCTAAAGTCATAATTCTATCAAAAGTGAGAAAATAAAAGGGATATCAAGAGAGTCAGGTTATGAAAAAAAATGAAATAACATTTATTTTTGCTAATGAAAATTATTCAAATGTATTTAATAAGCAGGTACTAAATCTTATTTGCTCAGTAATTTTATCTGCATGGCCCCTATAGGCTTATGAGCTTGTAACCCCTAGTATAGCCCCTGCCCACCAATTCCTCACTCCAGACTACAAATTCGTTATTGGCTGGTCTTTTGTAGGGCAGGAGTGTGCATACTCATGGGAAAGAGGTAGTCAGGCAACATATCCTTTCTGTGTTCTCTAAGTGTGCATTGCTGTAGCACTTTGATAAATGTTAAATAATAAAATTGTCTAGAAGCAGGAGACCTGGAGAAATGGGGAAGATATTACCCTTACATGGGGAAAAGAGAATGCTGATCTCTGAGGTATTTTCATAAGGCTGTTTTTGCCAATACTGGATATATTAAACAGAAAAGAGGGAAAATTGTCAAAATGTGGTCATTTGTACTCCATAAAAGAATAATGGCTTCAGTTCCCTTTTCCAGTATACTTACATTTCCATTTGTCATATTGCTCACAAAAGTTTTTTGTTGTTGTTAAAGTCATACCTTGAAAATTTTGTGTAATAGCTCAGTTTTTGTCTAAAATAGCAATATGTTAGCAACCCACAGTGTTGTCTCTCAGAAATGAAATCAAAGCACACACAAAAGAGATGAAATTCTTAATAATAGGGAGAACAAAGACTGGAAAATAAGCTTACTGGAATCTAGAACTAATTCTAATTAATTCTAAGGTTGAGAAAAGTTAATTGAGACAAATTAAAAAATCAGTAGTCTACCCCTACTGTCTATGAAACAAATCAGTCCTTTGCTCAGAATAGAAGGTAGAAAGTTATTCAATCCCTCCCTTACCTTCTGACCCCAGCTACCTCTCTGCTACATAAATGTTAATTTTTACAAGTGCTCTGTGTCCCAGCTCTGATCTTTCCACATACATGCAGAAAATATTCCTTCCCATTGAAAGTGGGGGTAGGAGGGTAATGCTACACTTGGCTGGTCCTGGGACTCTAAAGTAAAGCTCTAAAATGGAGGAATGGGAAGGTCAAGAAGTCTGTTAGAAATTTACGCATGGACTTACTTAGATACATAGTGCCAGGGAATCATGTCCCGTCTCTATCGTGGCAGCTGCATTAGACAAAAGCCTGCTAAATCCTGGGATCTTGAGTTGCGAACTGCACCTATTAAAGTTTCCCACAGTCCCAGGAATTTGACCTGAACACAAGGAAAGAACCAAAGGACATATAAACACCAAAAGCCTTGGTGAACAATGATTCCGTATGATTCCATAGATGTGTTCTTTTTTTCTTTTCTTTTTTTTTTTTTTTTTGAGACAGAGTCTCGCTCTGTCGCCAGGCTGGAGTAGAGTGGCACGATCTTGGCTCACTGCAGCCTCTGCCTCCCGTGTTCATCCGATTCTCCTGCCTCAGCCTCCTGAGTAGCTTGGACTACAGGCGTGCACCACCACGCCCAGCTAATTTTTGTATTTTTAGTAGAGACAGGGTTTCACCATGTTGGCCAGGATGGTCTCCATCTCTTGACCTCGTGATCCATCCACCTCGGCCTCCCAAAGTGCTGGGATTACAGGCATGAGCCACCATGCCAGAAGGCTTAAAGTTGAGAACAAACAAGTAATATGAAAAGTTCATAAACTAAAACTACTCCAGAAAAAGGGAAGGAGAACTTTTTTTGTAAAGACTCAGAATAATTATACTTCTGTTAATGATTTATTTATTTAATGAGTAACGTATCAAAAGCACCAAGCTATCAACATGGAAATAATGAGAAATACACACACACACACACACACTAAGCACTAAGCATTTTTCAGCTAACAATTCATAACTGCTTAAATATGAAGCTTTTTATAAATATTTTAACTTTTTCAGAAGTTCTAAGGCAGTATTTCAACTTAAGTATCCCACTTTCAGGTTCAGTACTAGGCAGTTGGTGACAAAATGCAGGGGCCAAAAAAGAAATGTCAGAAAAGTTTGAACTCATAAACAAATGGAAAATATAGAGAGGAAATAGCAGCAGAAAGTCGAGGTTAGGCTGAGATGAGAGCAAAATATGTGAAAGACATTTTAGATGAGACACCAAAATGAGATTAAACATGTGACATGAAGAAAAGGTATTGACAAGAGGAAGTATGATAAAAATAAAATAAACCAAGAAGCTAAAGTTTCAACAGCAAATTAAAATCCACATTCATCACAACAAAAGGGACTCCCATTAGGTGAAAATAAATCAGTGAAGTAGAGAACATATTGAAGAAGGGTTTGTTCTCAGTACATGGAAAGACCGAAAACAGTAATAAGATGTGGAGAACAGAGATACAACTCAAGTAGGACAGGTTTTTTAAAACTAGAATAGAAAATACAATCAATGACTTTATTAAGCTAATCTTTGGAGAAGTGGGAAGTTGGAGGATGAATAATGCAGATTGAGTGGGCTCACTATGAGACAGGAAAAAGTAAGGAGAGTTGTTCATGTTTAAAAGCACCCTAGCAAATCTTTTTGATTATAAGGAAAAAGAAACAATCTTAAAGTATTGAGCAAGTACTTTAACTTAAATTTTCTACTAAAATAAATCAAAATCCATTAAAAAATTAGAGAATCTGTGTGACAGAAACTTGAGATAATGGACTACCAAGTTTATCTGAGAAAAAAATGCAACTTAAGAAGTTTATATTTAGTCAGGTATTTTGCTCATGTAAGAAGAATATAAATACAATAATTTTTGGATATCCAAAATTTTAGAAAAGATAGCCATTCTGTCATTATGAAAGTATTAACCAAAACATATTCTAACTAATGAGGAATTAAACAAAATAAAAAGCTTGAAAAGAAATTACAGTATTAAAATTACTGAAGTAAACTTAAATAATTATTGTAAATTTATTTATAAGACATGAATGTAAAATATTGGTGATAAAGAAAAATATGTACACCTAATGCTAAATGACGAGTTAATGGGTGCAGGAAATCAACATGGCACATGGATACATATGTAACAAACCTGTACATTGTGCACATGTACCCTAAAACCCTAAAGTATAATAAAAAAAAAAGAAAAATATGTAATGTAACATAATTATTACTAATTTAGTAGCAATAATCTGGTTACAATGACCAAATAATATAAAAATACTTAGGAACTAGAAAAAAAATGTTTTTTCATTCATTACTTTATTAATAAAAAAGATAAAAAATCTGAAATTTTAAAAAGTAACCACTACTTTCAAATTCCTTCATATATGTATATATGTATATACAAATACATATATATGTAAGTCTTTATAACCACATACAAAACAAGATTATGTATAACAGCAGTCATCACAATAAATTCATATCAGTTAAAACATTCTCACAGAGCAGTAACAGTCACTGAGGACAAATGGTGCTGTGTTAATCATCTGCATAACAATAGTTCATTAAAACCTCAAAGATATCTTATGAGATATTATTTTCCTTTTTAAAATGGATTGATTATTTGTAACCAAGGACACAGAGCTAAGAAATGATAGAGGTGAAATTTGAACTCAATTCTGTTATACTCTGGAGGCCAAACTTGTAATCACCTTCTGTACTATTTCAGGTAATCATATTAACAACTCTCACTACAACTTTCCTGAGCTTTAACAGAAGCCTGAAACACGACAAAGCACATTACACGTATTAGCTCCTTTAATTCTTGCAACAACTCTGTTAGAAGGGGATTATTTACCTTCATTTTATAAACAAAGAAACTGGAGTTTACAAACATGGAATGAGAAAGAGCTTTGAGCCCTCGTCTACCTGGCTCCAAATACCATGTTATACAGTCTCCCTCATGAAAAGATACAGACTGAAATGTGGACAAAAGACTGTAGCAGCAGAAAAACTCCACCTCTATCTTCTTAGGTACCAGCCAGGACTGAGAATTAAATTGATGTAAAATAGATTAACAAGAGAAAAGCATAATAGTTTCACATGGCACTGGAGCCCTCAAAGAAAATGAAGCCTCAAAGAAGCAGTTAGTCAGTTACTTAGCTACTGAATTAGACAAAGAATAGTAAACTGTGAAAATGGGGAGGCTTAAAAGATAAGAGTTATTCTAACAAGGTCTGTACAGAATTCTGTTAGTCTCAACTTCTCCTCTTTGAAGATAAGGATACTGCTTTTCCTTCTTGTACAGAGTGAGTGTCTTTACCGTGGGAATTTAGTCTTCTGCTTTTGGGAAACAACTGAAAGGTCAGAATCGTCTTTCTTGCACCTGCTGTTTTTCAATTTAAATAATTGATGTGCCAGAGTGGTATATTTTTAACTTCTTCAAGCCAAAATAAAACTATGTTCTGCTTTAAAAAGATACATCCCCAAAAATACCAAGGAAATACTCATTAATAAAATTATGTCAAGTGATAAATAAAAAGTAAAAATATCACTAGACTAATGACCAAGGCATGTTTGTATACATTTTTAACTCAACAGTTACCAGGATAAGTTTGCCAGTGAGTTATTTCAAATTCAAATAAGAGAATTTTTATATTATATGAACCATCTCATGGAGTAGAACTATTAATGTGCTAGTTATTTTATTTTTAAAAACATGATGATTTCAGTTGACAAAAAAGACAAAATTATTGTTCAACTATTCATAATTTTTTAAAAATCTTATAAAATAAGAAAGAGAATAATTTCTCAACATTATCAGAAATATCTTATTAGTTCAGAAGTAGAGGTATTCGTGTTAAGGATAGGAACAAGATAAGGATACCTACTATTAATATTTTTACTTACCATTATCCTGGAAGTTTCTAGCAACTGCAATAACATGCATCTAAAATAAAACATGTAATTATTGGGAAGGAGATACTTTCTCCATTATTTTTAGATGATATACGTACATGCCAGAAAACTTGAAAACATCAACTATAAGACTCTTAAAAATTATTTTAACTAGCTGGATATAATTAATACATAATTCACTTTTTTATATACCAGAAATATTAGTTTGGCGACATCATGAAAGAAAAGAAATTATTCACTGTAAATTCAAAACATACACAAAAAGTACCTATTAAAAAGATAGACTAATGCTATTTTCCTAATGGGAAATTAAATACTCTCAACTCTTTCTATAATAACTTATACATGTAAGGGAATCCCAGTCATTTTAATAAGATACTTTTCCTTTAGGGAGACAGATGACAGTTTGAAAGAATGTTTCTAAATTGATAGAGAAGATAATTAAGAAGAATTGAAAGGTAATCACTTGGGAAAAAAAAAGATTAGGGCAGGACTAGTAGCCATATGTGATATTAAAGTCTGTTGCTTATTCAATGCTTTAAGCTACAACACTCGGTGTTATAATGACACAAGAATCACTGGCAATGAGAGAAAGGTTAAGACTATAAAATTATTATAAAGCTTGTGTACTTACTTGAATTGAATAATGCAAAATGCTATCAAAAGTGAAACAGTACAAACACTCCCTCATCCTACTGGTGAGAGTGTATATGACAACATGTTCCAGGAAAGGAGATTGACACTAAGTATACATCAATAGCTTTAAAAGTGATCATACTCAAAAATTACATTTTTATGAGTCTATGCCAACCAAATAAATAATGCAGCCAGTGATTCATATAAAAGACTTATAAGCTCCAACAACATATAATTGTGGAGAAAAATGGAAACAAAAAATCCCTTAGTAAGAGAATGATTAAATACTTTATTGAATATACAAACTTTGGAATATAATGCTCCCATTAAAAACCACTTTTCAAAGAATATTTAATGTCATGGAAAGATTCTTAGGCTACATGACTAAGAGAAAAGAGCAGGAACTATGTCAGTATAACCCTAATTCAGAAAAAAGGAAAGAAATGGGTACTTAAAAAGGACCACCAAGACGTTTACGATACCTGTTTCTGAAGAGTATAATAATGAGTGGCAGTTATTTCAGTTTTCAGTACTCTTCTGTATTTTCTAAGTGGTGGGGAAAAAAATCATGTTCTAAAATCACAATTATTAAAATAAAACATCAAATACCAGGTGTGGTGGCTCACACCTGTAATCCCAGCACTTTGGGAGGCCAAGGCAGGCAGATCACTTGAGGCCAGGAATTCGAGACCAGCCTGGCCAATATTGCAGGACCCCATCTTTACTAAAAATACAGAAACTAGCCAGTCGTGTTGGCACACGCCTGTAATCCTGCTACTCAAGAGGCTGAGACAGGAGAATCACTTGAACTCAGGAGGCGGAGATTGCAGTGAGCCGAGATCATGCCACTGCACTCCAGCCAGGGCGACAGAAGGAGACTGCCTCAAAACAGAAACAAAAACAAAATGAAACAAAACAAAACAAACAAACAAATCTCAAAGAATATATGCAACCCTAAAGTTAAGGGGATGCAGAGGCCTTACTTGGAACTTACAAATAAATCGATAGACCAAGCATCTCCTAATGGACCTGAGCTTATATACCTACCAAGTCCCAAATTAAATAACAAAAAATAACTTAAGATTTAAATTTTTGTCACTAGTTCTCTCTCTCTTTCTCTCTCTCTTTCTCTCTCTCTTTCTCTCTCCCTGTTTCTCTCTCTCTCTCTCTCTTTCTCTCTCTCTCTCTTTTTCTTTCTTAAACGAGGGTCTGCTCTGTCACCCAGGCTGGAATTCAGTGGCTATCTCAGCTCACTGCAGCCTTGATCTTCCAGGCTCAAGCAATCCTCCCACCTCAGCCTCCCGAGTAGCTGGGACTACAGGCTAATTTTTGTAGAGATGGGATCTCTCCATGTTACCCAGGCTTGTCTGGAACTCCTGGGATCAACCAATCCACCTGCATCGGCCTCCCAAAGTGCCGGGGTTACAGGTGTCAGCCACTGCGCCTGGACCCTAGTTATTTAAGTCCTATTACTGAGAAGCTCTTTCTAAGTGCCATAAACTAATTTGGTATGATGGTACAGTATGGTGTGACATCACATGATACTTATAGTATGACATAGTACTTACAGCATGGTATATCTGGCATGGATTGAAATAGTATGCATTCCATGGGAAAGCCTATTAATAAAGTGGCAGAAATTTTTTATATTTTAAAAGCAATATAGTATTATTATAGAAAGTTGGAGATCATAAGAAAATAATTACATATGTAATATGGCATCACAATAGAATAACATATATTATCTTTTAAAATTTCTTTTCATGCTTTATTATGTATACAACTTTGATACTGTTAAAATTTTAATGTGTATATAATTTTGTATCCTGCTTTTGTACTTGTTATAACATAATAAGCACTTTCTATGTTGCCACGATATTTTTTAAATGACTACGTGATTTTTATTAAGTAAATATTTTCTATTTTAATTAGTTTTTGTTGGGCAATCAAGTTGTTTTCTTTCAAATTTTCAATAAAGTCCTTCCAGCCAGTCGCCTAGTAAATAATTTTAATGAAAAGCCCAATTTACATTCTTACCTAATCTGTAGATTTATATACTCACTACAATGGGTTGGTTGATGTTTATATGACCAATATTTGATCAAATGTCAATACTTGTAAAGAGAAATTTATTTAAAAGGAATTAATTTTAAAAACTGTAGTTTACCTTAAAGCTTTTACACTAAAAGACAAGAGTCTACCATACATAGTTAGCTGTCTGACAAATGCTTTTTAATGAAAATTATATTAAATTCATACTAACTCTTCTGAAGGTAAACTAAAAAAATATACAAAATTAGGAAGACAGAAAACCTGTCATTACTTCCTTTTCCCCATCAAATTGTTATCTAAATGCAATAAAGAAATCTTGTAAACCCTACCAAAAATTACAGGTTGCACGTTTTGGTTTGACTTGTATACCCTTAGAATAAAAGGTAGTAAAATGCCTAAATCATTTTTCTTTGCAACTTCTCATGCCTAATCCTAATTTATCAAGACAAATGCTTTAATCTCTTTACTCTTAAAAAAAAAAGGTAAAAGCAGATTTATGTAAAAATAGTTTAGTTGTAAACAATTCACTCTCAAGACAATATTTAAGACCTCGGCTGCTCCTAACTTGTTCTTTTGTTCTTTCTGCACAATCATGCAACTGAATACCATACCCCACAAAAAAGTCATCTTACTTGTATTTTATTAGCTAGATTGAGAAATATGAAAGGGTAATTGAAATAAATATTGTTCGAAGGAGTTAGTATTTGTTAAATTAAGTTAAACTTGTACATATGGCAAAGCTAAAACTGGTACAGTTTTCTGGGAAAACGTTCCTTGAGCTAACTTCCAGAACAGCAGAAAATCCAGCTGCCTGGGTTACCTGAGATATAAATGGATTCACACTTAGGCAAAAGGATGACAGAAGTGAGGTGATAGTTAAATGGCATAGCTGTTAAATGATGATGCTCAACCTCTCTCCTCTGGCAGGGATGGCACATAGAATTCTACTGCTAACTGCATTTCACGAACTGCATTTGAGTGTGGAGGCCTATAAAAAGCAAATGGTATAAGAAGCAAGATCTCAATTGTTATCTGTGCTTTTTGCTGCTGAACCAATTATCCCTCTGGCTAACTTGTGCTTCTCCAGTTCCTCTGGGATTTCATGCTCCATCATCCTTGAAGGAAGATTTTGAGTATAGGATCTGTTGACATCTTAGTTCTGGGGGAATAGATTCTGAAGAGAAAAGACAAGTCAAGAAAGCCTCTGTGTTGAATGGAAATGGTGAGAAGGGAAAAAGTAAAAAAAAAAGAAAGAAAGAAAGCCCCTGTGGGAATCAGAATTATTGGCCACAGAGAAATTTTCTGTGCACATGAATCTTTTTGGAAAGAAGCCCTCTCCGTGTCCCTTATTACAGTCCTTCTCAAAACGGAGAGGAACATTACAGGTCATTCCAGAACAACCCCAAAGCTCAAGTCCTCTTCAGACATATAACGTTTGCTATCAAATACTTGAAACCTCTTTTCCAGAACAATCAATCCTAGTTATATCAACAAATTCTTACTACTGTAGAATTTGAATGCCCTCCCCATTTCCCAAATTCTTGTTAATATTGTCTGGATAGTCAAATTCATCTGTTTCTTTCTTGAAGAAGCAGTCCCAGAAATGGGTATATCCCTCCAGGAATAGCTCACTGGTATACAGTTGGGTAGGACTGGCTATTCTCTCCTTTCAGACTCTGTGGGCATATTTAGATTTGATAGTATATTAAGATGTGTTACCTACCCCTCCTGAAATAATACAAAAAGTATGTTGCACTTAATGGAAATATGTAAATGAGAAGCTACAAACTCAAATGAGTTCCAGCAGCCAGGCAGGTAGCAGACATGTGTTGTCATCCAGGAACTCTAATGTGTGGCAAGGATTGCAGTAACCTAGAGAGCACATAGCATCCTTAAAGTCATGCAGGCCTATTTATGTCTTTAAACACCATGGCGGACAAGGGCAACACTGAGTTCACCCATGGTTTCCCAGTTTGCTACCACTGTGCCTCAAGCCAGGCCACAAATTCCTTTTGTGCTGAGCAAATAATACATAGCATGCTCCAAAATAAACTCTTTTGAAAAGGAAGCATTTTACTACAAAATGACTGATTATTTGTTTAAAATCTTTCAGAAATAAATTTTCAAATGATCCTAAGCCTTTTGTGACATTTGGATGTTGGTTAACATCTCCTTTCCCAAAGATAGAAAGACTGTTTATTCTAAAGATATTTATTGTTAATATTAATGTTAACATTTATTTAGCTTACTGTGTGGCAGGCACTATGCTAAGTATTTTGTGCACATGATTTCTGATAATCCTCAGAAACAGAAGACAAAATTGGCACTGCCGTCAACTAGCGAAGTATATAACTTTTGCTACTGCCCTTTCTCTCCTTGTCCTTTTCTGTGTCTCAGTAATGAGACACTTTTTTTTCACCCATAAGACTGGTTTCCAGGCACCTCCATCTTTAGAAAGAAACCCATTAAAAATGTACTGGTTTATTCTTTGACTGCTCATAGAGAGTTAAGAAGAAGCTACTCCAATGGCTTATTTGTAGAGTGCTTTTGTTCCCAGTTGTCTACACCTGGACTTTCTGTTAATGCACCCTCCCCTTGTATTTTAGACAGAGCTCGGATAGAGAGTCCAGCCTTTTCTACTCTCAGGGGCTGTCTAACTGATGGTCAGGAAGAACTCATCCTCCTGCAGGAGAAAGTCAAGAATGGGAAAATGTCTATGGATGAAGCTCTGGAGAAATTTAAACACTGGCAGATGGGAAAAAGTGGCCTGGAAATGATTCAGCAGGTAATATTGGCCCAGTGTTTTCTGGGACATTCCCTCACTTGTGGAGCCCCTAGTTTGTTAATGTTTAATTTTCATGAGGAATACAGGTAACTGTTCTTTTATTTTTAACTAGCCACTAAGGAAGATACTTCAAGGAATGAAATAATGTTTGATGAAGTCAATCCTCTAACCCAGTATACCAAAGCTAATACCTAATCAGCTTATAATACCTGTCTTTAGTATAGTGAGTGTTTTTTGAATCTCGTTGCTGAAATTAAGGTAAAGCATCTTTACGCTGAAGAGTGTATTATGTATTATGTATGCCAGGCTTAAAAGGAAAGGAGTGAGACAATGATTAAAATCACACTAAGCAACAGTCCTAAATAAAATGCAATAAGTTTTTATCTTCTTTCTCCTTAAACTTTTATTTTTATATATGTACACATACACACATTTACATATATATGTTCAAATATTAAGTTAAAATAAGCTTATCTTCTGTAAATATAATTTACCTCCTGAGATGGGATTGGAGGACATGGTTCTGAGATGAGAATGAAAACAAAATATACCACACACACACCCCTTGACATTCCTTAGTGAGAGATAACACGGTCATATTCCCATATTCCATCTCTTTTCACTCCAAAAATATTTTAACAATTTTTTTTCTTCTTATCACGGAAATCCCATTACTTCAGAACCCAGTTCTAGATAGCTGTTTGATTAAACACATTTAATAAGCAAACTTGGGCCAAAGTATAAATAATTGATAATAGCTTAATATTGTAACTTTCCCAAGAGATAATTTTTATTTAAAAGACGATGTTTACGAAAACATTTTTAAACAATAAAAAAGAATCAAAATAGAGAAATTTCAAACAATATAGTATATAGGCCAGGGGACTTTCCCAGTACATCTGAGATCATGACTTGTTAGAAACCACCTGTCTCTAAGGGCAGTTATGGTTGTGGGTTGGTGGCCGAACCTCATCCAGATTTTGCGACACTAAGCAAAGGCAGTTATTTTGCCAAATAAATACTAAAGGATACTGATTGTAGAGTTCTGCAACTCTTCATTGTTCATGATCAGAATTACAACATTGCTTCTCAATCATGTCAATGTCATCACCAATACACATGTGTTTAGGTGCAGACCTACAAATCACTTTCCTAGCAATGTTACATTGTATAGATTTTGTTGAAGTAACTCAGTTGTATTTCATCCTCTTGAGACCCTTAAATAATGTTTTCCATTTAGAGTTATCCAACCTAAATATCATTTTGGAAATTATTTCACTAGTTGCTTCATTAAACCCTGGTTGTTTCCATTTTGTTTGTATGCCTAAATTTAATCTTGTTTTAGGAAGAATTTAAATTCATACTCACTACTTAGAGACTGATCTGACTCACCTAATAATAAGGTGATAATGGGATAATGAATATTGTTCATGCTTATTTTAAAAAAATTATTTTTAAAAATATAAAGGCCAACAGATACTAAGATTACTTTCCATAAGCAACAAAGTTTAATGACTTGGTCTGAATTCTGTCAGAAGAATCAGTCAGTCCTTAACATAAGGGACTGGGCCAAAATCCAAACAACAAAAAGATGAATATTCCTCCTGTTTCCTCAACACACACACACATGCAAACAAATATGTATTCCTATGTACTTTTCAACATTTTTCTTACAGCTTGGAAAAGTATTTGTTTGTATCCTATGAATATAAATGAAGTTATCAGAGGTAACTGAAGTCATATTATTATTGATGAAGGAATTAATCTAGGAAACTAAGAAAAAAATGGCACAAACATGGAGTTAATAGGGGAAGCTGGTTTCCAGAATAACTAAGAATCATGTAGAATCCCTGGCGTTGAAGATGAAATGGTGGAGAATGAAAAACCTTGCCCTTCACTCTCCTCACTCCTACTCACAGTCACGGAGTGCCTGAAGAAGAGTTTGGCACCACTGGTAGGAGAGATCTGTAAGGCAATGGAAACAGCTAAATAGGAAAAGTGCCTAGGACATAGGTGTGGGCAAGGACTTCATGTCTAAAACACAAAAAGCAATGGCAACAAAAGCCAAAATTGACAAATGGGATCTAATTAAACTAAAGAGCTTCTGCACAGCAAAAGAAACTACCATCAGAGTGAACAGGCAACCTACAGAATGGGAGAAAATTTTTGCAACCTACTCATCTGACAAAGGGCTAATATCCAGAATCTACAATGAACTCAAACAAATTTACAAGAAAAAAACAAACAACCCCATCAAAAAGTGGGTGAAGGACATGAACAGACACTTCTCAAAAGAAGACATTTATGCAGCCAAAAAACACATGAAAAAATGCTCATCATCACTGGCCATTAGAGAAATGCAAATCAAAACCACAGTGAGATACCATCTCACACCAGTTAGAATGGCCATCATTAAAAAGTCAGGAAACAACAGGTGCTGGAGAGGATGTGGAGAAATAGGAACACTTTTACACTGTTGGTGGGACTGTAAACTAGTTCAACCATTGTGGAAGTCAGTGTGGCGATTCCTCAGGAATCTAGAACTAGAAATACCATTTGACCCAGCCATCCCATTACTGAGTATATACCCAAAGGACTATAAATCATGCTGCTATAAAGACACATGCACACGTATGTTTATTGCGGCACTATTCACAATAGCAAAGACTTGGAACCAACCCAAATGTCCAACAACAATAGACTGGATTAAGAAAATGTGGCACATATACACCATGGAATACTATGCAGCCATAAAAAAGGATGAGTTCATGTCCTTTGTAGGGACATGGATGAAACTGGAAAACATCATTCTCAGCAAACTATCACAAGGACAAAAAACCAAACACCGCATGTTCTCACTCATAGGTGGGAATTGAACAGTGAGAACTCATGGACACAGGAAGGAGAACATCACACTGCAGGGACTGTTGTGGGGTGGGGGGAGGGCGGAGGGACAGCATTAGGAGATATACCTAATGCTAAATGACGAGTTAATGGGTGCAGCAAACCAACATGGCACATGGATACATATGTAACAAACCTGCACATTGTGCACATGTATCCTAAAACCTAAAGTATAATAATAAAATTTTAAAAATAAATAAATAAATAAATAAATAGGAAAAGTGGTTTCTAGGTTTCCAGGAAAATCCTGAGGAAAGAGTGCTATTCTTAAGTTCTGTTCTAAAACAAGATTATTAAATGTTAGCTTGTTTTACATTTTGCTTAAAAAGATAATGTTCAATATTTGGAAATCAAAGAAAGATCACAGATGTGCTAAGAGGAATCCTGTTATGTTCATCTGCTTTTAAGTCTCTGATTTTTAGAATTAGAACACTGGGAAGGAATGTGCCATACAGAGGCTGAGATGGGCTCAGGCAGCAGCAAACCATCACTGTGTAGCCCTTCTGCTCTTGAACACCAAATAGCCAATATAGACCCCACAAGTATCGGGTTCGGAAAACAACTTCCCAAAGAATTGCATTCTAGGATCCAATCTTGACTCTACCACTTATAAGTATGATTTGGGAAAGTTACTGTACCTCTCTGCACCTCAGTTTCCATATCTACAAAATGGAGTGATGACATTTTACATCCACTTCATTAAGCTGTGAGAATTAAGTAAGATAACATGTGGAAAGTATCAAGGATGGCAATTGAGACATCATAAGTAGCAAATTAATATCAAGTAGCAGCATTGGTATTGCTAATAGTAGTTGATGTCTTCGTCTTGATCCATAAAAATTTGAAAATCATAACTATGTCCTGGTTGTTTCCACATTAAGGAGAAATTACGACAACTACGAGATTGCATTATTGGGAAAAGGCCAGAAGAAGAAAATGTCTATAGTAAGTAAGATTCGCCTGCTATTCAAAAATAATAGAGTGATTAAGTTGAAAATTCAGGGACTGTGGAGATGAATGGGCCTGAGTTCAAATCTAAACCTCAACAATTCCCAGCCATCTAACCTGGAGAGGGTTTTAATATCTGGTAGTCAAATTCCTTGTCTGCAAAATACGCATCTATAATTATATATGCATCTGAGGGTGCTTGTGTAAGTTAACATATAAAATACTTATCATATTCTCCGGTTTATAATAAAAGTTCATAATGAACCAGAGAATATGGTAAGTATTTTATATGTTATAAATATAATAAATGCTTGTTACTCTTTCTTTTGATGTTTATGTGAGTTGCAAATAGGACAACTCTGCTCAATTTTTTAATGATCCATTATATAAGAAATCAAGGCCAGGTGTGATGGCCCACACCTGTAATCCCAGCACTTTGGGAGGCCGAGGCGGGTGGATCACTTGAGGACAGGAGTTCAAGACCGGCCTGCCAAATGGTGAAACCCCATCTCTACTAAAAACGTAAAAATTAGCCGGCCATGGTGGTGCATGCCTGTAATCCCAGCTACTCGGGATGCTAAGGCAGGAGAACCCCCCGGGAGGTGCAGAGATTGCAGTGAGCCAAGATCACAGCATTACACGCCAGCCTGGGTGACAGAGCAAGACTCCATCTCAAAATGAAAAAAAAAGAAAAAAAATCAAATGATTAAAGAGACATGCTTTTTAATAAGGTAAAATATTAATACAGTGAATTCTCACAATTGTCAACATGTGTATCATTTTAAAATTTCTAATAATTGAAAGTTGCTCTGGCAGTGGAGGTTAGGGGAGGGGATACTAAGCTAATCAAACATTATTAAGATGGTAAAACTTTTGCTAAAATAAACAACACATTCCAAAATTAAAAATAAATTATATTATCACTATCTGACCACTGTTTCCCCAAGACTGTCCCCCTGCACAGATAATTAAAAACTAGCAGCCACTAAAAGAGTGTGAAAGCTTCCATCTCTTCCATTTTCATTAATATTGCATAGCTCTTAGCTAGTCCTTCGTGTTGAAATTCAATTTCTCTTCATATTATACAGTTATCTATTTTTCTAGACAGAATTCTTACAGTTATCTATTTTTCTAGAGAGAATTCTTTAAGCACTTTAAAATGTTTTCTAAAACACAAATATACTTTCTAAAATAATTAAGGTCATAAAGACATGGCCATCTTATAGGTGACAGACACCTCCATTCTAATATGAATAAGATTAAAATTTTAATGATTTATAAAATTACAAGTTATATAAATAATTTTACCAAGGAGCATTAAAAAGCTAACATTTATTATCTCTTATACATTATTGCTTCTTACAATAACTCTATGAGGTGGGCAATATTTCCAATTTATAAATAAGGAAACTGAGGTCCTGAGAAAGTGAAAAGTTAAAGGACACAAATGAAGTGAGAAGCCATTTCTGTTTAATTCAAAATCAATGCTCTTAATTATCAGTGCCTTAATTATGAATCAATTAGTTCTTCTTTCAGTCACACTGAAATTAATAATACTACACAAATCTTTCTATTGCACAGGACACTATTACTAGGCAAATACATGAAGCAAGTGATATTAGGAGGCAGACAGTAGGTAGCCAAAGACTATGAATAATTCTAGAGACAAGCAGTACTCATGAGGTGGGTCTCATTATGGCCCAGGCCTCTGCCAGAGGAATATCTCCTGACTACACTCTGAGCAAAGCAAAGAAGTTCTGTTGAACTGAGAAGGCAGAGATCTTAGTTCAGGGCAGCTGAAGCTGCTAGAATATGTGTGGTGGGTCACTGAGAGCAGGTGGCTGTGTAGAGAGGTTGCCTAAGAGGTCCATGGGAAGGATTCCACAAGTCTGTGGCTGAGAGATGAGTTGTAAATGTGCAAAGCAAGACAGTCAAGGCATGCAAGACAGCAACTTCTAGGGCATTGAAAGCAAAAGAGAGACACTAGAGGTTGAGCAGAGTTGAGGAAAAGCCAGCCTGGGAGTGTTTAATTTCTGGCCCTGTCAAATTAGGGAGATCTTAACACCTCCATAAAATACCTGACATTCTGCTGTGACACCCAAAAGATGTAAGAACCATGATTTAGAGTAAGATCTACTCTAGACATGCCCTAACAAAATCTCAAACCAAGCCCCAACAAGATCTATCTGGGAGACAGAGTTTGTAGGATGACTGAATCTACAAACTCAAGGCCTTAAAAAGAAAACACCTTGGGCTTTCTATCACAAAAAGCCCATGGTGAAAAAGAATAAAATTAAGTCTATACAAGTTCTGGACAGTAATTGAGCTGCCTACTAAAACGAGAACATACTGTCATCAGAAGAATATTCTAGAATCCAGAATATACAACACATTTCTATAATGTCCAGTGTTCAATTAAAAAAAGAAGACACACAAAGAAACAGGAAACTATAATCTTTATGAAGAAAAAGAAACTATAGACGGAACCTGAGATGTTGGATGTTGTTGATCTTAACAAATAGACTTTAAAACACCTCTTATAAACACTGAATTAGTGAAAAATGTGGTTTTAAGGAGAGAATAAATAGGGAATCTAAGCAAAAAAAAAAAAAATGAAACTATATAAAAGAACCAAGTAGAAAGTATAGAAAGTAAAAGTACAATAACATAAATAAAAATTAATCAGATGAACTTATTATCAAATTGGAGATGACAAATTAAGAGTTAGTAAACAAAATTAAGACAGACCAATAGAAATTATGCAATTTGATTTTCAGAGAGATAAAAGGACTTCGAAAATGAACAGAGTCCCAGCGACATTTAGGACAATATAATGCATTCTAAAATGCATGTAATTAGAACCCAAAAGGAGAAAAGAGTGAAAAGAGGCAAAACATTTTTTAAAAAATGATGACCAAAAACTTGCCAAATTCAATGCAAACCACTTGCATATTGTTGAAAAAACTTTTAAAAACCAAAATTAGCATAATTGTTAAAAGAAGGACTTCTAGGCAATTTATTTTCAAGCTACTTTAAGCCAAGGTAAAAAGAAATTCTTGAAAGCAGCCAGAGAAAACACACGTTACATATAAAGGAAAAAAAAATTCAATAATTTATTATCAGAAAAAATGGAGGATTAAAGACAATACAATAACATCTATTTTTTTTTTTCCTCAAGACAGAGTCTCGCTCTGTTGCCCAGGCTGGAGTGCAGTGGCATGATCTTAGCTCACTGCGAGCTCCACCTCCTGGGATCACACCATTCTCCTGCCTCAGCCTCCTGAGTAGCTGGGACTACAGGCACCCGCCACCACACCCGGCTAATTTTTTCTATTTTTTAGTAGAGACAGGGTTTCACCGTGTTAGCCAGGATGGTCTCGATATCCTGACCTCATGATCCGTCCACCTCGGCCTCCCAAAGTGCTGGGATTACAGGTGTGAGCCACCGTGCCCAGCCAATAACATCTTTAAAGTCCTAAAAAATTTAGAATTCTAAATCCAGAGGAAATATACCTCAAAAACATGATAAAATGAAGACATTTAAGATAAATGAAATGAGATAATTCATAGCAAAATTACAGTAGAATAAATGCTTAAAAATATCATACAAGGTGAAGGGATATTAACAAACAAACTCAGATTCTCACTGAGGGAATCTGTGGGAAAAAGAATACTGAAAATTATACAAAGCAGGTAGATATAAAATATTATGTTTTCCTTTTTCTCATAAATTACTTCAAAGACAATTGTTTAAAGCAAAAATAATGAAACTTAAGTTAGAAGTTATATAATATGAAGAAGGAAATATGAAAGCAATCATGCAAAGGACAGTGGAGGCAGATAAATAGAATTATATGTTTCCAAAATTGCTACGTGGTAAAGTGTAAAGATTCAGTTATAAAGTAGGAAGAGGAGAGGGTAAAGTAAGAAGTATGATGTGTCAACTGTAAGGCATGAAGTACCAAGGGGTATACTACTGCCTCAAAATCTAAGTGAAAGATTCATGTTTTATTTTAAAAATAGAAAGAAATCAGTAAAAAAAATAGATAAAAAGAACTATACTTAGGAAACCTATAGAGGAAATAAAATAGATTATTAAAAAACTATTTGATTCACCAAAAATAAAGCAGGAAAGTAGAAAAAGAGGAACATAAAGAAATGGAAAAGTGAAGAACCAAGAACAAGATGGTAGTATTTAACTAAGCCATATCATAATTATATTAAAGGTGACTGAATTAAATGCTTCTTTTAAAAATCAGACATTTTCAGCCTGGAAACAAAAGCAATATCCAAACTTATGCTGTCTAAAAGACATACATATAAAACACAGATAGTTTGAAAGTAAAGTATGGTAAAAGGTTCCTATGACAATAGTAAACATAAGCATAAGAAAGCTGGCATGGCTATATCAATATAAGACAAGATAAATTTCAAAATAGAGAGTATTACAAAAGATAAACAAGGATATTACACACAGATAAAATGGCAGTTCACTAAAAAGATAGAGCAATTCTAAATATCTGCATTACATAAAATAATTTTATATTATATATATGAATTTTACTAAAACTCCTGAAGCAAAATATGACAGTACTCAGAGATGTTTTCACTTCTTTCTTACTAATTAATAGAACAAATAGACAAAAATCAATAGAGATACAGAAGACCTAAACAACACCATCAGCTAACTTGACCCAATTGACATTTACACAAAAAAAATTTTTTAAGTCAGAATACATATTTATTAAAGCTATACATGGAGGTTCACTAAGATGAAACATAGGCTAGATGATCAAAAAAGTTTCAGTAAATTTCTAAGGACTGAAATCTTCAGAGTATATTCTCTAAAAAATTTCAGTCTTTTAGAATCTTATATTCTCTTACCACAGCAGAAGTAATTTAGAAATCAGTTAAGAATTATATATCTAGAACATCTCCCAATATATTTAGGAATTAAACACAACATTCAAAATAACATGAGGTTGAAATAAGAAATCATAAGAAAGTATTTCAACCTGAATAATAATGAAAAAAAATCAAAATTTGTGAAATGCAGGTAAAACAAGTATGTAGTTAACAGTTAACTAAAGGGAAATGTATTACTATAAATATCATACTAGAAAATAACAAAAAGCTTTAAGTCAATGATTTAAGTTTCCACTTTAGAAAAATAGAAAATGAAAGGCAAACTTTCAAAAAGAGGTAAGAGGAGAGAAATAATTAAGATCAGAAATCAGCAAAAAAGGAAAGAGATAAACAAGAAAATAAAATCAAAAGTAAGTTGTTTGAAAACATAAATAAATTTGATAAGCCCATGGGAAGAATGATCAAGGAAAAAAAAAAGACAACACGATACCTAAATTAGGAATTAAATTGGGTTACTACAACAGATCCTACAGACATTAAAAAGATACTAAGGGCCAGGCACGGTGGCTCTGGCCGGGTGCGGTGGCTCACGCCTGTGATCCCAGCACTTTGGGAGGCTGAGGCAGGTGGATCATCTGAGGTCAAGAGTTCAAGACCAGCCTGGCCAACATGGTGAAACCCTGTCTCTACTAAAAATACAAAAAATTAGCGAGGCGTGGTGGCATGCACCTGTAATCCCAGCTATTCCGGAGGCTGAGGCTGGAGAATCGCTTGAACCTAGGAAGTGGAGGTTGCAGTGAGCCAAGATTTCTCCACTGCACTCCAGCCTGGGCAACACAGCAAGACTCCATCTCAAAAAAAAAAAAAGAAACTAAGAAAATATATAGTTAACTTTCTGCCAATACATTTAACAACTTAGACCAAAAAGGACAAATTACTTGAAAAACAAAACTTGCCAAAATTGACTCAAAAAATAAAATTCCACACTCCTCTGAGTATACCTCTTTGTACAATTCTCACTTTTAGAACTTTGTTAATATTTTATTTATTCAGTAAATGAGGACAAGGCAGAGATAGGAGGCAAAATGGAATATAAGCAAAAAAAAATGTACTATGGATAATGAGAGCCAGGTTTTTTATTGTCTGAGAAATCAGTTATAATTAAGGAAAGAAGAAGGGCTAGAATGAATGCTATGCTATTGCACTGGAATTGGAAGTAAAAGTATAACAAATAATTACAGAGTGATAAAAATAGAAATATAGTTGTGTGTATAAGTATGTATATTTCTTTAACTCTTTCAGCAGAGAGGACCTAGAGGCAGTGACAGCCCAGCATCAAGGAGCACATCTAGTACCCATGTCTTAGTTTATGAAAGCAAGTGGCCCAGAAGCATGTGAAAAGATAATATCATTAAGCATTAGCAGAAGGCAAATTCAACTTCAATGATATACCAATACACAAAAACTATAATGAATTACCATTTCAGAAAACTGTTGGTTAGGATGTGGAACTGGATATACATTGTATGCATTGCTTATGGGAATATAAAGTGGAGTGATAACTGTGGAGAAGTCAAATATGCACTTGCCATATGACCTAGTCATTCCACTCCAGGTTTTTTTCCAAGACAAATAAATGCTTGTGTTCACACAAAGACTTGTTCACAAAAGTTCGTGGCAGTTTCATTCATAATATGCAAACTGGAAACAATTAAACTGGGTTATTACAACATATGCAAATGTCCAATGGAAGAATACATGCTTATACTGTGATATATTTATGCTATGGACTACTATTTAGCAATAAAAAGGAATACTTACTATTTAGCAATAAAAAGGAATACTTACTATTATAACAACAATATAAATGAATCTCACAAACATTACACATACTGAATGAAAGATAACATAAAAAGGATGGATCAGACACAAGGCAATCAAACACAAAGGAATACTACATGCTGTAGTATTCCATCTATCTGGAATTCTAGATAAAACTAATCTAGACAAAATTGTAGAAGTAGAAATTGTTAGGGGTGGCGAATATCCAGGTTACCAGCAGCAAATCCATACAGGCCTGCAGCAACCTCAATTCTTGTCTCCTCAGCAGAAAGAATTTGACAGAGGGGCATAAGGCAGGAAAAGAGACTGAGGCAAGTTTCAGAGCAGGAGTGGAAATTTATTAAAAAGCTTTAGACAGGAAGGAAAGAAAAGTACATTTGAAAGAGACCCAAGCAGGCACTGTGGAAGTCAAACCCCCTGTTTAACCTTGATCCTAAGACTTTATATGCTGGCCAGCTTCCAGCATCTTGCACCCCTTTCTCTTCATTCTTCCCTAAGGGTGAACTGCCCACATGCACGGTGTCCTCCTTACACTTGGGAAGTGAGCATGAGCAGTGTGTTCAGAAAGTTGTATGCATGCCCACCTGAGGCTTTCTTTTCTTTTCCAGTGGAATGCCCCTGGAAGGTCATACTCCACCATTTTATCTCTTAATGTGCATGCTGGAGCTCACTCACCTAATTACTGAGAATTTATTGGAAGTTGATTACCAATTTCGAGTGTTTTTATCTGATTGGGAAATTGCCTCTGCCTGGCACCTGTGATCAATTATCACTTTAGTGAGACAACTCTGGACCATCAGCAAATTCCCTCTCCCTGGCACAGGCTGCCAATTATCATTTTTAGAAAGGCAGTGTGATAACTGCTGAACCATCACCTAATGGTCGCCTGACATTCCGGGTGGGTGGTGTGGAGCCCTCTCCTGCCTTGCTCATGCCTGGCTAGCTACGTACTGCAACAAAATCAGATCAGGGGGTGCTATGAGTAATGTTTGAGTGAAGATTGACATAAGGGGGAGTTAGGGAATATTCTATGGAGATAAAATGGTCTCTATCCTCATGAAGTTGGTACATATGTTACATGGCCATATGTATTTCTCAAAAATCATCAACCTCTTTCCTTATAAATAATTGAATTATATGTAATTATTCCTGAATAAAGTTGATTTTTAAAAAGAATGAAGTAGCTCAAGCTAGGGGAATATCAAGGCAGGGCAGCAAGCTTGTGCTAATGTCAAACATATCTAAAATAATACCTTGAGACAAAGGTAGGGAGAGAAAAGGACAAAAGTAATAAAAGGCATGGTTTCACTCGCAGTGGCTGGAGGTAGAGAAATTTGGGGTTGATATTTTTAGATCAGATTGTGAGATTTCATAGCAACCTCAAAGACAAGAAGTAGTCCAACAATAAAAAAAAGAAGAGAGAGAGAATTTAGATAAATATTGAACAAAACTCAGTAGAACATGCTTTTTTTTTGTCTTCTAGATAAACTCACCATTGTGCACCATCCAAGTGGTAAGTGCTTGGTATTTATTGAAGGATCTAAAACAAAGTACAGAGTAAATCAATTTCAATATTAATGCAAACCTAATGTGATTAAGCAAGTAAGTGTAAAAATTCACACAGATTTTATATTTATATGTGAAACAACTTGACATCCAAAATAAACGTGAAGCAACTATAAAATAGAAACACTGAAGGCATCATAACATGATAAAAGGACCGTGAGTTTGGAATTCTTGATTGAGCCTGCTGTTCTCAACTTACTAATTGTGACCTGTGGCAAGTCACTTACTCTCTGTGGGCCTCGGTTTTCTCATATGCAAAATGAGATAAGAATTGTGCCATGGGGAATTGCTATAAAGACTGATAATGATATATGTAAATGGAAGCTCGTGCTTGATACTTGGGAGTTACAGATAAAGCAAATGAAATTTGAGAAACACTTGAGAGGGTAACTCATTTCCATGTGATAGGGGGATTGTGTGCTGATGGGAGAGTAAGGAGGAGCTAGAGGTCAGCCAGGGAGCTGTTGAATATTCTAGAAGCAACTCTCCATAGCCTGGACCAAACCACTGACTGTGAGAATGAAGAAGCCATAGAACTGGGCCCTGTGGCTGGGATGAGAAATGGAATGCCAGTGTTAAAGGCAGGAGGAGCAGTAGTCTAGGAGAGCAGGGAGTAGAAGGCGCAGGTTTTTGTGGAAAAGTGTGTTTTGTATTTGGCCAATCCTGGTGAACGTGGAAAAGAAAAGGAAGAAGGAGTAATCAAGTGGAGGTTGTTACTCAGCGGTGTTGGAAACATTGTTTCTAAACTCCAGTGACTCCTGTAGGTCCTCAGTATCCTACCCAAGTCAATCCACATGGGCAGGAGAAATTAACAGAACATGCCAAGGGTGCCTTTTCGGTATCCCCCTTTTATCTTTCTAATAAGTTTTCTTTTCACCCATATCCTACCTTTGTAGAAATCATTTTTAAGAAGTACTGAATAAATGAATCATCAAATTTGTGAATGAATAAAGAGGTAATAACTGAGTTTGTATTTCTAGGTAAGGAAACTGCCCACAATGAAAATATGTTTTATAATGTACACTTCAGCAATAAGGTAGGTTGTATTTATTTTGATTTCTATAAAATGCAAAGAAATAACTTCGTTAAAAAAGAACATGAGAGCCTTCTATCCTGTCTATGCTTTTAGACATTCTAACAAATTTGAACAAAATAGGTTAGGTGTGCCTTTGTGTGCAAAATCTGTGAGCATTTATTTAAGGAAATTATTTGGAAAAAAAACAAAGAGGGAACTCAAAGGAAAAAGCCACTGAGGCCAAAGTGTGGCTAAATTCAACATGTACAGACCAAAAAAATCTTAGAGGAATTATCAATACATGTCTTTTAACAATAGAAATATGATAAGTCTACTGTGTTTGAATCGCAATGTATACAGTCCTTAAACTCTGGGATGTTAGTAGGGAAAGTATAGCCCCAAAATATTATTGATTTAAATATGCAATACTTCACATCATAGAGTTAACTGAAAATAAATTGCTAACGAGAAGCTAATGATAACACTAAGCAAAGACAGCAGCAATGGAAAACCAAGACCAATCCAAGACAACACTGATAATGTCCTGACTACAATTTTTCTTCATAAAAATAATGTAATTCCAACTATCTGCATATATAATGTAACACACTTGCACTGCTACCAAGAGTCATGTAGCAGCTGGATTTCTTGCTAAAATCCTGAATTAGAGTCTTTGCTAAGTTCTTATAATGAACGAATTTTAATTTTCCAAAGTTTAATAACCCTTTAATTTAAGCTCCTTGTATATTTCAAATAAGTCATAAGCAATCATAAAAATCATTCACCCTTAAAAACTAATTGAAGCAGTTGCATTTTTTATGCTTCTGTAGCCCACCACCAAGCTGTGTGTATGTGTATATATGTACATATATATACACTATATAATATACATATATTATAGACTCATTAGACTCATTCAAATGTAGCAAAATTGTGGGGTGCACTATGGCCTTAGGGCTTATGAAAATATCAACCAAAGATTCTTCTATAAGAGCTGAAGAATTGCACAATCATGGCATATATTTTGGAGAGGAGATTTTGAATAAGAGCAAAAGAATACAAATTCCCAATGCTTAAACTGTTCTCCTTCAAAATGGAAAGAAAATTTGAATTCAATGACTCGGGTGCAGGTGAACTTTACAATAATTCTATTTCCTTTTAAAATGGAAGATTGTTTTGCCAGTTGCCTCTGCAAAGCTGTTTTTCCATGGCTGTGAAAGGCAACTATAACTTTGTCATATTTCTTTGTTCGACCTTAAAATAGAGACAAATCGAGAAATGCTAGCTCTGTATTTTTATTTTTTTTCAGCTTCCTGCTCGACCCCAAGTTGAAAAGGAATTTGGTTTCTGTTGCAAGAAAGATCATTAAAGAAGGTAAAATATTAGCTATGTATATTTTTTAGAAAACCTAAAGCAGCCTTGTTAGGGACTTGAAGGTATCATTCGTCTAAAAAACAGAATTCTTTAAATATTTCATTGTCTTCTCCTGAAAGGATTAACATGTATTTTTCAAGCTAAAGGTGATTTTTCTGTAGAAAGATTTATGTACAGGGGTGATTTAATGCCAATTAATCAATTTAAATTGATGAGCTATTATTCACTAATACATTTCCTATTTTCTCATTTCCAGGTTATTATAATGAAACTCACGAATCTACAGACATTTTGCTTTCAGGGTGAAGCAAGCTTGCATTTGGATTGCCTGCTCTCTTTAAAGAAAATTCATACTATGAAAGCAGAAACAACCCTTCAGATTTCAGAATTTGTTATTGGCAAAATTTATTCTCATTATACCTGCTTCATATGGGTATATTACTATTAAAACAAAATACCATAGAGTAATTGCATTATTTGAAAATTCTCGCATTTTACAATGCACTTCACCACTGAAACAAATAATTTCCATTTTGAAAATTAAATGAAAACAGCACAGAGAAGTTAAATGCAGTGTAGCAAAGTTATGGGGTCTGCTTGAGGGCACTAACCTCAACAGATTATTCCTGCTCTCCTTAGAATAACCATGAAAATACAAATTTACTTAGCACATTTTTGCTTTTTAAGTAGCTGGTTCATTTTCTGAATTTCTCACATTCAGAGTTCTGGTCATTATTGTTACATCATGTTTGCAGAAACCTTGTCTGATTTAGTGTCTATTTGCATATAACCCTGAAAACATTATTATTTGAAAACTTTTCTATATCTCAAATTAAGATACATTTTCACAACCTACCTTTGTATTAAGACTTGCAATTTTATCAACCTATTTCTTAGAAACAATTTACTAGCTTAGAGTAGAAAGCAATTTTATCATCATATAATTTTCATATACAAATGCCACAAATAAATTGAATGTTTAAAGCTATGTCTGAGTTTTTAAAGTAAATTTATAAGAATTAGCCAATAAAATTGCTTCTCGGCCTTTTGGCTAAGATCAAGTGGAGTATTGGCCAATAAATTTTTCTGCTTACCGGTTTAAAGGGGGAAGTCTACCAAAAATTGTTTAAAATAAATAAATTTGATTAATATTACTGTATAGGGCTCATATAAACACAATTTTATTTTCTAGCTTCTAAACAGTGACAAGAATATACATTTAAAGCCATGCTACAAAACACTTATCATGGGTTTCTTATAACTGTTAACATTCTCAAAATAAGCTCGTTTTAAAAAATAATACAGTAGCTTGATTAATCCCTAACAGAAAGTGCCTTTGATTATGATATTTGGAAATTCAGTCCATAGTTTCACATCCAACATTTCAAGAACCGGCATGTCCTTTTACATACTAAGCCTCCATTTCTGTGGGCTGTCCCATCCAAAGATAAGAAAAATAAATAAGACATTTCCTTGGAAATTTGGAGCATTTCTAAAAGAGCCATAGCCACTGCCAGAAAGGACAGGCCCAAATGTAAAATCTTCTGAAGACTTTGAATTGAATTTTCAGAGTTCGTATATCTTATCTTTTTCATCATCCCTTCTTCAAATTCAATATATTCCCAAGCCATTACTCCTAACTTAAGCCAAGAGCCATCCCCTTCCTTAGGTTATTAAATTTACCAGCACTCTGAGTTCTAGAGAAGTTTGAACTGGCATTGAATGTTATCAAAAGAGTTTTATTTTGAATATTAACTTGCTTATTTTCTACCTAGTCAATTTTCTAGGATAACAAAGAGGAAGCATTTAAACTGGTAGATTCTTAAGTGAGATAATTATGCTGCTCCGGACATTTGGCAATATCTGGAGACATTTATTATTTTCATGTCTGGAGAAGAGGTGTTCCTGGCATCTAGTATGTATAGACCAGGGATGCTGATGAACATCCTATAATATGCAAAACAAAGAATTATCCAGTCCAAACTGTCAAGAGTTTTGAGACTGGGAAACCTTGATTTACACTATGAAGTAAAATGGGACTCATACTTAAAGCTATGTTGTTAAAATAAAATCAGTTTACTTCATACAGAATTTTCTGAAGGTAGAAACCCCTATGATAGAATAAGTGAATGTCATTATTTTGAAGTGCATATGGCTTAAGTTTAAATGGATCATTAAAAACAGTATTCAAAAAATGGATGAGTCTAATACATTTTCATAAATCAACATTAGAAGTATTCTGCCAATGGAACCTCTAATTTTTAGAAAATGAGACTATTGTCAGTATTTTCTAATGAGAATGACCTTGTAATCTGAGTCATTATATTCTATTTATGCACTAAGTATTTGCTCAGCTGAGTTCCTTCTTGTTTTCTCTAATGCTCAGGGTGTCTGATTTTAATAACTTGGACTTACCTGAATTTTCGCTTCATACTGCTTTTCTAAAGGATAAATATTTAGGACAGAGCTCTGCATCATAAGCCTAATTTAGTGAATCCCAGCTGATTAGCACAGAGCTGATATGAGCCCCTGTTCACAGCCCTCTCTGTAGCTATACCTGCCAGCTACACTTGTTGGCCTGCCTTATTTTGTGGAGTTCACCTTTAAAAGTAGGGCAACCACATAAAAGAACGCAAAGGGTAAGATTCTCAATACCTTAGACCTCAAATTTATAAATGATAGTGCATCATTTCCTCAGTATTCTCATCTTCACAATGCAGATGATAATGTTCGTTACATAATTTTGTGGGTATTTAGTGACATTATGTATTTAAATGAGCAGTTACTATATTTAAGAGCATGAACTTTGAAGTAAGACCAAACTAGTTTGAATCTTGTCTCAGCTATGCACTAGCTGTGTGAACAAAGAGTTTTTCCATATCCTGAGCCCTATTTTATCATTGGTAAAATGGGAGTAATAATACCAACATTAGCATAAATCGTTTGAGAATTAAAGGTAGGGAGGTCATTTAATTAATTTATCATCCAAGGAGGACACTTTGGATCATAAAATGGAATACTGTTAATGATTACAATGAAAAACCAGGCATAAACTGGAACTGCCTCAGGCATAAACAGAGATGTCTGATCACTCTACTGAAATGTGATGTAAGTTCTTAGAACACTTTGGCTCAGTGTAAATGGTCAAGGAAGATAGTTTGCAAAAAATAATCCTCTTTGAAATGTTAGTACTGTGTGACATTTTAGGCTGGCTTTTTTTCTGAGTGGCTTTTATACACAGCCTTACAGCATTTAATTCAAATCTATACCATTACAAAAAAATTAATGATTACAAAATATTGAATGACCACCTGGATCACCAATAAACATCAGAAGCCACAAGTAGAAAACTCCAGGACTGGTAAGGTACTCTAGCAATATCTCCTAAGTTGTGTTCCAAGGAATTCATGGGCATGGTGGGTGGCAGGTATTGCATTAAAATGGGATTCTGTGATCATGTGGGGTATTGAAGTACTAAGTATTTTATTTCATTATAAATAGCATATTATATGTGTATCAAAGTATTGAAAACTAATCCGGAAATAAAGAGACCCATTAAGTTTGAGAAACACTGGCTTACATTTTACATATATGTAAGTTGGCCTTATTTTCCATTGAGTGAGAAAAGAAAGACTGGCTGAGGGGTGACTGGAGTGATGCGTTGAAATGGAGTGGGTTCAGTGGGAACCTGTGTCATGATCAACTAGTGATACCTGCCATGGATAATAGTGTGGAGGGTGGGAGGAATTGTGGCATGCATGACATTTATTTGGCATTCAAGATTTGCACCTGGTTAACATAAAGTGAAAGATTAAGTTCTGAATTTTGCAAATATTAAAGTTAGGTTCTCTCAGAATAAAATTAAGCTGATAGGTATCTTTTATCTTCAAACAAATGAATTAGTAAACATGTTCCTAGATAAAACACTATAATTTCTGCTGTATGATCCTTTTTATTATGTCTTCAAGTCAACGTCAAGCTTGGTTCCACTCAGACTTGGTGTGAGACCGTCAAGAAATGCTCTACATTGAAATGTGGAACACAGTGTTCTTCAGTGTTCATCAAACACTGAAGCAATTTCCCACTCCATGGAATCTGGTGTCATAGTTGCTTTGTTCAGATTGCCTTTTTGCCCTCTATAGCAATAGGTGACCCTCAGAGAGAGGTATTCGCCATCGTCAAATCAACCAACAATTTCTGAAAGATTGTCTCTTTCATTTCTTAAGATGGGGATGGACATGTCATATGAAAGATGATAAAAGGCCTCAGTTTTGCCCCTAATGTTTTCTCCTGTCTTCGTTCAAGCAAAAGAAAGACAAGGGATTCAGGGAAGTGTGAACTGATGTCTTGGCATTCAGCCTGGCACTAAAATGAAAGCATCTGCTAAGGACCCCTGAGCTCTCTTGCAAGACATTGGCATTTGTCATAATGTAAAATGAGGTGTTCAGTAATTCAGACATGGCAAGTCATTCTCCGTACCTCCCAGGTCTTCTGCATCAGCTGACTAGGGGAATCCTGGCAGATGTCCTGCCATTAACAGTGACATGGAAGGGCAAAAGAACCTTACTTATGATCTCCATTTGTGCTCCTCCCTCTAGCTTCTATAAACTGTGTTACTTTCACAGAGATATTTGTACACCTTCACATTTGAATATTAGTCATGAGTGATCTCTTTGTATTTAACATAAAGAACCATGCCAAAAAATGGCAAACAATCCATCTATAACTATAAAACTATCTGCTTCCTCACCTTTTTGAAAAAGGTAACATTTATGCAAGCATTATGCTTTCCTGAAAACAAGCCACTTCTGCAGCCAGAAAAGACAACATTTGTGAAATTTTAGCCTCTAAAATGAGATTGGAAGAAAGAGCAACCTTCTTTGGAATATGGCAGAACATTTATTTGAAAAACAGTTAAAACCATGAAAAAGGATGGAAGTAGCACCATTGGTCCTAGAAAAAAAGAGAGATATAGATAATACTCTATAGGATATATATAGAATAATATATACAGAATATGTTTATTTCTAGGAACAATGGTGCTACTTCTATTATTTACATTTATGGTAAACATATATAAAAGTAAACTTCCAATAAATATATATATATTAATACAAACTATATATCTACATATAATACATTCTTCCACTCAATAGGAAGGTAATGTCCACATGTCTCAGGCAGCTGTGCTCATCAGGCTGCCATGCAAGTAAACAGACAAAAAATGCCCTCCAGGAACACACCATGCATTCATTTCCACTTAATATGTATGTATGGATCACCTTCTGTAGGAGGAAGCATGCAGTACTGCTAAATCCTCAGTTAGGATATTTAAGTAATGATGTGAGCTGCAAATGCCTGGACTCAAATCCCAACTCTAATACTTACTGGTTGTGTGACCTTAGAAAATTGACTTATTCTCTTTCTATTTCAGTTTCTAATCTGCAAATATTAATAGTATATTAATCTATATCTTCCTTACAATTTTATGTTATTAAAGTGGGTTGATATGGTTCTCAATGAATGCTATTTATTACTATAATTATTTGAATATTTTATTAATCTTTGCAGGGCAAAACACTAGGTGCTAGGGGTATAGGAATAAAATGGTAAACCAAAACAGAAACAGTTGCTTGCTTTCATGGGAATATGAAAAATAAGCACCATAATGAATGTAAAATTTTAGTAGTATGAATAGCCATAAAGAAGAGTATATGGTGCTGTGAGAGTTATGGAAGTGGGTATTGACCTAATTAGGAAATTCAGGGTAATAATCTCCTGAGGAAAAGACAGTGGAGATATGAAGAAAGGATGAGAAGAATAAATGATAATTAAGTGAGGGAAGGCGTAGAAAAGAATGTTGCAGGCAGAGAGAACAGCAAGTGCCAAGGCCTTGTGGCAGAAGAAAATAAAGGGCATCTGAGAACCTAAAATAAGGCCAGTATGGCTAGAGCACAGATAGCAAAGGGAAACATAGAGTGCAAGGACAAACCATGCAGGGCAATATTGACGATTCCGTTTTCTCTGGAAATCATAAACGAGTTTTAAGGAAATCAGATGTCATATTTGCATTTTTAAAAACTGAACTCTCCAGCTGCACTAGGCAAAACAAAGTGGAGAGTATGTAGCAAACCAGATAAGAATCAATTGTCCAAATACAAGGCCTCTTAATTTTGAAGCTATGTGTATTAGTTTTCTATGCTGCATAAAAATTTGTCACAAAGTTAGCAGCTTAAAGTTACACATTTATTATCTCAAAGTACGGTGGGTCATGTGTCTAGGCATAGCTTATGCAGATCCTCTGCCCAGGGTTTCACAGGCTGCAATCAGGATGTTGACCAGTCTGGATTTTCATCTGGAGGCTCAACTGGGGAATAACTGTCTTTCAAGCTTATTCAGGTTATTGACAGAATTCTTTTTTTGTGTGTGTGGCCTTAGGACTGAGGGTTCCAGGTTTTTCCTGGCTTGAAACCATCCTCAGGTCCTAGGGACCTTGTGGAATTACTTCCCACCCATGTAGTCTCCTCAATATGGCTGCTTACTTCATGAAACTCGTAGGAAGAGGCCCAGGCCTGCCCACAGTTATATGCCTTTGTATTATTCTAGAATCAACTAATTTGGAACTTAATTACATCTGAAAAATCCCTAGATGATACTGTGACATTTAGAAGCAAGTCAAAGGTCCCACCCACACCCAAGGTGGGGAGTTTACAAGGGGATAAATACCAGGGAGCAGAAATCATGAGTGAAACCTCAGAATTTTGACTATTTTACTATAAAACACTTAAATTTTATATTACAAACTTTTGAAAATAAATTCTGGGTACCAGTGGGATCTTCCTACACAGATTTTTTTTTTTTTTTTTTTTTTTGAGATGGAGTCTCCCTCTGGCACCCATGCTGGAGTTCAATGGCACGATCTCGGCTCACTGCAATCTCCAGATTCCAGGTTCAACCGATTCTCCTGCCTCAGCCTCCCGAGTAGCTGGGAATACAGGTGTCCACCACCACGCCCGGCTATTTTTTGTATATTAGTAGAGACGGGGTTTCACCATATTAGCCAGGATGGTCTTGATCTCCTGACCTTGTGATCTGCCCGCCTCATCCTCCCAAAGTGTTGGGATTACAGGCGTGAGCTACCGCGCCTGGCCACAGATCTTATTTTTACATGTGAATGAGAACATTGCTAAGAGAAGGTATCTTTCTTTGAGAGCTTCATAATGCCCTCTCCATACTACCAATCAACTTAGTTTCTTATAGTGTTTACCAAGAAATGTGAATACTCTTTAATCCTTTGCTATTTTTCAGTACTGTAAATTGGAATATCTCCTCCAGTATTTTCTGGTTGTATTTCCACCTGCATCTGCTTTTATATCAGGGTGTTGAGCTAAGTGGTTTTCTTTGACACCACAACTTGCTCAGCATAGATCTCTTTTTGGCAAGCAAGAAGAAGAAAGCAAGAAAGAAGAAATGAAGAGAAGAAAGAAAAAGAGAAAGAAAGAAAGAGAAGGAAGGAAGGAAGGAAGGAAGGAAGGAAGGAAGGAAGGAAGGAAGGAAGGGGAAGGGAGGAAGGAAGGAGATGAAGGAAGGGAAGGGAGAAAAGGAAGGAAGGAAGGAGAGAGAGAAGAAAGAAGGAAAAAAGAAAAAGAAAGAAAAAGCGAAAAAGAAAGGAAAGAAAGAAAGAAAAGAAAGAAAGAAAAAGAAAAAGAGAGAAAGGGAGAGAGGGATGAGGGAGGGAGGGAGGAAGGAAGGAGAGAAAGAAGAGAAAGGGAGAAAGGAAAGAGAGAAAGAGCAGAGAGAGAGGGAGGGAAGGAAGGAGGGAGGGAGTGAGGAAAGAAGGAAGGAGGAAGCAAGCAAGGAAGAAAGGAAGGAAGGAAGGGAGAGAGGAAGGGAGGGAGGGAGGAAGGGAAAAGAAGAAACAAAAAATAAATGGCTTTGGGCCAGGTATGGTGGCTCATGCCTATAATCCCAGCACTTTATGAGGCTGAGGCAGAATTGCTTGAGGCCAGGAGTTCAAGACCAGTCTGGCCAACATAGCTAGACCCTGTCTCTACAATCTTTTTTAAAAATTAGCCAGGTGTGGTGGCAAATGCCTGTAGTTTCAGCTACTTGAGAGGCTGAGGCTGGAAGATCCCTTGAGCCCAGGAGTTTGAGGCCACAGTGAGCTATGATTGTGCCACTGCACTCCAGCCTGAGCTACAGAGCAAGACTCTGTCTCTGAAAACACAAACAAACTATATTAGGGCTCTCTAGAGGGACAGAACTAACAGGATAAATATAAAGGGGAGTTTATTAAGGAGTACTGACTCATATGATCACAAGGTGAGGTCCCACATTAGGCCATCTGCAAGCTGAGGAGCAAGGAAGTCAGTCCAAGTCCCAAAGCTCAAAAACTTGGAGTCCGACGTTTGAAGGCAGGTAACAGGCAGCATGGGAAAAGATGAGGGCCGGAAGACTAAACCAGTCTAATCTGTCTACATTTTTCTGCCTGCTTTTATTCTGGCCGTGCTGGCAGCTGACTAGATTGTGCCCACCCAGATTGAGGTTGGGTCTGCCTTTCCCAGTCCACTGACACAAATGTTAATCTCCTTTGGCAACACTCTCACAGACACACCCAGGAACAATACTTTGCATCCTTCAATCCAATCAAGTTGACTCCCAATGTTAACCATCACACAACCCAACCCTAAAATAAGTGGCTCAAATAATAAGCTCTTTGTATGACTTTCTTGAACTTAGCAGGTTGCATTACATTTACAAAGTTGGGGGTTCTCAAAATTATGAAGACTCATCATGGAATCTAACACTACTAGCAATGATACCCAGAAAACAACCAAACACTCCAGAAAATCAAATTTTGTCTTCTGAATTTTAAATCACTGATTATGTCCCTGATAAAGTGATACTTTAAATTCTTTTTAATACTTGGAGCACATTTTTTATTTTTTATTTTCTTGGCAGAAGCCCATTGGTGAAAATGTAGGAGTGAGGTAGATCTAGATTTGAATCTCTCCTCTATCCCACCCTCCCTCCCTCCATCTCCTCCTCTCTCTATGTCATTAATTATCTCATTTTACTTCCCCTGTGCCAGGTCAGGCACTGTTTTAGGTGCTGGGAAAAAAAACAGTGAACAAGATAGTCAAGGTATCTGCCCTCACATAGCTTACATTCTAGTAAGGTTCAGGAAGAATAGATAGTAAGCAGCATACAAAGGAACAAATAGAAAATATCAGAAAATGATAAGTGCTGTTCAAAAATGTAAAATTGATTGATGAGAAAGAAAGTAATTCAGTGGCTACTTCAGTTTAGGTGACCAGGGAAGATCTCTTTAAGAAGAGACATCTGACTGGGTGCAGTGGCTCATGCTTATAATCCCACCACTTTGGGAGGCCAAGGCAGGCAGATCGCGTGAGATCAGGAGTTCAGGACCAGCCTGGCCAACGCTGGCCAATCCTTGTCTCCACAAAAATGCAAAAATTAGCCAGGCATGTGATGTGCACCTGTAATCCCAGCACTTTGGGAAGCAGAGGCGAGTGGATCACAAGATCAGGAGTTCAAGACCAGGCTGGCCAAGATGGTGAAACGCCATCTCTACTAAAAATACAAGTTAGCTGGGCGTGGTGGTGGGCGCCTGTAATCCCAGCTACTTGGGAGGCTGAGGCAGAGAATTGCTTGAACCCAGGAAGTGGAGGTTGCAGTGAGCCGAGATCACTCCACTGCACTCCAGCCTGGACGACAGAGTGAGACTCCATCTAAAAAAAAAAAAAAGAAGAAGAGACATCTGAGATACCAGCAACCATGAGAAGTGAGAACAGCCTTAAAGTTAGAGGATACAGCTAGTGCAAAGGCCACAAGGTGGGAAATTAGCTGAACATTTTCTGCAAACTGAAAAATCAATTTTATGGTCTGAATTGTGTCTCCCGAAAAATTCATGTTGACGTCCTAACCCATAGTTCCTCAGAATGTGGCCATATTTGGAGACACGGCCTTTAAAGCGGGATGTAAGTCAACGTGGCATCATTCAGGAAAATCCTAACATAATATGACTGGTATTTTTATAAGAAAAGGAAATTTGGATATGGGCACATACCAAGAAAAGGTGATGTGAAAACACAGGCAGATCATGGCCATCTACAAGTCAAGAAGAAAGGTCTCAAACACATATTTTCCTCAAGGCCCTCAGAGGAAACTAACACTGCTGACATCTTGATATCCAATTTCTAGTCTTCAGAATTGTGAGAAATTTAATTTTTGTTGTTTAAGGCACCCGGTTTGCATGACTCTGTTATTGTTATGGCTGCCCTAGCAAATCACTACAACCAATGTGACTGGAATGTAGTGGATTAGGATGACAGAGATGAAATGAGTTTAGAGTGATGAGTAACAGCTACGTTTTTTAAGAAGTTTGGATATTTTTCTAGGTCCAGTAAGAAGCCGTTGACTGGTTTTAACCAGAAAAAATCAAACTTATTGCAGAATGGAGAATGGATTGTAAGTCAGGAGTAGAGGGAAGTGACCAGTCAGGAACAAGTGTGGTATTCAAGAGATAATGGCAGGTTGGACTAAAGTGATATAAGCAATGATAGAGGAAGTATATTTTAAACATATTTTGGTAATATAGTCAACAGGACTTGCTGACAGTGGAAAATTTAAATGCTAGTACTGTATTACCACAGGTAGAACTAAAATTTTGCTCATTGACTACCTAGTTGTGGAACCTAGATTCTGTTTAAGTAATTTTTCTAAGGATATTTCATCAAATCAAATGACCTTCATTAAACTCATCTTTCATCAAAATCTAAAAATAGCAAATCACAAGTTCAGGAAGAATTTCACTTACATCTGTAATCAAGGCATCATTATTAAATTCTTCATTGATTGGTTCTTTTTTGTTTGCTCTGTTCTTGACATAAAAATTTTAGACTGATGAATATGATTATTTCTTTTTAAAATATGTTTAGACCCTCATTATTAATAACCTTATGAGATCATATCCTTGTTATGACTCACCTGAAATTTTGACAGAAGCAAGTAAACAAGTTATTAACCATACCAGAATCTCCTTTCAATTCTTATAGGCTTGCTGATGTTCTATGCTAGTGTTGGGAATTCAGAAAGGAGTTTAGCTGCTAGAATCTTAGGATAGTTTACTGACCTTAACATGTTTTCCTACGTTATGAGATGAGCTGTGTTGTTATAAGCCTAACTCAGCACTAGACACCAAGTTTTTCTTAAGACCAGGGGGCCATTACAGGTTTGGTGAAGAAACCATAGACAGCTGGAATTAACCTTTTTTTTAATTTATTTTTTTATTTTTGAGAAAAAGTCTCACTCTGTCACCCAGGCTGGAGTGCCATGGCACGATCTCGGCTCACTGCAACCCTCGCCTCCCAGGTTCAAGTGATTCTCGTGCCTCAGCCTCCAGAGTAGCTAGGACTACAGGCACCCACCACCATACCCAGCTAATTTTTGTATTTTTAGTAGAGACGAGGTTTCACCATGTTGGTCAGGCTGGTCTTAAACTCCTGACCTCAAGTGATCCACCCGCCTTGGCCTCCCAAAGTGCTGGGATTACAGGCATGAGCTACCATGCCCAGCCATTAAGCTCTTCTTGAAGTGAGACTAGTTACTTGACTGTCACTGAGTACCATGGGCTGATGTCTGTAGGGAGAAGGGCATGATTTTGCTGATCGTGCTGGTAGTCAGCTGGCTGTGCTGATCTAGGATGGCCAGGGCCAGGACTTTACAACCTGGCTCTGCACAATGTGTCTCCCTTCTACCAGCAGTGGAGCCCAGGCACAGTCTCTTGGCAACTACAGACAACAAGAGAGACATAGCAATTGCACAAGTAATTTCCCAGCCTCTATAGTTGTCATATTGGTTTTGGACATGTCACCACCCAAAATAAGTCACATGGCTGACCCACAGTCAGTGTGGGAGAGAATAAAAAAGTATGTGGCAAAGGATGTGGATACAGGGAGGGGTGAAATTCAGATCTCAATGCAATCAAACACAGACAATTCTTGATGTTAGTTCGTCCATTAAAATGCATACAAAACCACAAAGAAAAGCTATATAATAAAAAGTGGCAAACCCAAAATTAAAATGCTAATGGCACATTGAGAGACATATTTGCATTTCTAATATATAAGGATCACATTCAAATGTATAAGAAAAAAAAGCAAGATTCCAGTGGTAAATTCTCAAAAGACAGGAAACAATGTTTCTTTAAGAAGAAATATAAGAAGTGAACAAGTACATGACACAAATGTCTATCTTCATTTGTGATACAATTAAAGCTAACCTAAGATAGAATTTGCACTTAATAAATTAGCAGAAAAATGAAAGTTTTAAACAAGTGCAAATAAAATGGATGAGATACAGTTCCATTGGGACATAATATGGCAATATATAGAAAATATTTATTGCAATATAATTTTGCTCTTGCTGTTCTGTCTACTTCATCTATTCATATGCCTCAACTCCTTACTTCATTTAAAAATTCTCTCAAAAGTTATCTTCTCCAAAAGGTCTCCCCTGTCATCCCTATCTAAGATAGTGTACCTTTCTGTCACCTTTTAATTTTTCTCCATAGCACCTATTACTATCTGATCATCTATTATAAATTTAATTGTGATGATGGGCTTTTTTTCATATGTTTCTTGGCCGCATAAATGTCTTCTTTTGAAAAGTGTCTTTTCACATCCTTTGCAAACCACCATGGCACGTGTATACCTATGTAGCAAGCCTGCACATTCTGCACACATATCCCAAAACTTAACGTATAATAAAAAAATGGCTAGATATGTTATTTTAGATTAAAAGAATTTTTTTTTTTTTTTGAGACGGAGTCTCGCTCTGTTGCCCAGGCTGGAGTGCAGTGCCCCAATCTTGGCTCACTGCAAGCTCCACCTCCCGGGTTCACACTATTCTCCTCCCTCAGCCTCCCGAGTAGCTGGGACTACAAGTGCCTGCCACCACACCTGGCTAATTTTTTTGTATTTTTAGCAGAGATGGGGTTTCACTGTGTTAGCCAGGAAGGTCTCTATCTCCTGACCTTGTGATCCACCCGCCTCGGCCTCCCAAAGTGCTGGGATTACAGGCATGAGCCACCGCGCCTGGCCTAAAAAAAAATTTTAATTGTTTATTTCTTGTGGGTCTCCCTCACTAGAATAAAAACTCAATAAACACAAGAACTTCATTCACCGTTTTCACAACTTTGTCTCCAGACATAAAACAATGGCCAACACAGACACTTAAATACTTGGTAAATGAATGAATAAATGAGTAAATAGATGGCTAAATAAAAAGAGTGAACAAAAATATATATTCTTTTTATCAGTATAATCATAAAGAAAAAATTCAAAAGAAGCAAAAGCTACATTCCATAAGATGTTCATAAGTGCATTAACTGTAATAGCAGAAGAGCAAAACCCATCTAAACATCTAATAACAGGGCTTTAGCCATTTATTAATCCATTTATTCAACAAATGTTTTTTGAGTGCTCACTATATGCTAGGTGCTCTATTTGCCTTTCTACACTGAATTTATTCTAGTGAGAGAAATAGCCATTAAAGACATTAGTATATACTACAATGCCAGGCAATGATAAATGCTGGGAAAAGAAAAATCAGGAAAGTTTAAAGAGTGAGGGAATGGGGTACTCAATGTCACCTTATTATTAGGAGGTTTATATAGAAAAGTGTTCATAATTCAATGTGTGAAATACAACACAACATTATATAGTGAACATTTTAGTAGCTATGTAGAAATATATAGTCATGGTAACATGAATTGGAAAACCAAAGAAATAATAATTAGGTTAGGTAATAAAACTATGGAATTTTTTAATTTTTAAATTCTTTATCACTGCACTTCTCCATTTTAAAAAAAAAGCAACATGGAAAAAAAGAAAAGCAACTTGAACAAGAAAACCTAAAGTTTAGAACTTCTAGAGCATACTGTTCACGCTGTCTTTTGGACAAGCCTCTAACCTGCATACAAAATAGTTGGGAGGTAGGCTGAAGCTTCGGCGTTTTGGACCTCGTTTTCTAGAAAACCAACAATATCATTTGCTCCACTTTTGTTTCAATGAATTATCTGAGTTATATAGATTTTCTGTTGGGCACAAAAACATTCATTCCTATCCAAAATAAAACATGCTGCAGAAATAATCTACCATCATTTACAATTGAGGTAATTTATTATAATGCCTGAATTCTACATTTTAAAGCCAAATTTTCTCTGTCATTCATTTTGGAAAGCTTCAATTATTTTTTCAAGAACTACACAAATTAAAATTCTCTGTGTAAAAGTGAAATACCATCCTGCTTTGAAACAACTAATAACTGTCACTTGGAGTTTGTCTTCTTTTTTCAGAGTCATTGTAAAAGCTACTTTATATAACTTATCTTCACAATAATCTCACATGGATGGCTTCACTGATACAGAAACAGGTTCAAAATGTTAAATGTTTGTTACTGGTATGCCTTCTAGTACTGGTGACCAATGGGTAACTAACAAGATGGCAAAGCCCAATCTAACTTATTTATGAACTTGAGGATATTCTTAAACCCAGAGAAATTGGTCATTTTAGTTTGCTGCCATAGACATTATCTTCCTGCAGCAGACATTTGTCATATTTCGCCGCCCACTGTCTGAATCCCTCTTGCCTTTCCTATTGGTGTTGCCGTCATGATTTTGGTAAATTTGTCATTGATTAATAGTTTTGACAAGAAAGGAATTTCAGCTGCCTGACTCCCACTTTATAAGCCAAGGGTGGCAGATTCTTCTTCCACCCACCCTTCGCACATCCAGATTCCTAAACTCAATCAATGAGACACTCATTCCTGGGATGCTGATTCAATAGTTGAGAGCAGATTAATCATGGGGCAGAAGCAGAATGGAGGTCAGAATGGGGGTCAATTTTGCCTGTCCATCCCCCAGAGGATCCCTTGTTCTTATCTAATCTCCTAATTCCATCCTCCAGAATCCCATCTATTATGTCAGTCCCAAATATCCTCATGACAAATTTCCTTTGGCTAAGATAACCAGGGTTGTTTCTATTCTTATAGCCAACACCCTGGACTGGAGATATCAAAACATATATGTTAAGAGTTGAATTGTGTCCCCTATAAAAGACAACTGAAGTCCTAATCCCCAGTACCTGTGAATGTAACCTTATTTCTGGAAATAAAGTCTCTGCAGACACAACCAGCATAAGATGAGGTCACACTGGAGTAGAGTGGGCCCTTAATCCAATATAGGAAGAAGAGGGAGAGGAACACAGGGAGAAGAATGCCATGTGAAGCCAAAACATAGAGGAAAGAGTGTCATCGAAGTGCTGCATAAGCCAAAAGCCAAGGTGATATGGTTTTCTGTGTCCTCATCCAAAGTTTATCTTGAATTGTAGCTCCCACAATTCCCACGTCATGGGAGGGACCTGGTGGAAGGTAATTGAATCATGGGGATGGGTTTTTCTCATGCTGTTCTCATGATAGTGAATAAGTCTCACAAGATCCGATGGTTTTATAAAGGGGAGTTTTCCTGCACAAGTTCTCTTGTCTGCCACCATATGAGACATGGCTTCCATCATGATTGTGAGGCCTCCCCAGCCATATGGAACTGTGAGTCCATTAAACTTCTTTCTTTTGTAAATTGCCCAGTCTGGGGTGTGACTTTATCAGTAGCATGAAAATGGACTAATAACACAAGGATTGCTAACAAAATACCAGAAGAGAGAAACCAGGAAAGATCCCTCCAACAGGGTCCAGAAATGGCATGGCCCTGGAAACACCATAGGCTTCTGGCTCCCAGAACCATGAAAGACAAAGTTCTGTTGTTTTAAGCCACTTTGTTATGGCAGCCCTAGGAAATATCTAAACTATTGCTAAAGACAATTGTAAAGCATTAGTCATATTATTTGCTTAAGAAATTCATTATGTAGGCCGGGCGCAGTGGCTCACGCTTGTAATCCCAGCACTTTGAGAGGCCGAGGCGGGCGGATCACGAGGTCAGGAGATCGAGACCACGGTGAAACCCCGTCTCTACTAAAAATACAAAAAAAAAAATTAGCCAGGCGTGGTGGCGGGTGCCTGTAGTCCCAGCTACTCGGAGAGGCTGAGGCAGGAGAATGGCGTGAACCCAGGAGGTGGAGCTTGCAGTGAGCCAAGATTGTGCCACTGCACTCCAGCCTGGGCGACAGAGCGAGAATCCATCTCAAAAAAAAAAAAAAAAAAGAAATTCATTATGTATCTGTAACATGGAAATCCTTTCCTAGATAACTGGTCATAAGATTTTTTTCACCCACCCAAACCAAGTTTTGCATATAGTAGGCGTAAAAATAAGAACTCAGTACATTTAAGCATGCAAATGAACAGAAAGCATAGTTCAGGGTGGGATTACACTAAGAAGTTATTTATTTTCCAATTAATTCTCATCTCCTCGACACTTCACTTATTTTGTTATCTACTCATGAACCCAATGTCCCTTCTATCGTCAACCAGGTCACTTTCTGAATACTCTCTAAATGTTTACCAAAATAAATCTAGTCCTTGACAAACCAATAATTAGATATCATATAGTAGCATAAGATTTTGGGGAGTTTCACCACGACAACATTGTTAGAACCCTGAAATGTGCATAAATAAGGAAAGTAGATTATGACATTTCTTTTGTATATATACTCAATGTACTGTGAATGATTATGACAGGTAAAGTGGAAGAGAATTAAAACAGAAAGGACATTGAGATACACATCAAAAGGATACTATCCAGAAAGTGTTTAAATACTGTGTGCAACTGTCTTATCAGTTGACCAGACAGAAATCAGTGCAGTTAACATGGGCTGTGATTAGATATTTTAACTGCCTTAACGTTTTGTTATATTTTATTCAACAAAGTCATATGTAACTGCAGAATAGTGGGCAAACCAAAATGTGTGTTACAGATATTATGTTGGCATTTTTATTTTCTACTGGAACTTTCGTTATCTATTAGCTTTTCAGTCATTTCAAAATTCCTCAAATTTCTTTCTGGTACTGCCTTTTGATTTAGCAACTGGATAGAAACAGCTGAAAGTATTTCTTGGTCTTAAATTAGAGTTGGCCATGACAAATGTTTCTGCAAGAATTTAGGATGAATCCCACACATTTATCACAGCATCTGGGCCATGTTTGTTTCTGTAGGACAGAGGAGAGGGTAGGAAGTATTCTTTTGTTGGTAAACTGGAAGTCTAAGAATTACACTTGCCATCTGGGATTGTTTTGACGAGAATACTGGCCTGTTCTTCCCACTTAATTGCCAAAATCAAATATCATGATGCAAAAACAATGGTCTTGGTGATCTAGACTTAAGTAAAACCAGTAAGAATAAACACTTTCACTTAAATATGGTTGTATTTATTTACTACAATATTCAAAAAGCTTTTAGAGTTTATAGAAAAATTTCATGCATACATTTAGCCTTTACAAACACGAAGAAGTTACATAAACCCAACGTAATTAAAGCAATTTATATAGGGCATAAACTTCATGACATTTACAGTCAACTTGCAAGGAAAGAAGGCAACTAACAGAAATAAATTCTCCCAGCAAAAACACTTTTGTGGTTTGCACAGTTCCAAAATACCAGTCTTTAAATATGTACTATTTCACCAATGTGCCAAAAGGAGAATAGCAAACTAAATAAAAAAAAATATGGCCCCAGTTTAGAAATTTGGTAAGAAAGTAACAAGAAGACCTACTTTTATACATACAAGAGCGAAGAATCAACTTAATTTCTCAAACATTATAATTTCTTTAACTTTATTAGGGAATATAATTTCAAATAAATCCCAGATTTACCTAGATCTATCGAACAATTAATACAATTGAAATACTTCTGGTGTCAAAGCTACTGAGTGCCAAAAATATTCAAACTTCTCCACTAAAGAATCTCCCCAGCTGGGCCCGGTGGCTCACGCTTGTAATCCCAGCACTTTGGGAGGCAGAGGTGGGTGGATCACAAGGTCAGGAGTTCAAGACCAGGCTGAGAAGATAGTGAAACCCCGTCTCTACTAAAAATACAAAAATTAGCCGTGGGAGGTGGCGGGCGCCTATAATCTCAGCTACTCCAGAGGCTGAGGCAGAGAATTGCTTGAACCCGGGAGGTGGAGGTTGCAGTGAGCTGAGATCGCACCACTTCACTACAGCCTGGGCGACAGAGTGAGACTCCATCTCAAAATAAATAAATAAAATGAAATTTTAAAAAAAATTTTAAAAAAGGATCTCCCTTGTTAAATAACAGAAGTAGTGTATTTTCAATGCCAAACGGGCTACTAAGAAGCAGGCTAAGTGGCTGCCTGGGATCATAATCAGAACATGAACTCTCAAGCGCTGCCGCTGATAAAAATAGCACTACATCAAGTTTCTTCCTATTAGCCGGGTGTCCGAGTAAACCTTAGCACACAGACCCATGCTCACAGCCCAGTATCAAGCACCAACAATTTTTCAGTGAATGTGCTGTCCAGCCCCAAATTTGCTCTTGACAGAATTGTTGCAACAGTAAACATTTGCCCTGGGCACCAATCTGACACAATTCTTTGACAAGTAGTTTTCCTGCTGTAGTAGAGAGAACAGATGGTGTGATTCCTGCCTAGTAGACTTAGTGGTTGCCTAATTTAAGGAATAATATGGATAAAAACTAGTAGTGGCAGCAACTAATTTTCTGATTCTGCATTATGAAACAGTATTTTGGAATCAGTATTTTTTATTAGCGGTACTCTTTCCAATACCAATTGTAAGGACACTAGCCATCCTGAGGCTCACAGTAATTTATTTTAACCCAAGCATTTTCATCTTTGGAAAGCATTATCTCCGCAGAAGGGAATGGTGAAGTCATTTGTTGAAAACCCTTAACAAAAGGTCCACACGAATAAGCACAATCAGATTTGATTCTGGGATAAAGGATGGAAGGGATATGAGACTAAATTCTAAACGTTGGGCTGGGGTGAGCTCCTTAAAAGCAGTCACACCAAAGTCAGTTTCTCTAATTCCCTTTCCTCAAACTACCCACAATATGTATCTTTTTATTTTTAATCCAGAAACGTGGCATGTCAATGTTAACAATGCCCTCCTAAAGCTTCTTCACAGTTCTTCCCCCTCAGAGTGAAAATATCCTGTTCTGATGAGTCCTTGGAGGAAGAAGTAAGCAAAGCCCCAGAGTTACTCCGGGGCACCTTGTTTCTGCCTTGCTGTCTGGGTTGACTGATTGATTGTATTTTAGAAGCTGATGAAATGCTATAGGTGTCTGCAGGCTGAGCATCCCCCTCAGACATGCAAGCCCGATGGGTGCTTGGATTTAGAGCTGTGTTTGTAAGGTTTTAGACACTTCCTCTCTATGGGATTATCTTAGAATTGTAATGCTGCTATCATTATCTTGGGGAGGTGACTGGGCTTGTAAATAGAAAAACCATCAATCTTCCTTCTACTCACAGCCAGCATTGCTTCCTTGCCCCAACGCACATCCTCCCAAATAGGCTCAAAGTAGAGGGTGCACCTCCTAACAACTTGCTTTTATCTTAGGGAAAAGGATAAACTTTAAACAGTGTGTGACACACTTTGAGGAAGATGTTTAAGAAATACACTAGCAAAAAGTATCAGAAATAGTACATATTTTGCACAGTCTCAGCCATAGAACAGAGATCAGTCACGACTCTCAGACAAATTTCTTTAAGTCCCACATCTCATGGAAACAGGCAGCCCAAATGAGCAGAGTCATCTGAGTATAAACGTCAGTTACAGAGCAATAAATGGATGTGGTTTAAGAAATATTTTCTAAAACTTCCAGGCCTTGATATAGGAACATAAAGACAACTTCAAAAATGCTTAAGAAAGGGACAAAGTTGCCAGAATTCAAATAGTGATTGCTATGGTCTGAATATTTGTGTCCTCCCCAAACGTTTTATGTTAGAATCTTAACCCCAAAGTGATGGTTTAGGAGGTTAGGTTTGGGGAAGGTGATTAGGTCATGCGGGGAGAGCCTTCATGAATGGGATCAGTGCCCTTATAAAAGCAGCCCAAGAGACATCCCTTGCTCCTTCCATCAGGAGAGGACACAGCAAGCAGGCATTGTCTAAGAGCCAGAAAGTGGGCCCTCACCAGACACTGAATCAGCCTTGATCTTGCACTTCTCAGCCTATACGGCTGTGAGAAATAGACTTCTGTTGTTTATAAGCTACCCAGTTTTTGTTATAGCAGCTTAACTAATACAGTGGCCAACATACAATAATAGTGTGGTAGCCACAGACGTGCACCGCTCAGCTTGGCCAAGAGAGGACCTGCTACAGAGTGTGGTGAGCCAACAGTTCCAGATCCACCATCTTCAAGATCCACTTCAGCACTGTTCCTGGACTTCTCCCAGCCAATACCTGAGCACAGAGTGGGTACTGGAGCCAGGCCATGTCTGCCCAATGCAGGATTCCTTCAGTGGACAACCTTTGCTTTGAGCATCCCATTAGCTTCACCAAGTCTTTCTCAAGGAACACTGCAGTCTTCAGCTCTTCCAACCGAATCAGTCGTCTGTCTCCCTCTCTTTCTGCAGGTGTGAGGCATGCACTACAATGTAAAGCCTCTCCTTACCTGCCCCTGCTCCCCATACCCATTGTCATTCATAGGTGTTTCCTCCAATAAGTCTCTTTCACTTCTAATTCCATCATGGTGCTCACTTCCTGGAGGACCTTAAACTGCTACCAACAAATATATAAATCAATGCAGTTCTGGCTCATCTTCCTGGGAGATAAAATAATGCTGAAAGTCTAAGTGAATGTTAACTGTGGAGAGAACAAACTAATAATCAAAAGCCCACTCCTCCTATAGCTAACCCAGTCCCTCCATAATGACATTAATACGTTCATGAGGGTGGAGCCCTCATGATCTAATCAGCTCTAAAAGTCTCCAGTTCTCAACAATGTTACAGTGGCAATTAAATTTCAATGTGAGTTTTGAAGGGGACATTCAAACCATAGAGACAACTCGCAAATAAAGTCTGCATTAGAAAACATCCAGGATTGTGCATTTGCTCTTTGAAAGGCTTTTCGGAGGCAATCCCATTCTTCTTTACCAATGATTTCTCAAGCTTCATTTCACTGCAGGTTTGTGTACTTCATCAAGCTTCCTTTCCTGCACAGTTCATGACTCTAAATTATTTACTTGCATCACCTCCATATAAATGTTTATTTTCTTTGTAAAGGGAGAGAATGGAGGCACAGTGTAATTAACCTTCCCATGATGTTGTAGATATTGAGAATGAATTTTTATTAGAGGGTAGGGTGGGAGGCAAGAGAAAAAGCAAGTGCCTGCTTCATCCCCCGAGTGCCACCTGCATTTAAGGGCACAGACAGTGCCTACCCGAGAGCATCTTGCCCACAGATCAGCCCACACACAGTGCCATTGACAGCTGTGAGGAGAGAACACAAAGGCTGAGATAAATGTGGCACACACTTTAAGACTGCACATATTGGTCATCAAAAGATGCAGAATGAGCCCCAAAGGAACAGAAATACGAGGCTTATTTTAAGTTTTAAAATCAGCTTTTAGCTCCCCTAGCAAAAATGAGAGATTTTTTTTCCTTTTTAAAGCCCACAGAACCTCTAATTCTCAATCTGTTGAGAGTTTTACCTCCTTTTACAAACTAACAAAAATAGGAATGCAACCAACCTCTGAAACTCACCATAAGAAACTGAAATTGCTTTTTCAGAGTTTCTTTGAGGATCTGCATCTTAAATCAGATATTAGGGAGCAGGTCACCTTCTCTATCCTTTAAGAATGGAGAAAAGATGCTGTCTGGAGTTGGTATAAGAAATCCCATTCTTCCTGATTCGAAAGCAGGAAAAATAGCACTAGCAGATACAGGAAAAGCCTGATAAAAATTTATAGAAGAAGTCAGGAGAAGAGGAAAAGCAAGAAAGAGAGAGAAAGGAATAGGAAACAAACACTTATTGTGCACATTGTTTATATAACATCTCACTTAGGTCTTGCAATTGTCCTAAGAGATGGATGGTGCTGCTTCCATGAGGAAAACAAGACTGAAAGAGAAAAAATCACTTTCCCAAACATAAACACATAGATCATGGCAGAACTGAAAGATTTAAAAGAATAGAAAAAGCATCCATTGTCCATTTAGAAAGCAGTAATTTTGAAAGGTGTGAATATTGAAAAATTTCTTATAAGTTTAGCAAGAAATAAGAAATGGGCATGTTCTAATACTCATTCATAGAATCCATTGTATTGACAGATTTGGATTAATAAACAGCTCACTTCTGAAAAAATATAATTCCCTCATCTCAAAAGCCCTTTCAAAAAGCTTCTCAAATGAAATGGCCTTGACATTTGCCCCAGGTGAGTTAAACTTCACTAAGCTTAGTAAATGAGTCAATACCAACTGGGACGCCATGTTAATCTCATTTTCTTGATCCAGAAGAGCTCTCTGCAATGACTAGGTAGTTGGAGGATGGGATTATACTCAAAAAATTAAATGTCATTTTATTTCCAGGAATTGTGCTAGTAGGCAAACTGTCTTCACATACCAGTGAGGGATTTTTCTGGTATCAAAGTTGATGTGAAGCCGTTTAGCAAATTCTTTGCATACTGACTTCTCCCACTTGGAGCCCAGCTGCTGCCCAGTTTGGATATGGTTTGTTTGATCCCTCCAAATCTCATTTTAAAATGTGATCCTCAGTGTTGAAGGTGGGGCCTAATGGGAGATGTTTGGGTCATGGGGGTCTTGGATCTCTCATGAATGGCATCCTGCCATCCTTGCAGTAATGAGTAAGTTCTCGCTCTATTAGCTCCTGTGAGAGATGGTTGTTAAAAACAGCCTGGCACCTCACCCACCTTCTCTGCTGCTTCTCTCCCAATATGATCTCCACACACTGGCCCCCTTTGCCTTCTACTATGAGTGGAAGTAGCTTGAGACCCTCATCAGAAGCAGATGTTGGTGCCATGCTTCCTGTACAGCCTGCAGAACCATGAGCCAAATAAAGCTCTTTTCTTTATAAGTTACTCAGCATTAGGTACTCCTTTATAGCCACACAAACAGACTAAGACACCAGCTAAATCTCTTTTGAAGACAGTGTAATACGTAAGCTTATAGTGCAAAAGTTAGTAAGTCAAAAGCTGCATTTCCCAGACTGCCCTGAGATAGGGTTCTGGGAGTGGTTTAAGTTGTGTCACTCAGTAATCCTCGCACAAGTCATGAATTGAAAACTGAGTTAACCAGGGGAAAAGGGCATGGCAGACTTCTCACGTTTCGTTGCTGCAAATCTAGCAGGCACAGTGTGTTCCCAGAGTTCACAGTTACAGCACAAATTTTCTGACATTCAGATTAAGCTAAGGTGGAGTAATCTTGAAAACAGAGCCAGCAGTGGGGCCAGTGGCTTCTCTAATTCCTGCTGTAGCATAGGAGAGTTCAAAGGAGTTCCAAAGAGTCAATCCCCAAAGTTTAGCCTGGAGCCCACAAGCACCCACTTTCCCATTTCAAATCAGTTCATGTTTTAAAATAGCTAGAAAAGTTTATCTGTAACAACAGCCTGACTGACATTTAAAAGGCATCCATCTCAGTAAATAGTTTCAACAATTGAACAGTTCCTTAGGACAAAATTTTTATTCTTTGCTAATTTATAGACCCTATCCATCACTAAATCTTATCAGCACTATTTTCAACATGTCTTCTACATCATGGCTTTTCTCATCACCATCCCCTGCCCGTAGGGGTACTAACTCCTTTCCGTGAACCCCCCCCAAAAATCATAATATTTAAAAGAATCAGAAAAATGGTTTTATTTCTTTGGAAAATATTGACTGTAAGTGGAGAGTAATATTAGATAAGTATTCGAATGAGTGCAAGATAATATAGCCTTTAAGAAACCACCGTAGAACACTAAAAACTATAAAATAAACTGAAAAAAGTTAAGAAAGACCTAAAATAATGGAGATATAATCATGTTTATGGTCAAGAGATTCAATATTTTTAATATGTCAATTCTCCAAAATTTATCTACAGATTCAAAGTAATCTTCATCAAGAAAGTAGCAGCTTCTGAATAAATAAAATTTGAAAAGCTAAATCTAAAATTAATTTAGAAAAGCAAACAACATGGAATAGCCAAAATGATATGATATTTTAAAAGGAAAACAAAGGTATCAGGCCTTATACTAACTGATTTTATTTACTATAAAGTTTCAGAAATCAAAATAATGGGGCGTTGGCTCAAAAATAATTATATAGCTCAAGAGAACAAAATAAGTATTCCAAAAAGTAGGCTTACGAATATCAGGTAAATTGGTGTGATGTTTAATATTAAGTGTCAACTTGATTGGACTGAGGGATGCCTAGATGGTTGGTAATATGTTGTTTCTGGGTGTGTTTGTGAGGCCATTGCCAGAGAATATTGACATTTGAGGTGGTGGACTGGGAGAAGAAGACCCACCCTCAATGTGGGTGGGCACCATCCAATGGGTCGCCAGGCAGCTAGAACAGAGCAGGTGGAAGAAGATGGGGTAGCATTGTTTGCTGAGTCTCCTGGCTTCCTTCCTTTTCCCATGCTGAATGCTTGCTTCCGCTTCTCCTGCCCTTGGACATCAGACCCCAGGTCCTTCAGCCTTTGGACTCTGGGACTTGTACCAGTGACTTCCCCAGGCTCTTGGGCCTTCAGCAGCAGACTAAAGGTTGTGCTGTTGGCTTCCCTGATTTTGAGGCATTTGGACTTGGAGTGAACCATTCTTTTCTTTCCCCACCTTGCAGACAGTCTAACATGGGACTTCACCTTGTAATCGCATGAGCCAATTTTCCCTAATAAACTGCCTTTTATATATACATATATCCCATTGGTTCTGTCCCTGTGGAGAAGCATGACTAGTACAATCAGTATTTGACAATGATGCCAAGCATTTAGTAGAGAAGACGTTCTCTTCAATAATTATGCAGGAAAATCTAAATACCCTTATGAAAAGGAAATGCATTTCAATCCTACTTCATAATACAAACAAATATTAATGTGAAATAAAACATAGTGCTAATTATAAAAGCTAAATCTACAAAACTTCTAGAAGAAAATATAAAACGTCTTTGGTTTCTTGGGTTAATCATAAACTTCTTAAAGCACAATAAGCAAAAACCATAAAAGAGAAACATCGGTGAATTGGACTTCATCAGAACTTCTCTGCAAAAGACACTGTCTTCGAAAATGAAAAGATAAGCATCAGACTGAGGGGGAGAAAGTATTTACAAAATACACAGCAATAGCATTAACAAAAAAACATAATAAAAATGGGTAAAAAAAAATAAAAATGAACAGTCTTCACCAAAACAGATATACAGATGACCAATTCCCACATCAAAGAGTGCTCATTATCATTAGTCATCAGGGTAATGCAAATAAAAATCACCATGAGACACCACTTCATACACACTAGAGCAATTAAAAATCTCATATATTGTTGATAAGAATGCAAAATGATAAACCACTTTAAAGAACACATTTTTAAAATTGTTTTAACTCTCCATCTTTTTTATTTTATTTTATTATTATACTTTAAGTTTTAGGGTACAGGTGCACAATGTGCAGGTTTGTTACATATGTATACATGTGCCATGTTGGTATGCTGCACCCATTAACACATCATTTAGCATGAGGTATATCTCCTAATGCTATCCCTCCCCCCACC
>NW_026652277.1:30269716-30539417 GCF_009828535.3 Hylobates moloch | reverse complement strand
TGGTTTAAAGTCTGTTTTATCAGAGTCTAGGATTGCAACCCCTGCCTTTTTTTGTTTTCCATTTGCTTGGTAGATCTTCCTCCATCCTTTTATTTTGAGCCTATGTGTGTCTCTGTATGTGAGATGGGTTTCCTGAATACAGCACACTGATGGGTCTTGACTCTTTATCCAATTTGCCAGTCTGTGTCTTTTATTTGAAGCATTTAGTCCATTTACATTTAAAGTTAATATTGTTATGTGTGAATTTGATCCTGTCATTATGATGTTGGCTGGTTATTTTGCTCATTAGTTGATGCAGTTTCTTCCTAGCCTCGATGGTCTTTACAATTTGGCGTGATTTTGCATTGGCTGGTTCCGGTTGTTCCTTTCCATGTTTAGTCCTTCCTTCAGGAGCTCTTTTAGGGCAGGCCTGGTGGTGACAAAATCACTCAGCATTTGCTTGTCTGTAAAGTATTTTATTTCTCCTTCACTTATAAAGCTTAGTTTGGCTGGATATGAAATTCTGGGTTGAAAATTCTTTTCTTTATGAATGTTGAATATTGGCCCCCACTCTCTTCTGGCTTGTAGAGTTTCTGCTGAGAGATCAGCTGTTAATCTGATGGGCTTCCCTTTGTGGGTAACCTGACGTTTCTCTCTGGATGCTCTTAACATTTTTTCCTTCATTTCAACTTTGGTGAATCTGACAATTATGTGTCTTGGAATTGCTCTTCTCGAGGAGTATCTTTGTGGTGTTCTCTGTATTTTCTGAATCTGAATTTGGCCTGCCTTGCTAGATTGGGGAAGTTCTCCTGGATGATATCTTGCAGAGTGATTTCCAACTTGGTTCCATTCTCCCCGTCACTTTCAGGTACACCAATCAGAGACAGAATTGACCTTTTCACATAGTCTCATATTTCTTGGAGGCTTTGTTCATTTCTTTTTATTCTTTTTTCTCTAAACTTCTCTTCCCGCTTCATTTCATTCATTTCGTCTTCCATCACTGATACCTTTTCTTCCAGTTGATCGCATCGGCTATTGAGGCTTCTGCATTCGTCACGTAGCCCTCATGCCATGGTTTTCAGCTGTATCAGGTCCTTTAAGGACTTCTCTGCATTGGTTATTCTAGTTATCCATTCGTCTAATTTTTTTTCAAAGCTTTTAACTTCTTTGCCGTTGGTTCGAATTTCCTCCTGTAGCTCGGAGTAATTTGATTGTCTGAAGCCTTCTTCTCTCAAGTCGTCAAAGTCATTCTCCGTCCAGCTTTGTTCTGTTGCTGGTGAGGAGCTGCGTTCCTTTGGAGGAGAGGCACTCTGCTTTTTAGAGTTTCCAGTTTTTCTGCTCTGTTTTTTTCACATCTTTGTGGTTTTATCTACCTTTGGTCTTTGATGATGGTGACGTACAGATGGGTTTTTGGTGTGGATGTCCTTTCTGTTTGTTAGTTTTCCTTCTACCAGACAGGACCCTCAGCTGCAGGTCTGTTGGAGTTTACTAGAGGTCCACTCCAGACTCTGTTTGCCTGGGTGTCAGCAGCGGTGGCTGCAGAACAGTGGATTTTCGTGAACCACGAATGCTGCTGCCTGATCGTTCCTCTGAAAGTTTTATCTCAGAGGAGTACCCAGCTGTGTGAGATGACAGCCTGTCCCTACTGGGGGATGCCTCCCAGTTAGGCTGCTCAGGGGTCAGGGACCCACTTGAGGAGGCAGTCTGCCCCTTCTCAGATCTCCAGCTGCGTGCTGGGAGAACCACTACTCTCTTCAAAGCTGTCAGACAGGGACATTTAAGTCTGCAGAGGTTACTGCTGTCTTTTTGTTTATCTGTACCCTGCCCCCAGAGGTGGAGCTTACAGAGGCAGGCAGGCCTCCTTGAGCTGTGGTGGGCTTCACCCAGTTCAAGCTTCCTGGCTGCTTTGTTTACCTAAGCAAGCCTGGGCAATGGCAGGCGGCCCTCCCCCAGCCTCGCTGCTGCCTTGGAGTTTGATCTCAGACTGCTGTGCTAGCAATCAGCGAGACTCCGTGGGAGTAGGACCCTCCAAGCCGGGTGCGGGATATAATCTCCTGGTGTGCCGTTTTTTAAGCCCGTCGGAAAAGCGCAGTATTAGGGTGGGAGTGACCCAATTTTCCAGGTGCCGTCTGTCACCCCTGTCTTTGACTAGGAAAGGGAACTCCCTGACCCCTTGCACTTCCAGAGTGAGGCAATGCCTTGCCCTGCTTCGGCTCGCACACGGTGCGCTGCACCCAGTGTCCTGCGCCCACTGTCTGGCACTCCCTAGTGAAATGCACCTGGTACCTCAGATGGAAATGCAGAAATCACCCATTTTCTGCGTCACTCATGCTGGGAGCTGTGGACCCGAGCTGTTCCTATTCGGCCATCTTGGCTCCACCCTCCTACAATTTCCTATAAAGCTAAACATACACTTAAAATACGACCCAGCAATTTTGTTCTTAGATATTTACCTAAGAAAAATGAGAACACATGTCCACACAAAGATTGCTATATGAATGTTTAGAGCAGTTTAATTCCTAATGTCCTAATGGTCAAAATTCAAAACAACCCAAATGTTCATCACTGATGAAGGGATAAACTGTTTGTTTCATGCAATGGAATGCTATTCAGCAGTTTAAAGGAACAAACTGCTGATACATGTAACAACATGGATGAGTTGCAAAATGCTAAATGATGAAAGATAAACAAAAATAGATACTATCATATTGGGGTTATATGACCTTCTATAAAAAGCAAAGCTAAAGGAACAGAAAGCATATCAATAGTTGCCATTAACTAAGCATAGGCAGAAAAGATTGACTGCATAGGTGCATTAGATGACTTTTTTAGAAAACAGAATTTTCTATACCTTGATTGTGGCAGTTATGTGATTGTATACATTCAATAGTCATCATCAAACTGTACACTTAAAAGGATAAATCTTATATGTGCATTATATCTCAATGCTTCATATGAAAAATAAAAGAACAAAAAGCTTGCTGGGAAGCTGCTGTGAAACTCATAGTAGTACACGCATAGGGTCATATTTGCATCCAAAAATAATGGCTTCTATTATTCATTTTGTCCCAAAGACTTAGGCATAAGAAGATATTGTTTTACTTTGGAGTCTGATAAATAGGAGAATAAAGGTTGAAAACATAAAGTTAACTTCTAGTCTAGGCATCATCAATTTAAATACCTCCACCGGCCAGGACAATAACCCAAATGGGTGAACTAAGCTAAGAAAAGGAACAGTCCAGGTGTGATGGTATATGGTAATTGACTTAACCACAGTGACAATGAAGAGTTGTTAAAACCTTGACAACGTGGAAAGTGTATATGCTCAGGGCATGTGATCAGCTCTTGTGGATTGCTGGTGTGCAGGATGCAGACCCAGTTTTGTTATTTTTCCAATTTTTTGAGAATTAATAAGTTTAGATTTTGGATGTTAAGGCTCTTAAGCTAACCATGAATTAAAGTTTTCTGCAATTCAGTATGTGGAATCCAAACCAAATGTGTTTACATAACAGATTGAGCGATGTGCCATCAGTCTGGCACATAAGCAGCATCAGTCTGCACCAATGGAATTAAAAATAGGGAATACACATCCAAACACTAAAGAAGAAAAAGTACAGAGAAAATATATTAATATAAATATATAGAATTTAAAAAATGGTGACAGCTAACCTCCCCAAAACAGAAAGCATACAACAACATAAAAATGGTAAGACTAAATAGTTATAAAAATTAGTATTAACTTGTCAGATAGCTTTATTAATGTCTTTGACATTAAGTTGGCTCAAAACAAACATGAAAATAAAGATCTTATACGAGGAAGTTCATTTTAAACAAACCCTAGAAGTAATTACAAGAATGAGTAAAAAATAAAAAAGAAGTTTGTCAAAGAAAAAACCAAAATCCTTGGTGTTATATTAAGAAAAAATAAAATATAATATTAATATCAGAATAGTTAATATATGGAAAATTACTTATTTTGCATATGTAGAGTTTAAAATAATATGATTGCTAACCCCAAATAAAAATATTTCAATGTTTAAAAAAGAATAAAAAGGAAATTTAAGCTTTTAAAAAATACATTGAGATGGGAAACACTTTTCAAAATCATATTGTCAAACCCTAAATTTATGAAGAAGAAAGAAAATGGGAGTAAATTTAACTACATAAAGATTAAAGGCAAAAACTTTTGTAAACAATTAAAACTGAAAGTGTATTTACAAAGTGACACAGAGTTGTTAACATCTTTAAAATATAAGCAACTGCTCCCAAATCTAATAGGAAATGGGCAAATGTACAAATAAAATAGATTTAAAATATTGGCAGGAATTTAATATTTCTTAAGAGGGTTTAGTAAATAAATGTGCATCCAATTGATAGATTATTATTCACATTGAAAATTATGGTTGAAAGAATGATGAAAAACATTGGAATATTAATTATAATAAAAAACTGTTTTTTAAACTAATATTATAAAACTTTTACTGTCATCAGTCACTGTTTTAGGGGCTGTCCCAGTTGAACATCTTGATATAATACATTACAGATCTTCCACATCATCATCTTCCACTGTTAAAATTCTACAAACTATGGAACCAGTGCAATATAATTGGATTATGATTTCTAAACATAGCACTGCTAACACATCAATTTTATGTTAAGGATACTTAATATCCCACACTAGTGTATGTAAAATCCATGTTTGTTTTCTACTCCTAAAATGACATAAAAACACATTTAGATCATGTCAACTAACTACATTATTTATAAAAGGATTTTCCAATTCTCTGTAACAATATATGACTTAAATTTATCTGTGAATTTAAATTTTTAAACAAATTACCCTTGTTTTGATCATTATGCTACTTAATTTTTATTTCTTCAGAAGAAGGCTAAAATATACCAAAAAGATATTATCTTTATCTTGAGGAGGAAGAAGCAAGAAGAAGTTCAGAAATAAAATCAACGTCCACGTATATATTCTGATTCAGCAGAAGTTATGAAGCAAGAACCCAGAACTAACTCCTGTTGGACTTAGACACAGCCATAGGAAGACGGAACAAGGAGACAAACATTAATGACAATCATATGCTCCTTCACTAATAGAGTAATTTTGCCCTATGTGTAAATTTATTCTAGTAGCTGCCCTTTCCATTCATTAGCTCCATCTGGACATCAGCAGTGGATACAGTTACTCCCCAGCTAAGATGCTTGAGACTTAAGACAGTACAGGGATGAATATTCATGCAAAGCTAAAAGCTCTATAAAAATTATCACTGCCATTGTTCAACTTTTCCCCTGAATATTGACGAAACAAAACTGAAGGCTAACCTCTTACCTAAACTTGACTCTATGCCAGACAATAATAAATTGATTTCCTTTCTGGGAAAAGAATGCGTGGTAACATAGTAAACGATCATTTTCCATTTGAAAGAAGTAGAAATGTTATTTGGTCTGTCACGTGGTGTCTTCCTACCGGTTTCGTAAGTCCTAATTCTTCCCAGTATCTATGACCTGACCAAAGCCTCCTTAGGTGTACGTTATGATTACATCCTTACTATGACTGGATAGCTAATGCCACAATAGTCACTATCAATCACTCAGTAAGTACTTCTGAGTAACAGTAATGCCAGAGACAGACCACCAGCAGAACTAGATTGCAGACTTTAAGTCCTGTCTCATTAGTACATTAGTTCAGCAGCAAAAAATGGTTTATCAAATGAATTATTAATCATCTGAATTATCTAAACTGACAAAATTAAGTTTAAAGACTCATCAAAGTAATTTGAAACAACTCCAAATAAACAACCTAATGATGTACCTCAAGAACTATAACAGCAAGAACAAACCAAACATTAGAAAAATGAAAGAAATATTAAAAATGAGAGCAAAAGTAAGTGAAATGGAAATTTTAAAAATGTAAAGTTCGATGAAATAAAATATTGTATTTTTGAAAACATATAAAAATCTACAAGTCTTTAGCTAGACTAAGAAAAAAAGACAGAATGCCCCCCCCAAAAAAAACCAGAAACATAAAAGGGGCTATAACAATTGAAACCACAGAAAGAAAAAGAATCATTAGAAACTATTACAAACAACTATATGCCAACAAATTGGAAAACCTATAAAAATTGATAAATTCCTGGACACATACAACCCACTAAGATTGAACCATGAAGAAATTTTAAAACCTCAAGAAATCAATAAAAAGTAACAAGATTAAAACCATAATAAAGTCTCCCATCAAACAAAAGCCCAGGACTGGATGACTTCACTGCTGAATTCTACCAAACATTTAAAGAAGAACTAATACCAACTCTACTCAAACTATTCCAAAAAATAGAGGAGGGAATACTTCCAAACTCATTCTACCAGGCCAGCAATTATCCTGATACAAAAAACAGACAAGAACACAACAAAAAAGAAAACTTCAGGCCAATATCACCGATGAACACAGGTGCAAAAATCCTCAACAAAATACCAGCAAACAGAATTCAACAACACAATAAACAGATAATTCACCATGATCAAGTGGGATTTATCCCAATGATGCAAAGAGGGTTCAACATACACAGATCGCTAAATGTGATACATACTCACATTAACCGAACCAAGAACAAAAAACATATGATTATTTTGAGCAATGCAGAAAAAAGATTTGATTAGAGTCAACATTCTTTTCTGATAAAAACCCTAAACAAACAGGGTATTGAAAGAACATACTTCAAAATACTGAAGGTCATATATGACAAAACCAAAGCGAACAACAAATGGCACAGGGTAAAATTGCCAAGGATGCCAATTTTCACCATTCTACTCAACATAATACTGGAAGGCCTGGCAAGAGGAAGTCAGATTATACTTGTTTGCAGATGATAGATCTTATACTTAGAAAAACCTAAAGAATTCACCTTTAAAAAACTGTTAAAACTGTTAAGTTCAGTAAACTTGCAGGATACAAAATCAGCATACAAAAGCAGTAGCATTTATGTATCCCAACCACAAACAATCTGAAAAAGAAATAAAAAAAAATCTCACTTACAATAGCTACAAAGAATATAAAATACCTAGGAATCAATTAAATCAAAGATGTGAAAGATCTAAAAATGAAAACTATAAAACTCTCACTAAAGAAATTGAAGAGGACATTGAAATAAATAGAAAGCTATTCCATGCTCATGGATTAAAAGAATTAATATTGTTGAAATGACAATGCTGCCCAAAGCAATTAACAGATTCAACGCAATTCCTATCAAAACATCAGTGAAATGTTCCATGTAAATAGAAAAAAAAATCCTGAAGATTGTATGGCACCACCCAGAATAGCCAAAGCAATCCTGAGGAAAAAGATTAAAGCTGGAAACATCACACTCCTCAAACTTCAAAATATACTACCAAACTATAGCAATCAAATCAGCATGGTATCAGCATAAAAACAGACACATGGACAAATGTAATAGAGTACAAGACTCATATAAACCTACACATTTACAGACTACTCATTTTTGACAAAGATACTAAGAACATTCAACAGGGGAAAGACAGTGTCTTCAATAAATTGTGCTGGAAAAACTGAATGACCATATGCAGAAGAATAAAATAGACCCCTATCTCTCATCATATAAAAAAAATCAAATCAAAATTGATTAAAGACTCAAATATAAGACCTGAAACTATGAAAGTGCTAGCAGAAAACATTGGGTGAATACTCCAGGACATTGGTATGGATAAAGACTTTTGGTGGTGGGGGGGTAAAACCTCAAAAGCACAGGCAACAAAAGCAAAAATATACAAAGGAGATTACATCAAGTTAAAAAGCTTCTACATTGCAAAGAAAACAACGAACAAAATGAAGACCCAAACCACAGAATTGGAGAAAATATTTGCAAACTATTCAGCTGATAGGAATTAATAACCAAAATATATAAGGAACTCAAGAGACACAATAACAAAAAAAAATCAGATTTTTTAATGGGCAAAAGTTCTGAATGGACACTTGTCAAAAGAAGACATACAAAATGGCAAACAGGCATATTGAAACATGCTCAACATCACCGATCACCAAAGAAATGCAAATCAAAACTACAATGAGGTATGATCTCACTCCAGTTAGGATGGCTTTTGTCAAAAATATAGGGAATAACAGATGCTGGCAAGGATGTGGAGAAAGAGGATCCCTTGTACAATGTTGGTAAGAATGTAAAATAGTATCACCACTATGAAAAACAGTGTGGAGGTTCCTCAACAAACTGAAAATAGAACTATCTCATTACGGTTTTGACTTGCATTTCTCTGATGGCCAGTGATGATGAGCATTTTTTCATGTGTTTTTTGGCTGCATAAATGTCTTCTTTTGAGAAGTGTCTGTTCATGTCCTTCGCCCACTTTTTGATGGGGTTGTTTGTTTTTTTCTTGTAAATTTGTTTGAGTTCAATGTAGATTCTGGATATTAGCCCTTTGTCAGATGAGTAGGTTGCAAAAATATTCTCCCATTCTGTAGGTTGCCTGTTCACTCTGATGGTAGTTTCTTTTGCTGTGCAGAAGCTCTTTAGTTTAATTAGATCCCACTTGTCAATTTTGGCTTTTGTTGCCATTGCTTTTGGTGTTTTTGACATGAAGTCCTTGCCCATGCCTATGTCCTGAATGGTATTGCCTAGGCTTTCTTCTAGGGTTTTTATGGTTTTAGGTCTAACATTTAAGTCTTTAATCCATCTTGAATTAATTTTTGTATAAGGTGTAAGGAAGGGATCCAGTTTCAGCTTTCTACATATGGCTAGCCAGTTTTCCCAGCACCATTTATTAAATAGGGAATCCTTTCCCCATTGCTTGTTTTTGTCAGGTTTGTCAAAGAAACCACAATGAGATACCATCTCACACCAGTTAGAATGGCCATCATTAAAAAGTCAAGAAACAACAGGTGCTGGAGAGGATGTGGAGAAATAGGAACACTTTTACACTGTTGGTGGGACTGTAAACTAGTTCAACCATTGTGGAAGTCAGTGTGGCAATTCCTCAGGGATCTAGAACTAGAAATACCATTTGACCCAGCCATCCCGTTACTGGGTATATACCCAAAGGACTATAAATCATGCTGCTAGAAAGACACATGCACATGTATGTTTGTTGCGGCACTATTCATGATAGCAAAGACTTGGAACCAACCCAAATGTCCAACAACGATAGACTGGATTAAGAAAATATGGCACATATACACCATGGAATACTATGCAGCCATAAAAAATGATGAGTTCATGTCCTTTGTAGGGACATGGATGAAGCTGGAAACCATCATTCTCAGTAAACTATCGCAAGGACAAAAAACCAAACACCGCATGTTCTCACTCATAGGTGGGAATTGAACAATGAGAACTCATGGACACAGGAAGGGGAACATCACACTCTGGGGACTGTTGTGGGTTGGGGGGACGGGGGAGGGACAGCATTAGGAGATATACCTAATGCTAAATGACGAGTTAATGGGTACAGCAAACCAACACGGCACATGGATACATATGTAACAAACCTGCACATTGTGCACATGTACCCTAAAACCTTATTATTATTTTAATAATAATAAAAATAAATAAAAAATAAATACATAAATAAATACATAAAAATACAAAAAAAAAAGAAAATAGAACTATAATATGATCCAACAATCTCATTACCGGGTATATATCCCAAAGAAAGTAAATCAATGTACTGAAGAGATATCTGTGCTCCCATATTTATTGTAGCACTATCACAATAGCCAAGATATGGAACAATCTAAGTGTCCACTGATGGATGAATGAATAAGGAAATTTGATATATAGACATAATGGAATATTGTTTGCCCATTAAAAAGTATGAAATCCTGTCATTTACAGCAGCTTGGATGGAACTGAAGATCATTGTGTTAAGTGAAATAAGCCAAGCCCAGAAAAACGATATCACATGTTCTCACTCATATGTGGGAACTAAAAAAGTGGATCTCATGGAAATGGAGAGTTGAGTGGCAGTTATGGGAGGCTACACAGGGGAGAAGGAAGGATAAAGAAAGACTGATTAATGCTTACAATACATACACTTAGAAAAAACAAAACCTGGTGTTCAATAGATCAGTAGGGTAAGTATAGTTAACAGTAATCAATGGTACATTTCAAAATAGCTGGAAGAGGCCAGGTGCAGTGGCTCACGCCTGTAATCCCAGCACTTTGGGCGGCCGAGGCGGGTGGATCACAAGGTCAGGAGATCAAGACCATCCTGGCTAACACGGTGAAACCCCGTCTCTACTAAAAATACAAAAACTTAGCCAGGCGAGGTGGCAGGCGCCTGTAGTCCCAGCTACTCAGGAGGCTGAGGCAGGAGAATGGCAGGAACCCCGGGGTGCAGAGCCTGCAGTGAGCCAAAATCGCGCCACTGCACCCCAGCCTGGGCAACAGTGATAAATAAATAAATAAATAAATAAATAAATAAATAAATAAATAAATATAAAAAATAAACAAAATAGCTGGAAGAGAATAATTTTAATGTTCCTAGTGTAAACAAAAGATAACTATTTATGATAATGGATATCCCAGTTACCCTGATGTGATTATATAAATGTATCAAAGTATCACATATACCCCCAAAATATGTATATCTAATATATATTAATGTTTTAAAATAAAATAATCATTAAAAACTAAAAATTAAGTAAAAATACTGTTTACATTATCAAGCAATTAGGTATAAATCTAACAAACTGTGTACAAGATCTGTATAAGGAAAACTACAAAACCCTCATGAATAAAATCAAATAACTAAATTAATGGAGAGATATTCCACATACATGGGTAGGCAGACTCAATATTGTCAAGATGTTAGTTCTTCCCAACTTGATCTAAAGATTTAATGCTAACTCAACCAAAATTTTAGCAAGTTCTTTTGCAGATATCAACAAATTTATTCTAAAGTTCATATGGAGAGGCAAAAGACCCAGAACAGCCAACATAAATTTGTTTCATCTTTTTTTAGATGGAGTCTCGCTCTGTCGCCCAGGCTGGAGTGCAGTGGCACGATCTCGGCCCCCTGCAACCTCTGCCTCCCTGCTTCAAGCAATTCTCCTGTCTCAGCCTCCCGAGTAGCTGGGACTACAGGTGCGGGCCACCATTCCTGGCTAATTTTTTGTATTTTTAGTAGAGACAGGGGTTCACCGTGTTAGCCAGGATGGTCTTGATCTCCTGACCTCATGATCCGCCAGCCTTGGCCTCCCAAAATGCTGGGATTACAGGCATGAGCCACCACGCCCTGCCAGGTAACGTAATTTTTAACATACCTATGCGGACAACTGCCAAGACTAAAGAGAAGGGCTCAAAGTGAATGGATTCCTAAACGTACTTAGCAGAAATTGCTCAGAACTGAATAAAGGAATCCTCTCAGCTATGACATACGTCTAAGAATATTTCACCAAAGGGACAAATCTTTTTTTTTTTCTTTTAAATCGCATTTAAAAAAAAAATTAGTATTACCACTCATGCAGAACACCAAACCTATCAAGGTACCTGAAAAATCCTTTTGGTGATTAAGACGTGATTGGCTTTACCCAAAGAGCCTCATGGCAGCCCCCAATGTTGACTGTAGAATTAGAATGGTTTCTGTAGAATTCTGTAGAATGGTTCTGTAGAATGGTTGACTGTAGAATTAGAATGGACTGTAGAATTAGAATTAACAGTTTAGAGACTGGCACTCTCAAGCAACTGATTTTGTACCTCAGAGCTGGTGTCATTAACCTGTTAGGTTCAGGCTTCTTTGCACATACACCTTGAACTCTTTCACTATCAAAATGTATGGATTTAAATATATTAGAGCACAGTAATCACAAAACTGAATAAAATGAGTCCATAAATGGCTCCCTCGTTTAAAGTAGGATGTTAGTGCCATTCTGAGAGTGGCTGGTACCCCTTCACACCTGTCAGGAGAAGTGAATTATCCAATCTAGAAAGGCCTCTACCTGAGTGTGACTGTTAAGGTTTTAAATAGTCACTCCTCCCAGATCTCCTCGTCTATGATTCCAGCCATGTCACAAATGCTTTGCTTTAAGGTCCTTTCTGAATGAGAGCATTCTGGCTAAGTTTTCTGGGGCTGCCTGCCAGAGTCAATCTCAGCTAACATCCTCGGGATACACTTGGATCTCTTAATAATGCTGCCCCCATAAGAAGAGAATGTCTTGTGCATTGCCAAGTTCAGGAGAGAAACTGTTCTCTTGTCCGTCTCTGTCACATTACATCAGGCTAGTGGCCAAAGCTTTTTTAAATTGGTTTCAGAAATCTACAATTATTCCTTAATTATTTTTTATAGCTCAGCAGTTTGACGTATTCCTTCCAACTCACAGATTACTACTGTTTTCTATTAAAACAAAGGGAAAATATATATATATTTTTGTCTAAGCTCCCAACATTACTAATGCAGAAGATTTCCTACTATGTGTAGGATGGCAGGACATGCCATGTTCAGCCTTTATTTGACTTAACTGCCATAGAGCTAAATTTGACGTAAAGTCTTATTTCATATAACTGACAGGTGGGGTCAGATTGTAAGAAAAAGCCTTATTTATTTTAGTAAAGAAAAGGAAAAAAGTATATGAAGGAATAGGAAGAATAAAATTGTACAATAAATGCTGCATTACTACTCTAACATGTCTAATCCTGAGTAGTCGAGCACTTGCTTCTCATCAGTGTGACATTAAACCATGTCCCTACAGTATAAGTAGATTTATTTTCTTTAAATTCCATAAAGCTATAAATTACTTGGATAGATAGGCTATTTAGATGAGTAAAATAGTACAATCAAAAACAATTTTTTAAAATTGTTCTTGGTAGATTAATTACCTTGGAGTTTTTTCTCTCTCTCCCTTCTGAAGTGCCATTTTGGGGAACTGCCTATAATTTAAGGAAACCTGAAGCCAATGACTTCCCAGTCTCGATATCTATCTTCAGGATTGCTGGAGACCATATCAACACACTACCACTTATGTTTTCATCAGGCTACTCCCAGGCTTCACTCACAGGCAAAGTTTGTGTCATCAAAATGTAAGGATATGACTTCACCTATTCCTCTCATGTCTCAAGTGTCGAGAGCAACCAGTTAATGAAATGAAGATTAGAAATCAAGTCTAATCTATGTTGGGACCAGATGTTTTCCCTCTGTTCAACAGCTTTAGCTTGCTAAATAAAAATGCTTTCCCAGAAAGAAATGATGACCAGATGAAAGGGTATGAGTGGATTCATAAAAACCCTCCACTCAGAGAAAAACAATTCCAGGGTATGCCACAGACATGGAGCATGCATCAGCAGTTGCAGTAGTTGGCAAAGAGGAAAGTGGGTTGTAACAACCATGGAATGACTTAACCACTGAGAACACAATCCATAGGATAACAACAACAAAAGTCACCTGCCTTTTATGTTAATTACACAATCCGAATTTTAGGTATCTTTTTTTCCAAGTGACCATATGAAAAATTGCCTGCAAAGAAATATGTGATAAATCATAAGTGAGAGAAATGTCAACCTAAATCCTAAGTTCAGCTCTCTTCTACTCTCCCAGAAGGAATCTTGTGATTCCATAGCTCACTATCTTTGACAGCCACACACACACACACACATTTGCTTTGCTATTGCAAACACTAATGTAACTCATTCTCTATTTATATATAAAATGCTTACTAAACGTATAAAGTGTAAAAAGACATATCAGTACCATATTGTATTTTGCTGTAACCTAAATCACTGATTTTTCATAGTCATAAATGATTCCCTTATGGCTTTGTCATAACCCAAAAGATGAAAACTTCTTTAGGTGACTTTCCAATCGCTCTCTAACTTTATTCCTGATGTTCGTCTAGAAGAGAAAATAAATTAAAATACCTTGGAAAAAAAAGATATTTTCTTTTCAAAGACTCATTCAACCAGAAACAAAGTGTTTCACCATGACTTGACAGCCACCCATTTCAAATCAGAATCAACTGAACTTGACATAACCATTAAGCTCTGGCTCCTTCTTATTTCCTGGTGACAGGTGGCTTTAGGGCTTGGAGTCTGGACAACTGTCATCTCTTATACATTGAAACACTGAACTACTGTTCCATAAGAAAATGACTATTTTATTTATACTGCCCAAATATTCACTATATTCTATCGTCTGCAAGAATTCTATATTCATCTTATTTTCTTGATTCTTGTTCATGCAACATTACACAAATGTTTATTGAGCCCCTGGGTGTCAGTCACTGTGCTATGTGATACTCTAGCAATAAAAAAATCCTCTTCTCCCCATAAATACCTAGGGAGACAGGTAGAGAGGGAATTAACACTGCAGCACAATCCATTACATTATACAATTCAGGGGAGGCTGATCAGCATTTAATTATTTTTTAACTTTTTAAAATTTTTCATCTATGTGAGTACATAGTAGGTGTACATATTTATGGTGTACATGAGATATTTTGATACAGGCATACAATGCATAATAATCACATCAGAGTAAATGGACTATCCATCACCTCGGGTATTTATCCTGTGTGTTATAAAGAATCCAGTTATACTCTTTTAGTTATTTTTAAATGTATAATAAATTATTATTGATGTTGACTATAGTCATGCTGTTGCACTGTCAAATGATAGATCTTATTCTATTTTTTGTACCCATTAACCATCCTCACTCCCCACCCCCCACCCACTACCCTTCCCAGCCTCTGATAGCCATCATTCTTTTCTTTTTTTTAATTTTATTATTATTATACTGTAAGTTTTAGGGTACATGTGCACAACGTGCAGGTTTGTTACATATGTATACATGTGCCATTGGTGTGCTGCACCCATTAACTCGTCATTTAGCATTAAGTATATCTCCTAATGCTATCCCTCCCCCCTCCCCCATCCCACAACAGTCCCTGGAGTATGATGTTCCCCTTCCTGTGTCCATGTGTTCTCATTGTTCAATTCCCACCTGTGAGTGAGAACATGCGGTGTTTGGTTTTTTGTCCTTGCGATAGTTTGCTGAGAATGGACCTACTCATCTGACAAAGGGCTAATATCCAGAATCTACAATGAACTCAAACAAATTTACAAGAAAAAAACAAACAACCCCGTCAAAAAGCGGGCGAAGGATATGAACAGACACTTCTCAAAAGAAGACATTTATGCACCCAAAAAACACATGAAAAAATGCTCATCATCACTGGCCATCAGAGAAACGCAAATCAAAACCACAATGAGATACCATCTCACACCAGTTAGAATGGCCATCATTAAAAAGTCAAGAAACAACAGGTGCTGGAGAGGATGTGGAGAAATAGGAACACTTTTACACTGCTGGTGGGACTGTAAACTAGTTCAACCATTATGGAAGTCAGTGTGGCAATTCCTCAGGGATTAGAACTAGAAATACCATTTGACCCACCCATCCCATTACTGGGTATATACCCAAAGGATTATAAATCATGCTGCTATAAAGACACATGCACATGTATGTTTATTGTGGCACTATTCACAATAGCAAAGACTAGGAACCAACCCAAATGTCCAACAACGATAGACTGGATTAAGAAAATGTGGCACATATACACCATGGAATACTATGCAGCCATAAAAAATGATGAGTTCATGTCCTTTGTAGAGACATGGATGAAACTGGAAGCCATCATTTTATATCTATCTTCATGAGTTTAATTGTTTTAATTTTTACCACAAATAAGTGAGAACATGAGAAGTTTGTCTTTCTGTGCTTAGCTTATTTCACTTAGCATAATGACCTCCAGTTCTATCCATGTTGTTGCAAATGACTGGATCTCATTGTTTTTTATGGCTGAATAGTGTGTATGTACCACATTTCCTTTATCCATTCATCTGACTATGGACACTTAGTTTGCTTCCAGATCTTTGAAGCTATTGGCTATTATGAATACTGCTGCAATAAACATGAGGCTTCAGATATGTATTCGATGTACTGATTTCCTTTCTTTGGGGGCATATTCCCGGTAGCAGGATTACTGGATCATATTGTAGTTCTATTTTTAGTATTTTGAGGAACTTTCAAAAAGTTACCCATAGTGATTGTACTAATTTACATTCCCACCAACAGTGTATGAGTGTTCCATTTTCTCCACATCCTTGCCAGCATATGTTATTGCCTGTCTTTTGGATTAACACCATTTTAACTAGGGTGAGATGATATCTCATTGTGGTTTTGATCTGCATGTCTGTGATAATCAACAATGTTGACCATCTTTTCATATACCTGTTTACCATTTGTACGTCTTCTTTGGAGACATGCCTATTCAGATCTTTTGCCCATATTTAAATCAGATTGTTAGATTTTTTTTTTCTGTTGAATTGTTTGAAACCCTTCTATATTCTGCTCATTAATCCCTTGTCAGATGCGTACTTTGAAAATATTTTCTCACATTATATGGGTTGCCTCTTCACTTTGTTGATTGTTTCCTTTGTTGTGCAGAAGCTTTTAAACTTTAAATGATCCCATTTGTCCGTTTTTTGCTTTGATTGCCTGTGCTTCTGGGATATTACTCAAGAAATTTTTGGCCAGAATACCGTCCTGGAGATTTTCCCCAATGTTGTCTTTTAGTAGTTTCATAGTGTGAGCTTTTGTATTTAAGATTTTAATCTATTTTGATTTGATTTTTATATATGGCAAGAGATAGAGATCTAGTTTCATTCTTCTGCATGTGGATATCCAGTTTTCCCAGTACCATTTATTGAAGAGACTGTCTTTTCCTCAATGTATGGTCTTGACACCTTTCTCAAAATGAGTTCACTGAGGATGTGTGGATTTGTTTCTCGGTTCTCTATTCTGTTTCGTTAGTCTGTGTCTGTTTTTATGCCAGTACCATGCCGTTTTAGTTAATAAAGCTCTGTAGTATAATTTGAATTTAGGTAATATGATTCATCCAGTTTTTTTTCTTTTCGCTCAAGATAGTTTTGGCTATTCTGGGTCTTTTGTGGTTCCATATAAATTTGGGGATTTTTTTTCTATTTCTGTGAAGAATGTCATTGATATTTTGATAGGGATTGCATTGAATCTGTAGATTTATTTGCATAGCATGGACATTTTAACAATATTAATTCTTCCAGTCCACAAGGTGGAACATATTTCCAGTTTTTTGGTGTCCTCTTCAATTTCTTGCATGAATGTTTTATAGTTTTCATTGCAGAGATCTTTCTCTTCTATGGTTAATTCCTAGGAATTTTATTTGTAGCTATTGTGAATGGGATTACATTATTTATTTCTTTTTCAGATTGTTCACTGTTGGCATATAAAAATGCTACTGTTTTTTGTATGTTGATTTTATATACTGCAACTTTACTGAATTTATGAATTCTAGTAGTTTTTCAGTGATCTTTAGATTTTTCCAAATATAAAATTATATGCAAATGAAGATAATTTGGCCTCTTCCTTTCCAGTTTGGATGCCCTTTACTTCTTTCTTCTATCTGATTGTTCTAGCTAGGACTTCCAGTATTGTGCTGAGTAAGAGTGGTGAAAGTTGGCAACCTTGTCATGTTCCAGATCTTAGAGGAAATGATTTTAGTTTTTCCCTATTCAGTGTGATACTAGCTATTGGATCTGTCATATATGGCTTTAATTGTGTTAAGGTATGCTCCTTCAATATCCAGTTTTTTAGGGTTTTTCTCATGAAGGGATGTTGAATAGTCTCAATTTTTTTGCATCAAATGAAGTAATCATATGGTTTTTGCACTTCATTCTATTGATATGATGCATCACATTGATTTGCATATGTTAAACCTTCCTTGCATCCCAAGGATAAATCCCACTTGGTCATGATAAATGTTCTTTTTAATGTGTTGTTGAATTCCATTTGCTAGTATTTTGATGAGAATTTTTGCATCAATATTTGTCAGGGATACTGCCCGTAGTTTTCTTTCTTTGATGTGTTTTTGTCTGGTTTTGGTATCAGGGTAATACCAGCCCCATAGAATGAGTTTTAAAGTATTCCCTCCTCCTCTATTTTTTGGAATAGTTTGAGTAGAGTTAGAATGTTCTTTAAATGTTTGGTAAAATTCAGCCATGAATCCATCAAATCCTAGCCTTTTCTTTGCCAGGAAATTTTTATAATAGCATTGATCTCATTATTTGTTATTGGTCTGTTCAGGTTTTGGATTTCTATAGTGGTAGGTTGTATGTGTCTGGAATTTGTTCATTTCTTCTAGGTTTTTCAAATTATTGGCATATACTTACTCATAGTAGCCTCTAATGATCCTTTGCATTTCTGTGGTACTGGTTGTAATATCCCTGTTTTTACCTCTGATTGTATTTATTTGGGTCTTCTTTTCTTAGTTATTCTAACTAAAGGTTTGTTTTGTTTCTTTGATCTTTTGTATTGTTTTCTTTTTTCAATTTCATTTATTTCTGCTCTGATATTTATTATTTATTTTATTTTACTAATTTTAGATTTGGTTTGCTCTTGTTTTTCTAGTTCTTTAAGATGTATTGTTAGGTTGTTTATTTGAAGTTTTAAAATTTTTTATGTAGGTGCTTATAGTCATAAACTTCCCCCTTAGTGCCGCTTTCACTGTATCCTGTAGATTTTAGTATGTTGTGTTTCCATTACCATTCATTTCAAACATTTTAAAATTATTCTTCTAAATTTCTTCATTGAAATTCAATTGCTTATTCAGGAGCATATTGTTTAATCTCCATATATTTGGGTGGTTTCTAAAATTCCTTTTATTACTGATTTCTAGTTTTACTCCTTATGTTCAGAGAAAATACTTGATATAATTTAAATTTTTAAAAAATTTTTCTAAGACTTGTTTTGTGGCCTGACATATGGTATCTCCTTGAGAATGATTCATGTGCTTAGGAAAAAAATATGTATTCTGCAGCCATTGGATGAAATACTCTGTAAATATCTATTAGGTCCATTTAGTCTATGGTGCAGATTAAGTCCCATGTTTGTTTCTTTGTTGATTTTCTGTCTGGACAATCTGTCCAAGGCTGAAAGTACGGTATTAAAGTCTCCAGCTATTATTGTATTAGGTTCTACCTTTCTCATTAGTTCTAATAAAATTTGTTTTATATATTTAGATGCCTAAGTGTTGGGTGTGGTGCATATATATTTACAATTGTTGTATCTTCTTACTAAATTGACCCCTTTATAGTTATATAATGACCTTCTTTGTCTTTTTTTATTTTATTTTATTTTTTTGAGATGGAGTCTCGCTCTGTCGCCCAGGCTGGAGTGCAGTGGCACAATCTCAGCTCACTGCAAGCTCTGCCTCCTGGGTTCACACCATTCTCCTGCCTCAGCCTCCTGAGTAGCTGGGACTACAGGCGCCCACCACCAGGCCCAGCTAACTTTTTGTATTTTTAGTAGAGATGGGGTTTCACCGTGTTAGCCAGGATGGTCTCAATCTCCTGACCTCATGATCCACATGCCTCGGCCTCCCAAAGTGCTGGGATTACAGGCATGAGCCACCACACCTGGCCTTCTTTGTCTCTTTTTATAGTTTTTGTCTTGAAACCAATTTTGTCTGATTCAAGTACATCTACTCTTGCTCCTTTTTGGTTTACATTGGCATGGAATATCTTTTTGTATTCTTTTATTTTCAGTCTATGTGCATCTTTACAGGTGAAGTGTGTTTCTTCATAAGCAATAGATCAATGGGTCTTGTTTTTTCATGCATTCAGCCACTCTATGTCTTTTGATTAGAGAGTTTAGTCCATTTACATTTAGTGTTATTCTGAATAAGTAAGGACTTACTTCTGCCATTTTGTTATTTCTTTTCTGGTTGTATTGTGCTCTTTTCTTCCTTCTTTTCTTCCTTCCTGTCTTCCTTTTAGTGAAGATGATTTCCTGTGGTTGTACATTTTAATTTCTTGCTTTTTATTTTTTGTGTATCTGTTGTATGTTTTTCAGTTTGAGCTTACTATGAGGCTTGCAAGTAATATCTTATAACCTATTATTTTAAACAGATGATGATTGATTGCATAATAAACAAAAAAACAACAAACAAGCAAAAAGAAAACAAAATGTCTGCTCTTTAACTTCGTCCCCCCCACCTTTTAACTTTTTGTTGTTTCTGTTTAGATCTTATTGTACTGTCTGTGTCTTGAAAAATTGTTGCAGTTATTATTTTTGATCAGTTCATCTTTTAGTCTTTCTATTTAAGATACAAATAGTTTACACAACACAATTACAATGTTATAATATTATGTGTTTTTCTATGTACTTACTATTACCAATGAGTTTTGCACCTTCATATAATTTCTGATTGCTCATTAATGTCCTGTTCTTTCAGATTGGTGATCTCACTTTAGCATTTCTTATGGGACAGGTCTTTAATACTCTATGGAAGGATGAAATCCCTCAGCTTTTCTTTGTCTGGGAAAGTCTTTATGTCTCCTTCATGTATGAAATATATTTTTGTCAGATATACTATTCTAGGATAATAGTTGTTTTCCTTCAGCACTTTAAATATGTCATGCCATTCTCTCCTGGCCTGTAAGGTTTCCACGGAAAAGTCTGCTGCCAGATGTATTGGAGCTCCATTGCATGTTATTTGGTTCTTTTCTCTTGCTGCTTTTAGGATCCTTTCTTTATCTTTGACCTTTGGGCATTTGAATATTAAATGTCTTGTGGTAGTCTTCTTTGGATTAAATCTGCTTGGTGTTCTATAACCTTTTTGTACTTGAATATTGATATCATTCTCTAGATCTGGGAAGTTCTCTGATATTATCTCTTTGAATAAACTTTTTACTCCTATCTCTTTCTCTATCTCCTCTTTAAGGCCAATAACTCTTAGATTTACCCTTTTGAGGCTATTTTCTAGATCTTGTAGGCATGCTTCATTTTTCAAAATTCTTTTTTCTTTTGTGTCCTCTGACTTGTATTTTCAAATAACCTACCTTGAGCTTACTAATTCTTTCTTCTGCTTGATTAATTCTGCTGACAAGAGACTCTGATGCACTCTTTCATATGTCAATTGCATTTTCAACTCCAATATTTCTACTTGATTCTTTTTAACTATTTCAATCTTTTTGTTAAATTTATCTGACAGGATTCTGTATTCCTTCTCTGTGTTATCTTGAATTTATTTGATTTTACTCAGAACACCTATTTTGAATTCACTGTCTGAATGGTTACATACCTGTCTCTCCAGGATTGGTCACTAGTGCCTTATTTAGTTCATTTGGCAAGGTCCTATTTTCCTGGATTGTCTTGATGCTTGTAGATGTTCACCAATGTCTGGGCACTGAAGAGTTAGATATTGTAGTCTTTGTAATCTGATCTATTTGTACCCATTCTTCTTGGGAAGGTTTTTCAGGTATTTGAAGGGACTTGGGTATTTTAATCCAAGTTTTTGGTCACTGCAGCCATATCCACATTAGGGGCACCATAAGTCCAGTAATGCTGTGGTTCTTGCAAACTTGTAGAGGTACGACCTTGGTGGTACTGGATCAGATCCAGAAGAATTCTCTAAATTACAGGCAGAGACTCTTCCTCTCTTCCCTTACTTCCTCCCAAACTAAAGGAGTCTCTCTCTATGCTAAGGTGCCTGGAGCTGGGGGAGAGGTGATACATGCACCCCTGTGGCCACCTCCACTGGGACTCTGCTGGGTCAGACTCAAGCTAGCATTCCACTGGGTCTCACACAGGTCTGTGGTAACTACTGCCTGGATACTGCTTATGTTCACTCAAGGCCCTAGGGCTCTACAATCAGCAGGTGGCAAAGCCAGCCAAGCTTGTGTCCTTCCCTTTAGGGCAGCAAGTTGTACCTGGTCCTGGGCAGGTCCAGAGATGTCATCTGGAAGCGAGGGCCTAGAGTTGGAAATCTTAGAAATCTACTTGGTGCTCTGTTCTATTGCAGTTGAGCTGATACCCAAGCCACAAGACAAAGTCCTTCCAATTCTTTCCTCCCCTTTCCACAATGAGAGGAGTCTCTCCCTATGGCCACCACTGCCCTGGGCCGACAGCAAGTTCTGTCTCACGACCACCAACGTTCATTCAAAGCCCAAGGACTATTCAGTCAGCTTTTGATGAGTGCTGCCAGGCCTGGGATTCTCCCTTCAGGGCAGTGGGCTCCCCTCTGGCCTAGGGCAGGTCCAGAAATGCTGTCCGAGAGCCAAGCCTTAGAATCAAAGACCCCAAGAGCCTACTTGGTGCTGTACCCTACTGTGGCTGAGCTGGTGGTATGCTGATTTTTGGTTCTTATAGAGGTGCTCTTTTGTGTGGATAGTTGTTCAATATAGTGTTCCTACAGGAAAGATGATCAGTGAAGGCTTCTATTCAGCCATCTTGCTCTGCCTTCTCTCCCAGAAGACTTCATTTCTTCATAACTTCATTTCTGTCTTCTTTATGGTTCAGCACTATCCAATCGAAATTTCTGTGATTATGGAAATATTCTAGGCTTCACTGTTGAATACAGTAGCCACTAGCCATATGTGACTATTGAGCACTTAAAATGAGGTTAGTGTGACAGAGCACTTAATTTTTAATTTTATTTAATTTTAATCTATTGATTTAAATTTTAATTTAAATATCCTCTTGTAGAAAATGACTACTGTGTTGGACAATGTATGGAAAGGCAGACATCCTTGGCACTATAAGCTGCATTATTTGACTTTGAATTGTAGAAATCTCGGGGAAATAATTATTATAGGAACTATGTAACACCAGGAGATAAAGTACATCTGATAGTTCAGCTAGATTGAAGGCAGTGTTCTATCTGAACAAAATCTATAGATGTCTTCTGGTAGTAATCCATCCATGGACTGTATACTGTTGAAGGCATAATTCTTTTTGCCAGATTTAGCTATGTCAAGGAAAAATTATCTAAAACATTCTAATGTAAACTAATAGTCTTTATGTTTATCAGTAATTTCTGTCACCTCACCTCAAATCCAATAGTCAGTTGGTACAAGTCTGAATTCACTCAGTTATTGAGCAAAGAACTATTTTATTTAGATAACTGTTAAATGTTAAATGTGTTCTGAAAATAGGAGCATAGGTTTTTGGCCCAGGATTTCAACATTTAAACTACTCATAACCAAAGCAATGATAACATGGAACTAAGGGGAAAATATCACCAGCACTTCAATAAAGGCAGTGAGTCAGCACACGATAAATAAAGATGCATTATTTTGAGGGGGAGGTGGTGAAGACAAAGTGATATGAGAGGAATATGGACACTGAAGGCAGGCCTTGATGTGACTCCTAGCTATGACTTGGATAGCTGAGTGACCTTGGGAAATTTGATTTAGTTTTCTCGTCTGCAAAATGATAATAATATCTACCTTGCACATTGCTGAAAGGGCTATAACTAATGTGTTGCAAATGCCTGGTGCATCTCAATAAATGGTAGTTAATATTATTGTGACAGAGTTACAACCATAGCAGCCAGTACCAGCTGAATCCCATGAAGCCATCCTTTAAATTTATAACAGAACAACTTTTTTATAAGGGAACACGTACAAATAAAGTTCTGACCCAAGCCAATAGGAGATTCACAAATGGAAACATTAAGTGAACTACAGAAGACATAGCTCCTTTGTCCACAAGCTTTACCTGTTAAGGTCAAGATTCCTTTCCTCTCCATTAATATTCTCCCAAATTCAATCCAGAATTAGGAAGAAATTAAAGAGCAAAATGTAAAAGTGACTGACAATTCAAAGAACTGAAACCGCATCTGTTTTTATTGGAAACCCAAATCACATGTAATCTTTCGAGAGTGGAATTTGACCTCAAAGAAAGGATCCACGAAAAGGATGAATTAGAATCAACATTTGAACTCTTCCCTCCACAGCCCCAGCATCTCCACCCATTTTTATCCATTTGATTCCGATACTACAGACTGCCATTTTAGCTTATCGGAACCAGACATTGAGGAGCAACATAAGACAAACAGTTCAGAATGCTCTGATTTGAACGTGTCCCCCCAAAATTGATGGTTAGAAACTTAATCCACAATGCAACAGTTTTGGGAAGTTGGGCCTAATAAAAGTTATTTGGATCTTGAAGGAAGAACCCTCATGAATGGATTAATGTCATTATTGTAGAAGCAGATTAGTTATAATGAATGTGGGTTGTTATAAAGTGAGCCTGGCCCCTGGTGCCTTTCTGTTTTGCATGCACTCACTTGACCTTCCACCTTTCTGTCATAAAAAGACCCTTGCCAGATGCCAGCACCATGCTCTTGGACTTCCCAGCCTCCAGGGGTGTAAGAAATACATTTCTTTTCTTTACAAATTATCCAACCTGTAGTATTCTGTTATAGCACCAGAAAGTGGACTAAGACATAGGACATATGGAAGGCAAATGCACACTCCTATTGACAAAGACAGAGAGGTTTATAAACCTGCCCACAGCTCTTAGCAATATTTCTTCTTTCAAATGGGAATCTTACATTTGTTTCACTAATAATGAAATTATTTCAGCAGTAACCATGGGATGACAGTTTGCAGGGACAAGAATAATGAGCAAATAGTGCTTCTATCCCATTTCATTTGATAGCCATTCTTCTCTCTAAAAGGCATTGTAGTTAATGCTACCATTGTACCAAATAATTAAATTATTCTCCAAGTAATTCACATTAAAATTCTCTCTCACTCTTCTTCAAATTTAAATACAGGTAATTATGTAATATTTTTAGTTACAGGCAAATAAAAACTCCTCCCTACCCAAAAAATTACTAAACTCAATCATACATGTTACTCATCAATTAAGTGGAACAAATTTGTCAAGATACAAATATATCTAGAGATACAGGGTAAATGAGGTGATTATAAAAAACATATTGAGTTAAACAACCTGGGATTGATGATGCCTCAGATCCATCTTTTACTAGCTAAATGATCTTGGGCAAGTTATGCAAGCGCTTTAAACTTCAAGTCCTTCATCTCCTAAAAACGGAAATAACAATAACACTTATTTCATAAAGTACTTCTGGTTAAAGAAATAATACACATAAAACTTCTTGCATAGAGTCTAACATGCCCAGAATCAATAAATTACAAATAACATTGTTAAATATATGTAATTTTTATTTTGTGCATGGTAAAAAGACAAATATGAAAATCATTTATGCAGGTTAATATATTTGGCATTATGTTCATGCAGCCAAACCACATCGTGTTGTGTTTTTCCCATATTCAAAATAAAGAGTGCCAACCAGAATCAACAGGAAAAAAATTCACATCTAAACATATTACTATAAATTACAAGAACATCAAAAGAAAAGAAAAAATTCTGTAAGCTATCCATTAGAGAAAAAAGAAGACCTTTAAAAAAATAATTAAATTGGCATCACATGTTTCAACAGGGACACTGTAAGGAAGAAGACACTAAAGTGATATTTTTTTCACACTATGAAAGAATGAAAAATTTGAACTTAGAATATATCCTGCTATAGTGAGCCAAGATCGTACCACTGCACTCCAGTCTGGGTGACAGAGTGAGACTCTGTCTCAAAAAAAAAAAAAAAAAAAGAATATATCCTGCTATAATGGTAATTTTAAAATGAAATTGAAATAAAGATATATTCAGACATAGAAAGCCTCAGAAAATTTACTACACAAGAATTCACTTTTAAAACATTCTTGAAAGAAGTGCTCCTGAAAAAAGAGAAACCAATCTAAAAATACTTCATAAGCTCCAAGAAGTATGCATGAAAACAAGTTAAAACCTTTTGGGTTTGTGATATGAATAAGCAGTTACCAAATAGGAGCAGAAGACCAAAACATAGGCACAAATGAAAAGGAGGAAAATCCAAAAAATCAAAGTCTAAATGATACCAAAATCAAAAAAACGTATCTGAAGATGAGAACATAACAAAGGCAGTAAGAACATGCCAAGGACAGGGCCTTCTTTAGGAAAAAAATAAGCATGTGTATTATTTTTAATACCTCAGGAAGAACCACTAAAAAATAAACAGAATACACAACTTTCAGTGAGTATAAGAAAAATTCACCTATTCAATGAATGCAGAAAAAAAACAAAATTATTATACAATTATAAAATAAGACATGAGAAATAAAAATTAAAGTAATAAATCATTTAATGTAAGTGAAGTAAGTTCACGAATTAAACTAGAGACCCTCAGATTAGACTAAAGAGCAGCCATATGCTATATATATGTCATGCATTTTAAAACAAAAAGATACAAACATGTCTAAGTTAAAGGGATGAAGATATTTCAGGCAAATCTGAACCAAAAGACAGCAGTGGTAGCAATATTAAAAACAGATAAGAGATATGAAAAACACACAACACCAGAAGGACTCATATATCTAAATAAGAATAAATTTAAAACATTATATATAAATAGATATAGATTGATATGGTTTAGATGTTTGTCCCCTCCAAATTTCATGTTGAAATATGATTCCCACTGTTGGAGGTGTGGCCTGGTAGGAGGTGATTGGATCATGGGGTCAGACCCCTTACGAATGGTTTAGCACCATCCCCTTGGTGATAAGCGAGTTCTTAGTTCGTGCAAGTTCTGGTTGTTTACAAGTCTGACTCTTTGCTCTTTTGCTCCCATTCTTACCACACCTGCTCCCCCTTCACCTTCCACCATGATAATAAGCTTCCTCTGGTCCTCATCAGAACCAGATGCTGGCCCAATGCTTCCTGTACACTCTGCAGATCTTTAAGCCAATTAAGTCTCTTTTCTTTACAAATTACAAACTCTCAGGTATTCCTTTATAGTAACCCAAATGATCTAACATAGAAAATTGGTGCTGAGGAGTGGGGTACTACTATAAAAATATCTGAAAATGTGGAAGTGGCTTTGGAACTGGATAATAGGCAGAGGTCGGAAGAGTTTGGAGGACTCAGAAGACAACAGGAAGATGAGGAAAAGTTTGGCACTTCTTATAGAGTGGTTGTAACCAAAATGCTGATAGTGATATCGACAATGAAGTCCAGGCTGATGAGGTCTCAGATGGAAATTGGGAACTTATTGGGAACTGAAACAAAATCACTCTTGTTATGCCTTAGCAAAGAACTTGGCTGCATTGTGCTCATGCCATAGGGATCTGTGGAAGTTTGAACTTAAGAGTGATGACTTAGGGTATCTGTCATTAAAATTTCTAAGCAGCAAAGCATCCCAAATGTAGTTGGCTGCTTCTAACAGTCTATGCTTAAATGCAAGAGCAAAGAAATGACTTAAATTTGGAACTCATAGTTAAAAGAGAAGAAGAGCACAAAAGTTTGGAAATTTTGCAGCTAGCCATGTGGTAGAAAAGAAAAACCCTTTTTCAGGGGAAGAATCCAAGAGGGCTACAGAGCAACCACTTGCTACAGAGATTTCTACAACTAAATGGGAGCCAGGTACTGATATCCAAGACAATGGGGAAAAGGACTTGAAGGCATTTCAGAGATTTATGTGGCAGCTCCTCTCAGCACAGGCCTGGAGACCTAGGAGAAAAGAATGGTTTAGGGGGCCAGGCCCAGATATCCCTGACTTGTGCCACCCCAGGAAACTGTTCTTCACATCCTTGCTTCTCCAGTTACAGCCTCAGATCAAAGGGGCCCAAGAATAGCTCACACCACCACTCCAGAGAGCAAATACCATAAGCCTTGGCAGCTTCCATGTGGCATTAAGTCTGCATATGCTCAGAATGCAAGATTTAAGGAGGTTTGGCAGTTCCCATCTAGATTCCAAAGGATGTATGAGAAAGACTGAGTGCCCAGGCAGAAGCCTACCATGGGGGCAGAGCCCCCACAGAGAAACTCTACTAGGGCAGTGCCAAGGGGAAATGTAGCATTGGAACATCCACACAAAGTTCCTACAGTGGCACTGCTTATTGGAGCTGTGAGAATGGATCTGTCACCCTCCAGACCTGAGAAAGATAGAGTTATCAGCAGCTTGCACCCTTTTTCTGGAAAAGCTGCAAACAGTCAGCTCCAACCCATGAGAGTAGCCATGGGGCCTGGATCCTGCAAAGCCAGAAAGATGGAGCTGCCAAGGCCTTGGGAGCCCACCCATTGCACCAGTGTGCCCTGGATGCATGACATGGAGTTAAAGGAGATTATTTTGGAGCTTTAAGATTTAATAACTGCCCTGATGTGTTTCAGACATGCATGGGGCCTATTGCCTCTTCCTTCTGGCCAATTTCTCCCTTTTGGAATGGTAATGTTTACCTGAAGCCTGTACTACCATTGTATCTTGGAAGTAAATAACTCGTTTTGATTCTACAGGCTCATAGGTGAAAGGAGATAGGTCTCAGATGAGAGTTAGGACTTTAGACTTGATGCTGGAATAAGTTAAAATTTTGTGGACTATTGGCAGGTGATTATTGTATTTTGCTATGTGAGAAGGATGTGAGATTTAAGAGGCCAGGGGCAGAACGATATAGTTTGAATGTTTGTCCCCTCCAAATCTTGTGTTGAAATGTGAATCCAATGCTGGAAGTGGGGCCTTCTGGGAGGTGGAAAACACCTCATGAATGGCATAGCACCATCACATTGGTGATAAGTGAGTTCTCACTCAAGTTAGTTCACACAAGATTTGGTTGCTCAGAAGTCTGGGACCTCTCCCAACCCTGCTTTCTTGCTCCCACTCTCACCATGTGATGTGCCTGCTTCCCCTTCACCTTCCACCACGATTGTAAGCTTCTGTAGGCCCTCACCAGAAGCAGAGGCTGACAGTACACTTCATTTATACCCTGTAGAACTGTAAGCCAATTAAATCTCTTCTTTACAAATTATCCAGGCTCATGTATTCCTTTATAGTAACATAAGCAGCCTAATATATAGAGAGAAAAGTATAAAATCGTTATAGACATGTGTGTATGCAAGTATGAAATAGGTAGAGAAACAGCAGACAGAATTATGAGAAAAAAAACAGATTAATCAACATCACTCTTTCAATCCTCTTTCTAACTTTACTGGCCGGGTGTGGTGGCTCACGCCTGTAATCCTAGCACTTTGGGAGGCCAAGGCAGGCAGATCACTTCAGGTCAGGAGTTCAAGACCCGCTCGGCCAACATAAAGAAACCCCATCTCTACTAAAAATACAAAAATTAGCCAGGCATGGTGGCAAGCGCCTGTAATCCAGCTACTCTGGAGGCTGAGGCATGAGAATCACTTGAACTCAGGAGGCAGAGGCTGCAGTGAGCCAAGATTATGCCACTGCACTCCATCCTGGGGTGTGGAGTGAGACTCCATCTCAATAAATAATGATTCTCCAAGGTTCGTTTCCTTCCCAGTAAATATCAATTCTATTCTTCCACTGTTCAGGCCAAAACTCTTTCTCGCTTCCTTAACCCTTCTCTTTCCCTCAAACTACTCATTCAGTATATCAGCAAAATCTGTTTGCCTTTCCTTCAAAATATATACTGAATCCACCCATGTGTACTACTTTTATGACTCCCACCCTCATCCAAGAAACCATCCTATCATTTCTCATCTAAAGTATTGCAATAGCATCCTAAGTGGTTCCTTACAGTCTCTTCTCATCACAATAGCCACTGTAAGCCTTATAAAATTTAAGTTAGATTATGTGACTCTTCTCATCAAAACTTTCCCTAGGTTCCTACATCTCTGAGAGTAAACCCCAAAGTTCTTAAAATGTTCTCTCTAATTCAATCTCCAATTTCTGCTCTGGAATTGACTATCACTACACTGGCCTCCTGCTATTCCATACATACCCCTTCTGCCTCAGGGCCTTTGCACCTGCTGTTTCCTCTGCTGGAAATAATTTTCTACTAGACATTCACTCATTTTTACTTTCTTCTGGTGTTTGCTCAAATTCCATCTTTCCGTGAGTGTAGTTTGCTTCAGGAAATTCCTATGGATCAATTTATTGGAGTAAACATTGCACTCACCAGCTGGACGCAGTGGCTCATGCCTGTAATCCCAGCACTTTGGGAGGCCAAGGCAGGCAGATCACAATGTCAGGAGATCGAGACCATCCTGGCTAACACAGTGAAACCCTGTCTCTACTAAAAATACAAAAAAATTAGCTGGGCATGGTGGCGGGGGCCTGTAGTCCCAGCTACTTGGGAGGCTGAGGCAGAAGAATGGCATGAACCCGGGAGGTAGAGCTTGCAGTGAGCCGAGATCATGCCACCGCACTCCAACCTGGGTGACAGAGCAAGACTCCATCTCAAAAAAAAAAAAAAAAAATTGCACTCACCTGAATAAATAACTTGTTCATCAAACAACAGTTTACTTATCAAGAGTCACTTCAAGATCCTTGCTTTGCTGTATCCACCAAACCTAAACTATATTACAAACCATCCCAGTCCCTATCAGTTTCCTTCACTGAATGACCCATCTTAAACCACTCTAGCCCAGACCCTAGGGGCCTATTAATATCCTAATTCTGACTTCTCCTTCTGACACTAAGTCTCTGTGAAAATGGCATTCTCCCTTGCAGCAGTAAGTTCAAATGAACAGGTTTTCTGGTGATATTTTGACGAATTCAAGAAGGAACTAGAGCATTCTTACCCAAGTTGTTCCAAGAAACAGGAAAAGAAAAAAAAACAAACTGCCCATTCATTTGCAAGGCTAGTTCAACCCTGATTCCATAGAGAGTCCATATAAGAAAAGAAATATGATCCAAATCACTTAATGTTGATATTAACATTTCTAGATAAAATATTGTCTACACGTGTCCAAATACAAGAAAAAGAAAAATTCTTTCATCAAATTGGGTTTATCCCAAACTCCTTCATTTCCATCTACATAATAAGTCATATGTAAATATAATTTAACAACACACAGTGTATTAGTAGAGTCGTCACATCTCCAAAAAGATAAAAAATATATAATTAACTTAATAGGTCAGAAATGTTATTATGATTTCAAAATAAAACAAATATATAAAACTAGGAATAGATTCTTAACTTGATTAATCCTGTATGAAAAAAATTACATAAAATATCTCTTCTAGATTTATTTTCTTTAAGATCAGAACACAAGATACGAATGTTTACGATTACCTCTACTGTTCAATATTGGTATAGAGAAAAAGTAAAAAAGAAGCATTTAAATTGGGAAACGAGAAAACACTATCACTATTTGCAGATTATATAATCATCTACCACAGAAAGCAGAGTCTACTAGATGTAGTTAAGATTGATCAATAAGCTTATTAGGTATACCCGTCAAATGTTAAAACCAATGTCTTTTACAGCACCAATAAGAAAACAGAAAATAAAACCAGAATACAACACCATTCAAATAGCAAAAAATATAAAGTAACCAGAAATTAACCTGGTAAAGAATACACATGACTTTTATGAAGAAAAAGCAAATATCGTTATTAAGCAATATAAAAGGACATCTAAATAAATGAAGAGCCACTCCCTTAATCTAAGAAGAAACGTTGTTAAGATATCATATTACTCAAATTAATCTTGAAGACATTGCATTGCAAATCAAAATTCCAGCAGGATATTTTGTACAGATTGACAAATTGATTCTGAAATTTATTGGGAAGAATAAATGTCCTTGAAAAGGAAGAGCAAGTAAGGAGGACTCATGTATTTGACAGCCAGATCATAAGATTTTAAGGCTGACTCTGCCCTCCTGGTTATGGCTTCTGAAAAATTGTTTAACCTCCTTAAATCTTGCTCTTCTCATACACATGGTGAGGGTGGAAATATTACCTTCCTCAAGGGACTATTGTGAGAATTAAATGAAATAATGTATGTAAAGTGCCTGAAATGTAGTAAGAACTCAGTAAGTTTAAGTTATTGTTATTGCTGCTAGTATTATATTAATATGTAGTTATTTGTATATCTTCCTTGCAATGCTAGAACTTCTTTACCAAGAATATTAAGTATTATTCATTTTGTTCTCCTGTAATGAATAACCTTCATATGAGTCATGTTTATTGGTTTGTTCATTTTTATGATTTATAAAAGCAGAAGAAAAGGAGTTCTCTGTCTTGTCTTATTTAAGATAAGGAAAGTAGAGTCAGAGGTATTCTACTCTTTTCCAGCCCCTAGAATATAATGTCCAATAAAAGCAAAAAACAAAAGAAACAAAGCTTGCAAATAGAGGGCTTTACTGGGATTGGATGATCTATGGCAGGAATATTGTAACTGAAACTCTAAACTGCCGTTTCAGAATTTGGTATGCTTATTTAGAGACAGTGAAACCCAGTCAATAGGAAAATTCAATAAGCTTACTAATAAACTGGAAATCTTAAGGCCTAATATCTCACTTAAGTATTTATAACAAGTTACTTCCCTTCTGTCTTTTGTTTTCCCTATCTGTAAAGTGGGAATAATAATTCTTGCATCCCTGACACAACTGTTGAACAGATTGATGAAGATGGTGCTATATAAATGCTTATTTCAAAACATAGGCAAATGGTGGTGGAATAAAAGTCCAACAGAATTCCCAGTGCTCTCTAGGGTTAAATGCGTTGCATATTAAAAAGTTATCATCTGTGTATCAAAGAATACCACCACCAGCAAGCAACATGAAAAAATTATGTATTTTTGTTCTCCTCTCATTGGTAAACTTGATCCTTTCTACCTGTAGCTACTAATGCTTAGAGTAACTGCTTTTCTCCTTTTGCAGATTCTCCTAGGAGAAAATCGAGTATGCCTCTTAAAAATATAAATTATATTGAAACGAGTGGGTCCCATCTGCTAAAAGGCAAACATTGTGAAGAAAACTGTACTTATCTGAATAGCCACCAGGCATCCTGGAAATTAAGCAATATAATTCAACTAGATCTTGTTTAGTGATTTCCTTAACAGCCTATATTTCATTATGTTTCCTGGGTTTTCGTAAAATGTGTAATTAGACAATGGTGGCAGAGGGGTAGAAGCAAGCACTGAAAAGTGTATAAGAGGGCAGTGCCAAGACTTCGCATCACTGTTAACGCTGATATTGACATTCGAGAAGCACTAATATTGGGCTTTAAGGGTTCTCAGGGTCAATTGTTCCCATTTTTAGCTCTCGTAAAAACAAGTGATAACCAAGAGAAGCACATGATGACAAAAAGTAGCACAAGCAAGGGGCAGAAGGGCAGCAACTAAAAGTCAATGTTTTTCATGGAGGATGGAGCATTAGCCTTCTGCTTGGGCAAATTCTATTAATTGGGAGGATGAGGAGATCCAGTGATGCAAATGATCCCATCAATACCAGGCACAAAGACCATCTGATAGCCAGGAAAATCTTCCTTGACCTCAAGGTTGCCCTGACTCCTCAGCAGAGCATGTAAAGGTCTTCCTGATGTAGACCCCACTGGTCCTCTGCAGCCCCAGCCATCCAAAGCCACCTGCATTTCTCTTATGTCTGGATCTCTGTGCTTCTTCTGATTTCTGCTTGGATTTTCCCTCTTGCTCTGCTTCCTAATACTTCCATTTTCTGGCCAACTTCTATTAATTGTTTTGGTCTCAAACAGTAGCCTCCGGGGAGCCTTTCCTGACACTTGTCTATCTGCCATGAACAGTCTTTTCATGTACTTCAGTGGCTCCCTGTGCTACCTCCTCACATAGTACCCATTACTCTTTGTTATCTAGTCACATGACCCCCCTCCCCAGGTTATCTGCATGCTCTGAGAGCTCTAGTATGGAGCTATTCTTCCTAGTGTATCTCCTCACCATCTTATAAATAGTAAATGCTCAGTAAATAATGGCTGAACATTGTTAATAGAAGAAAGCTAGCTCAGGTTCTGGAATTAGATAAATCTGTCCTTGCATTCTCACTTTGACATTAAAAGTTGTGGGTCAAGATAGTCATCTTTTCTGTAAACTGGGGCATAAATAGAGATGATGTATAGACTGTTGGTGGGCATTATTAGAAGGCGAAATATGAGAAGCATTTAGCAGATACATGGTGGTTGACACACGGTATATTAAGTAGCAGTCATTTTGATAATATTATTAAAGATAGCTAAAATTGGTTTAACTGTATTTCTCTGCATTATAATCAGTGTTCATTTGAGTCCTAATTTTCAGAGGTTATTATAAATGCATGGGCCTGCTTCAAATTTTTCTTAAGTGAGTGCATTCAGCAGGTTTATGATTAATTTGATAAGAGCAATCTATACTCATTTCAGCCAATAACAAAAAACTACAAGGAGTTTGATTTAAAAAAATATAAAATGAGGAGTACAGGTGGGGTGAACAAATGAATAGAATCATTTTAGAGAAATCAAAATATCCAGATTTTGAAGTGTATGTCCACACTTACAGTACCAGAAATCTTCAAACTTCTTTTTCCAAGGTTTAGGACATTTTCATGTGATAAAAGTGGCAGTTTCTTGGACTAGAATTTAAGCTTAAGTTTAGAAATGGATAGAAGTATGTAACAAAAACAGCAATTTCAAATGACAGCTTCACAGGAGATCAAAGTGGAATTTTCATAGCGTTTCCTGCCCATTAGAGCAATTACCTGACTTAGGATTTTTTCTGTTGATGTTCAAGGAATAAAAATATACTTTTCAAGAACAAGTTTTCTGATCAGTTGTTTAAATTTTTATATGTTGAGACTTACAGTTTGAAAACACTTTTGAGGGAGTTTTGCTGAAATCTCTTCATGTGTTTGTCTAATAGTTGATGTTGTATTTCTGTTAAGTGAAAGCTATCTTCCCCTCTTCTGTCTTGCCCTTAGTAAGTTATATTCCATCAAAAGGTGTGTAATCATATCGACAATACTATGCCAAGCTCAGTGGCAGTGATGTGAACAAAGTACTACTTAATAGGTGCACTTTTTCAAGTAAGATGCTTATAAATGACAGGCTCAACGAATAGAAATGTAAACTATGCACATATACCAATATACAGTGGTTTGTCCTTATTGCTATAGGTGTTCAGTACACAGGAGAGCTGAACCTTCCTGACTGTTTAGAACCATGAAGCCATGTTTGCCTTGTGCCCTGCTGAATCCCCATTCATATCACAGTGCCTGGCACAGAGCCTGGTGCTCAATGAACATTTATGAGATTGACTTGAAATTAGTTGTATTGATTGATCTTGTTCTAAACCACCTGACTCAGCAACTTGCCCAAGACCTCGTCCAAGGTACTCAACTTCTCTGAGCATCCATTTCTTTATGGGTAAAATTAAAATAACAGCATCCACTCTATAGCTTCTCAATAAGGACTCAAATGAGCTGGTATGTAAAGCAATCAGTGCAGTATATGGTATAGTAGATGCTCAGTATGTGGTACTGTTTTCGTTTTGATTCTTCCAGATATCAAGAATTGATCACGGACCTTCTGGGCCTCATTTCCAAATCATTCAAATAGGCAAATAAAGCATATTAATAGTTACGAATGTGCAATTGTGAACACCCAAATTAGCTGAAATGGGCATCCCTGAAATAAAATAAGAGGTGCAAAGGTTAGACTAGATTATATTTGGTAATTGAAGTATTTAGTTAAGGCTTGCATAGAAATGGACCATAACCTCAACTCTAGAAGACCTGCTTTACACACACTTTCAGCTGCCCAGCCTACAGTTTGGATACAGCTGCTCAATGAATTTATAATTTTCTTTTTTGTCAAACATAATTTTACTGGTAACTCCCTCAGGAAAAAAAAAAAACATCAATAGAGAAAACATGTCATGTAATATAGCATACAGAATAAGACTATGAGCTTTGAAATGAAAAGCCAGTGCCCAAATCTTGACTCCACTAATAAATTGCTGAGCACCATTTTAAGCAGATTAATCTTTCTAAATTTTAAGTTTTCATCTTTAACTTGGAAGTAATCATTCTCCCCCAAATTGTTGAAAGCAGTAAATTAAATAATGTGTATAATACATGTATGAAATAGACTGCCTTTGCACTTGCCAGATAGTAAGTTCTCAATATTCCCTGTCATCATGATCATCATCAACATTGAGAAAATCTTTATTGGTGAGACACTTTGATATTACTCATATTTAGCTGAATCTAGTCTAAGTTTAAAATACTCATATTAATTTTGCTGATAGAGGAGACAAAAGGAGAGAAAGTGGGAGGGTATCTAGATCTTGATTTATCTACTTCATTTTGGCTGACAAGTTAACCTTAATCATCCAAAAACAAAATGGAGCCCATCAGTTTGTTTGTGCCATACAGGCCTCTTCTAGAATTGTCTAGAAGTGTCCAAACAACACTAAACAAGACGAAAGCTGATACTTAGACATACCAGTTTGCACGTACATGAGAGCAAATTCCAGTACATTGCTAAGAATTGCCTATTTTTTCAAATTCAAGGTGTTTTATAATTATAAAATAGTCATAAAATCACTGAAATGTAAAACAAATAGAAAAGGAAACCAATGACAACAATAAATTGATCGCTTCTCTTCCCTACCATCAATTTCCTCAGAATGATGCTCCAGCCCCCACGGTTCTTCCTGGTCAGCTCTCCATCTCACACACCATTTCCCCCGAATTCTGTTGCTTTAGAGTCTGTTCCATCAGTCATTCATCCTCCTGCCATCCCACTCACTCCTCCTCCCTGACAGTCTGTCTGTCCATATGAGTGAGGAATGATATGGTAACTAGCTTTTGAGATTTATCTTTAAATTTAAAACAGAAAAGAAAGAAAAAAAAAAACAGAAACATTGAGAAGAGATAATGATGGGGATAGGAGCTGAGAAGTTGTCCACATCTTAGGGAGAAGGGATCTGATCACGCAAAAATAAAGAAAATTTAAAGTCCATGCAGGAACAAACATTCAGCTCCAGAAAGAATTTTAGTTCAATCAAATCTGAAGAATGAAGAGCATATAGTACATAAGGAGCAAAAGTTTGAAGTTATATGTCATCATCTAAAAAGGGATATTATGCAGGAAACTCTTGGCATTTCACTTTATATGGTATTTGGTTGAAAAAGTTCAAAGCCATTTGTTGCTGTTGTTGCTGTGTTTTTCCAAAGTCATTTCCTATTGACTCGGCACATCAGGAAACCACGGCTGGGTTTGCCCTGCCAAATATGAGTTTCTACTTTGCTGACTGGATAGCATCCAAAAGCCACATTATACTGAAGACAATAAGCACCTTGCCTTTGAAAGGAACCAATTGCACAAACGGGGAATATCTCACAGATTTCTCATCAGTTCTGGGATTGAGTTACTGCTTTCCATGTGACTCTGCAATTTAGACTGCTGTGGGTTGCACCACCTTGGAGACAAGCCCTCTACTCTGAGTTGGGATGACCCAGTCTTGCCTACTTCCCTTCCCTATAGTTTCACCAAGAGATCCCCATATCTTGGCACACAAATATATTTCAGAAATAGATCTTAGATGGGAGAATGACACAGAAGTAGATGCAATATTCAAACATCCCTTTTGTAAAACAGGATGTCTGATAGCATGGGATGGAAGGAGATGAATATACTAGAGGAACTGAATATGACCCTAAAATAATTTCTGAGGTTTAGAATATTTACTGTAAAATTAAGATAATAACCCATTCTACTCCATAGGGTTGTTGTGAAGAGGGAAGGAAAATATATACAAAAATCATGACACAGAGTAGACAAATGGAAGAGATTCTTTTGTTAGCCAGACAAGAATTACAAGGTTTGATTTTGCCAGCAGGAATTTTTCCCTATTTAGGAAGTGAATATTAGAGGGTAAACATCTTGTTCAACTACATTTTCCCAGCTGGCTCCTTTCACAGGTAGACATAGGAATGGCATAATTGTTTTTACTTTTTATAAAACCAGGTAGGTAGAGCTGAGTGGACACTTAGTCATCCCATTGGGAAGTGTAACAGGGACATATCAATCATTCGGAGGTTCCCAGATGAAAAGGCCAGAAAAATGACTCAGCCCATTTGACAACTAGCAAATGACAGGTTTGCCAAAATTAAGAGCTTGAAGCACCAGAGAGGATCGGAAGTAAATCTTTGAGACAGCTCCAAATCCAATTCTATCCATTACCAACCACACCTGCCTGCAGCATTATGCCAATGTTATTACCAAGAGCACTGTGGTAGCAAATAAAGGGCAAACTACAAAGATATTACTATAACAAAGTAGAAGGGTTGATGCTTCCCAAAGCAAGTTTATCAGTAATTGCAGTGTGCAATTCTACAAGAGTTGACTTCACAACCCTGCCTCCCTCATGTCTCTAGAAAAGTATTTGTATTTCCATGTAGGGTTGGCAGCTAAGTACATAATATCCACTTAACAAACTTAATTTAGAAAAATCTTTGTGCTAAACATTGCTTAGTCCTAGGATTGCAAAGGTGACTTCACATCCAGTGAGGGAGACAGACCTTTATTTGTCTACCAGAAAATAGTTGTATTATGCAGAAGTTACTTTAGCAGCTAAAATCATAGAATTTATTTCTCCCAGGGTATGAACAGAAGTTTAGGAAAGGATTGTTAAAGGAGGTGCCATGAGTTGAATCTTGAAGGATGATCAGGAGTTTGCCAGGCAAATAAAGAGAAAACTGAATTGTAGACAGAGGACATGGGGTGTGCAAAGGCTGGAGAGGGCAGACTACATTGAAGGATCTGAAGATGGTGAGTGTAGTATGTGAAGGTTGGATTAAGCCTTTATTTTTGGTCATGTGTGTCAAGTTTCTCTTGTAAAAAAAGTATTTTCTGAAATGCTGGGAGTGGTTATGGTAGGAGTAGTGGGGGTAGGGAAGAGGTGAATGATAGAAGGAGGACAAAGCTAAAGAATAATTTAACTCAATTTTCTAAAAGAAAAGTTTCTGGACAGTACATTGTCTGTAGTGGCTGTTAGAAAGTGCAAGGCTAGATAGCCCCACAGTCCAGTAGTACAGACAGACCTTGTACTGGGAATGAATTGCTTAACTCTGACACTTACATGAAATAGTCTCTCCTATGACATTCCTTATACCTCAGCTTCTACCTATGTCAGTTCCTGCATTTGGATGCAAGCCTCCCATTACCTTTGTGCTTATCCTCTGGCCAGCATCTCCTAAATTGTCTAAAATGAAAGCAATTGATAGACAAAGCCATCCAAGTAAAGGGACACCTAGAACTCTAGATGACTTTTGTGTGCTTGGTGGTAAGTAGAGCAATCTTTTTTCCCCCAGGTTACCAATGGAACATTGACACAGAGGTGACATTAAACCTAGAAAGATTTCTTAGGAAAAGACTTAAAATAGAATAAAAAATTTGAAAACACAATTCAACCATTGAATGTAACTTTTGTCCTGCCAAGTCTTTGGCAAAAATAGTAAGATGGGTTATAAAGCAGAAAATAACTCCATCATGTCCACTATGTCTATCCACTCCAAGTTTCTAAAACAAAATTATCTGAATATAATGGTAAAATAATTTATTTCTAAATAAAATAAACAAACAAAAAAAGATAATTTGACAGTTTTTTATGGCAACAGAACATACAGGTATAATGAGTTTATTGACTTATTTGTGATATATCATTTGCCTAAATCATTCTTTTGCATGTACACAAAAAGTAAACTTTCCTAGAGAAAGTAAACCTTCAATTTAAAAACATCATCACTGGGATTTGAAAATAAAATCATAAGGTTTTCCCATGTTCAGAAAGGACTGGGGATACTTAAAGAGCTAATCATTGTTCCCAAAGGTGACATTCATCAAATCCAGATGAGCAAAACTGACTTTACCATTTTATCTCCAACTAACACATGTGTGGAAACTTGGAATGCCAAGTGATGGTTGTAGATACATGGAGAATTGGGTTGGAAAGGATTATAAGGGTGTATCTGGGCCTGGAAGTGATTGCCATGGACTCGGGGGAAGGGCTACAGTCACACATTTGCCATCCTTAAGCTAAATTTTTACCTCTCTGGGCTATCTTTTGTTTCCCTTGTCCACTTGTCTTCCAATCAATTCATTTTTTAGTTTCTTTCTGAGTTTTGCTGCTCACCAAACAGTAGGTCAACACTGCTCAATGTGTAACTGCTTAAATAAAATGAAAGCTCTTGAGGGCACAAACTGCTTAGGACATTTTAGGTTTTATTACAATGCATGCCATGCCATTTAGTGGCAATAAAAGAAAAATTTACTTTCTGCAAAAGTCAGCCATCCAACTCTGGAATACCATAGTAAGAATGTTGCCATAGTATAACAATTACAGGTCGGATATAGGCCAAAATGTAGGTGCCAATAGCTTATGATATAGAAATAAAGCTAGCAAGTATCTGCACTAAAAGGAAAAAAAAAAGATTTAAATGCAGGAAATATTGTGATAAGCATTAAAAAATGAAGTAAAGGGACTGATGATTGTTAAATACCTTCAGGAATTTCATGTAGATTATCTCATTTAATCCTTGCATTTGTCTTATGAGTAAAAATGGCTAACATTTACTGAGAGCTTACTATATGCCATGTGACTGTTTTTGTTTGTGTGTGTGTTTTGTATTGTGTTGTTTTGTTTTTGAGAGGGAGTGTGGTTCTGTAGCCCAGGCTGGAGTGCAGTGGCACGATCTTGGCTCACTGCAAGCTCCACCTCGCGGGTTCACGCCATTCTCCTGCCTCAGCCTCCCGAGTAGCTGGGACTACAGGCGCCCACCACCACACCCGGCTAATTTTTTGTATTTTTAGTAGAAACACAGGGTTTCACCGTGTTAGCCAGGATGGTCTTGATCTCCCAACCTCGTGATCCACCCGCCTTGGCCTCCCAAAATGCTGAGATTACAGGCGTGAGCCCCCGCGCCCGGCCGCCATGTGACTATTTTACATGCTTGTAGTCATTAAGTTGTTTAACAGTCATTTAGTTTCCACGACTCTATGCAGTAGTTCTATTATTATCATCCCATTTCACAACTAATAAAACTGCATCACAGAAAAACTAAGGAATTTGCCCAGTGTTGTTCAGCGAAGTGGCAAAGCTGGGATATGAATGCAGGCCATTGAATCTGAGGTCAGAGCCCACACTCTTAACTAACTGACAGCACTTGTTTTTCAGATGAGGAAACTGGGGCTTAGAACAGTGAAGTAACCTAGAAAGCCAGTAAGAAGTACACCCAAGATTAAAATTCAGTTCTTTCCAACTCTAACACTCGTATCCAATGTGCCACTTCATCCTGCCAGCTGCAGAAATAACAATTTTATAAAGATTCCATTATATTATCCTTAAGAAAATAGTAAAATACCAAGCCTTTATGATATTTTTTCTTATTAATCATAATTCTACAACTAATCAGATATAAAACAAGTGGAGGAAACTCTTCAAGTTTTAAAAAATAATAGGCTTTTATCCCCTGGGGACCAAACCCTAAGTGGTTCTCTGGGACTGAGTCAAAGGGCCAGCTGAGCAGACAATGAGGGAAGAGGAGTGGAGGCACAGGAAAGACCTTAATGACTCTATGATTTCACCTTTCAGATAGGGAATGGAACATGGTTACAGACATTTTTTACTCAGCCTTTCAAACACAAGTAAACTCCAGGCAACTAGAATCTGAAAATATGTGAAAACAACAAACAGAACAAACTAGAAGTAAGCAAGCCAAGAGTGACAGTATTAGAGAAAGAAGGATTATTTAGGTAAATTGAATATGTTCCCATTCACGTAATGGTATTTTGATGTATAATTTTCTGATTCAGAAGTGTTTACACAAAAGCTGCAATATAAAGGAAAGTGTACTATTCTTTCAGCAGCACATGGGTGCAAGTCTCTGTCGAGTTAAATTCTTTCTTGTTGTGCCTGGGTCTTCAGGAATCCCAATACAATAACACTTTAACATCCACAAACTATCATTTATTGACTGTAATTTGTACATAAACAATCAATAACTGAGAACTACATAACAACCAGTAGTCGACTCCGAATTGCTGAATATTGCAACTCCAGATTTTGTTAATCATATGTTGTGAGTATAGAAATCAAGATTAGGTGTTTCAGTGCAGAAGCACTATTCCTAAGAGCAGAAACAGCAACACCATCCAGTAAAAAAAAAATTTATAAGAGCTACCAGCATTTCACTCTCTATCAGGATTCAGAAATGGCCATGATCATTTACCAAACAACAATTACTAAAAAAATAAGAATTCTCCCCAGTCAATATCACTGAATATAATCAATTGTTCTTCTCCTGTATTTTTTTCTCTTGACTTTTATTTTAGGTTCAGGGGGAACATGTGCAAGTTTGTTACATAGGTAAATTGCATGTCACTGAGGTTTGATGTATGAATGATCCCATCACCCAGGTAGTGAGCATAGTACCCAATAGGTTGGTTTTTAACCCATGTCTTCCTTCTCACCCACCCCCTCAAGGAGTCCCTAGTGTCTTTTTTCTCATCTTCATGTCTATGTGTATTCAATGTTTAGCTCCTGCTTATAAGTGAGAACATGTGATATTTGATTTCCTGTTCCTGCCTTAATTTGCTTAGGATAATGGCCTCCAGCTGCATCCATATTGCTGCAAAGATGTGATTTCATTCTTTTTTATGGCTGCATAGTGTTCCATAGTACCACATTGTCTTTATGCAGTTCACCATTGATGGGCATCTAGTTGATTCCATGTCTTTGCTATTGTGAATAGTACTGTAATGAACATACAAGTTCCTGTGTCTCTATGGTAGAACAATTCATATTCCTTGCATATATACCCAGTAATGGTATTGCTGAGTCAAATGGTATTTCTGTTTTAGATTCTTGGAGGAATCTCTACAGTGTTTTTTCATAGTGGCTGAACTAATTTACATTCTTACCAGCAGTGTATAATAAGAGTTCCCATTTCACCACAACCTCACCAACATCTGTTGTTTTTTTACTTTATAATAATAGCCATTCTGACTGGTGTTAGATGACATCTCATTGTGGTTTTGATTTGCATTTCTCTACTGATTAGTGATGATGAGAATTTTTTCATATATTTGTTGGCCACATGTATGTCTTCTTTTGAGAAGTGCCCATTTTTTAATGGAATTATTTGTTCTCTGTTCATCGAACTGTTTACGTTCTTTATAGATTCTGGATATTAGACCTTTGTTGGAGTCACAGTTTGTGAGTATTTTCTCCCATACTCTAGGTTATCTGCTTACTCTGTCCTAGTTTCTTTCGCCGTGCAGAAGCTCTTTGGTTTAATTAGGTCCCACTTGTCAATTTTTGTTTTTGTTTCAATTGCTTTTTGGGACCTAGTCATAAATTCTTGGCCAAGGCCAATGTCCAAAATGGTATTTCCTAGATTATCTTCGAGAATTTTTTATGAAGATGTTACTGAGTCCAGTACATTGACTCTCATTCAAATACAGTATTGATTTTAGGTTGCGTGGACTTGATCTAAACAGAGTTGCTGGAACAAAAGTCATTTACTCTTGCCTTTCTGCTTCTCCTCACACTTGGTCTAAAGCATCTCATAAAGGTATGTAAGGTATCATAGCTGCTAGTCCCACTCTTCACTCCCTGTAAGGCAGATTTTGTTTCTCATTTATACCCATAATTTGCCTAGGACTGTCACATGGTATTAGCAACATGGGAGGTAGTGCAGTGATAACTGTAATTGCTGATATTTAGATGATTCTTATGGGCTGGAAGCAATTTCAAGTTCTTTTTCTATTCATTTAATCACTACATAAACATACAAGGTAGGCTATTTATATTATTCTCATTTTACAGACAAAGAAACACAGAGAAGTTAGCATTATGGTCAGGGACACAAAGCTCATAAATAAACACACCTCAATGTCAACGCAACCATTCTCATTCCAAAAGTACTCTCTTAACTGCTATGCTGTGATGATATTTGGCGACATCTCTCATATAAAAATAGTCAGGACACGTGTATTAGCATGGAAAAGAAAAATAATATGGTGATTTTACGAACATAGGGAATTATTGTAGGGAAATATGTGGATACCAAAATCCTCCAGGAAGCAAGATGGCTCTGGACTGAATGGCATTCTCTCTTTCTCAATCTCTCTCTCTCTCTTTCTCTGGGCCCACCAATGCCACTAAATGCAGAGAAATCCTTACTAAAAAGCTAAAGACACTTAAACTACAGTGCATCTCAATTACACGAGCTCTTGCAAAACTAGGGAAGGGCACCAGCAGTGTGTTTCCATCATCGTATATTTTTCACAGATTTGCAAAAGGTATTTTCATATTCTTAAGAGGGCTCTAAAGTTAATCTACTTCAGATCTCACAAAACCTCAAACTATAACTGACCTGTGGACCCTTCACTGAGGTCTTTACTTCAGGATGCACTTCTGCCCTGGTTCCCTCTGGCTAGTGGTCAGCTTCCTCTGCCCTCTCATTTGGTTGACTCTCAGGTCATTTCAATATACATATACATGCCCTATTATGGCTGCACTGGCCAGCACCCCACTAACTTTCAGACTCTCTTCATGTCTCTTAGCTCAGATTCCTGAGTGCCGGAAAACGATGATTTAGACAACACTACACTGTTCCTGCCTCTGGAAATGCCAAGGATAGAGTCTCTTTTTAATAGAACAGTTTTATCCTTTCATCTTTCACTGCTGACATCATTAAGAACTGAAAAGCAAGATATTTAATTCCTGTCTCAGCTTCCACGAAACTCTGGAAGATGTTTAAAGGCCTAGATTATGAGCACAGAAAAACAATGGTGAATTCCCACATTTACATTTTTTTCTGATATCAAAGTATTCTATTTTTAAAGTAATCTAAAGTATTCTATTTTTAAAATAATCCAGCACAGTCTTTTGGCTAAAATGCTCTGGTGTGCCTCTTGGATTTGACAATAAGAACACAGGTATGTTTGTGGACATGTGGAATTGTTGATTATTAAAAAATATATTATTCATTCATTCATGTCCTTATTAACAAATACTTTTTAATTTTTTTAAGTGCCATACACCAGTCTAAGTATAGGGTATAGCAGTCAACAAAACAGAGAAATTCCCTGGCCTCATGAAGCCTACATTCTATCTGGTAAAGATAGAAGATAACAAGATACATAAGTAAAAGATATAGTATTCTAGACTGTAATAATTTCTAACAGAACAAAATAAAACAGAGAAATGGATATAGAGTGTGTGGGTTGATTTTGATACCATTTTATTCTAGCTATAATGGCCATTACTAAAAAGTCAAAAAACAATAGATGTTGGTGTGGGATGTGGTGAAAACGGAGTGCTTATACACTGCTGGTGGGGATGTAAATTAGTTCAACCTCCATGGAAAACAGTATGGAGATTTTTCAGAGAATTAAAAGTAGGCCTGCCTTTCAATCCAACAATCCCATTACTGGCTATATACCCAAAGGAAAAGTGGTCACTATATCAAATTGCACGCACATGTTTATCCCAGCAAAATTCACAATTGCAAAGTTATGTAATCAACCTAAGTACCCATCAACTGATGACTGAATAAAGAAAACATGGTATATACATATCATGGAACATTACTCAGCCATTAAAAAAGGAACAAAATAATGTCTTCTGCAGGAACTTGGATGGAATTGGAGGCCATTATCTTAAGTGAGTAACTCAGGAATGGAAAACCAAATGCCACATGTTCTTGCTTATAGCAGGACCTAAGCTATGTGTACAGAAAGCACAGAGAGTGGTATATGAACATTGGAAATTTGAAAGCAAGGAGGATGGGATGGGGGTCAGGATGGAGAATTACTTATTGGATATAATGTACTCTACTTGAGTGACAGTTGCACTAAAAGCCCAAACTTCACCACTATACAATTCATCCATGTAACCAAAAACCACTCGTACTCCTAAAGCTATTGAAATAATTTTTTAATAGGAGAATGTTTTCTTCTAAACACTTATTAATTACATGAATCTATAGTATAACATTTATTTTTAGATCCCTAACAAGATGACAATGTATTCTTTCTTTCTCTGTGATATATAGTATGGAAAGCTTCAAAGTACCATAGAGACCAAAGATGCAAAATAACTCTAAGGTATCATGCAAAGTAAGTCTAAGGTATCAACTTCAAGTTTCTAAGAAGAAAGTAATATGCTCCATACTACTAGGGTGTGCATGTCTTTGATAGCTGAAACTATATTCTGAGTGTCATTCTATATGCACTGCAAATATCTGAAGAAACCCACCCTAAATGTGGCTGGATTGTTTTAATACAAGTGTTGTAGCAGGATGTTGACTGGAACTTTTCCATTTTGTCCTTGAATTGCAGCTGACTCCTAGTACTGAAAATATACAGGTGCTATATACATTTTCTAAAGAGAACCACCAAAAAGGGGACTAGGGAACTCCCCTCAGGGCTTTCTAAGTGGTAGCAAATTGCGGAGTATGATCACCCAACATCTGAGCCCTCCACACTCAAGTCTATAAAACCAGAGGGCCGGAAAAGAGAGAAAAAGTGTGTTGGGATCCACAGAGGCCTGCAAATTCTGTTGCATGGTGAGAAACGATTCTCTTCCTTCCCTGCGAGTTATCATCTCCTCCCTAAAGCCAAAACTGTAAAGACTGTGAGTGATCCATTAGAGTAAAACTGTCATCTCATTCCTCTGTTGGCTATCTGCAAAGGCACTAAGACTCACTGATCCGTCCCTGAATCTACCCCAGCAAAAGAAAGGAGAGTTGCAGAGCAAGGCAACATCAGAGCAGCCTGCAACACCACCATCTCAATTCTGAAAAAAGTAGCCCATCATAAGAAGTCTTGCTGGTTCTTCGCCCAAGATGTCTCCCTATGCAGGGAGGAGACCTCAACAGAAAGAGGCTGTAGGGTGGACCGTTGACACCAGGAATTAAGACAGGATGGAAGAGGTTGACTAGAATTGGATTCCCCAGGAACTGTGCTTAGGAAAAAATCTGCAGGATCCTCCAAAAGCCCACACCTATTCCCATGAGTGAGCCAGCCTTTGAATCCTTGCCCCACCAAGGGCACTTAAGCTTGGACAGTGTTAATCATAGGAATATTGACAACCAACCAGGAGAGGTGTGCAAGCTGCAGAAGCTGAATAACAAGATACTTTGCCTGCTTCCTCTCTCTTCCTCCCACTGCAGCACAATACAGAAAGCCTAAAAGGAGCAGAAGTACAGAAGTTTGCTTTAAAAAAATTAATTTTAATTTTTGTGGGTATGTAGTAGGTGTATAAATTTATGGGGTACATGAGACATTTTGATACAGGCATGTAATGCATAATAATCACATCATGTAAATGGGGTATCCATCCCCTTAAGTATTTTTCTTTTGTTTTATGAGCAATCCAATTATTGTCTTTGAGGTATTTTAAATTATACAATTAAATTACTATTGACTATAGTCACTTTGTTCTGCTATCAAATATTGGGTCTTTTTCATTCATTAACTATTTTGCTGTATCCAACAACCACCCCCTACCTCCCCACCACTCTCCCACTACCCTTCCCAGCCTCTGGTAACCATCCTTTTGCTATGTCCATGAGTTCAATTGTTTCAATTTTTAGATCCTACAAATAAGTGAGAACCTGTGATGTTTGTGTTTCTGTGTCTGGCTTATTTCATTTGGCATAATGACCTCCAGTTCCATCCATGTTGTTGCACATAACAGGATCTCATTCTTTTTTATGGCCAAATATTACTCCATTGTGTTATATGTACCACATTTTCTTTATCCATTCATCTGTTGAGGGACACTTAGGTTGCTTCCAAATATTGATTATTGTGAACAGTGCTGCAACAAACATGGGAGTGGAGAAGTCTGAATCGAGGTATGTGCTATGGGACTGGACAGAGCTTTAATATACAAAACAACTGAAGAACTAGAATATCTGCCAAAGATGCCTATAAAGAACCAGCTGCTCAGTAGGAAAAGGGTATTCATTTTACAATTGAAGGCTTAGAAAGGATAAAACACATTTACCAATGAAAATATAACATATATAACTAGTCGTGAGAAGATATGAAATAGAGACCTGTTCTTGGCTCGAAAACCAAAACAACATAAGTGCCTGACTCATAGTAGGTGCTTAATAGCATTTGTATTGAGTGAATCCATCAATAGGTTGATTTAGGCTAAGTAAGAAATCCATTAATAATTAACAACCGTAGTTGAATTAATGCCCTACCCTCTCTTCAATTTATGATATCTCTACAGTCTAATCCTTCCACCCACAATTCCAGTCCATTATAAATGCAGGCTGAGTAGTCACAGCTTTCTTTTGAATTTATGAAATTGTTATTTAAGGCATACTTTAAGTTAGTCTGTTAGTGGCTGGAAGAATATCATCCTTCCTAATCAACCTTCAAACCTTTGATATGAGCTGGATGTGGTCCAAATCAGTTTTGGGGTTTTTTTCCCAGTCAAGGGTGGTGAATCTCTTTGTTAGTATAAAAACTGAGAAATCCCTGTGAATTTTCTGAAATACTCTCTTTAATCCAGCTTCTATTTTCGGTAGGGTATCTACATTTGACAACTTCCTCATACAACACTACCTCTAAGAAAGAAGTTAGGTTAGGTATAATCTAAACCTACAGGCATTATTTTATAATTCAAAACCTTGAAACACATAGATATAAGTGATGTGCCCAAGATCACATAGCCAGACAGTGATAAAATTGGGACTAGGTTATAACAAGTCACTCCCCCTTCTCACTATGCCACTGCCTCCAACTCAGATCAGTCCATTGCAGTATACTCCCAGCCAGGGTCAACCTGCTCAGTACAACAGCTTATGTTAAAGCTGCTAGGTAAATTTCCACCCTTTCAGATCTTTTTAACCTCGTTTACATTTCAAATTACGAGAGCTTTCTCAAGAGATATTAATCACAGATTTTCACATAGATTAAATGGTATGGATCGGGTGCAGTGGCTCATGCCTGTAATTCCAGCACTTTGGGAGGTTGAGGCTAGGGGATCACCTGAGATCAGGAGTTCAAGGCCAGCCTGGCCAACATGGTGAAACCTCGCCTCTACAAAAAATATAAAAACTAGCTGGGCGTGGTGGCACATACCTGTAATCCCAGCTACTCAAGAGGCTGAGGCAGAAGAATCGCTTGAACCCAGGAGGCAGAGGTTGCAGTGAGCCGAGATCATGCCACTATACCCCAGCTTGGGTGACAGAGAGAGACTCCGTCTCAAAAAAATAAAAATAAATAAATAAATAGTATGAATAAATGATAAATGTCTCAGTATCATTTTTCTAATTTAATCAATATAAATTATAGATGTCTTGTAGGCAACCACCATACACACCTCTCTTTAGTTTTCACTCCATGATCTAATACTCCAGGATGAAAGATGTTCCCCAAAAGAGTTAAATTATTACAATTTGTTTTTGACTGCAACACAAACAAGTAATTGAGGCAACTGTGCCTTTTTAAGTGTGTAAAGAGGGTTTACAGAGTGGGGAGTTTTGAAAGCTACTTATCATGCTCCCATTACTGAGCTGATTCATGGAATAAAACAGCCCAGCATGGAGCTATTCTTCTAGCTTTTCACATACAAAATCATCAGATTACATTCAACCTTATTTTCCTATGGTTTTAAAATCAGATTTTATTAAGCTCTATATAGTCCCAAGTCCTTTGCAGCAGGTACCAACATAAATAAATAAACCCCTGCAGATACTCACAGCTCAAGAGGAGAAGGTTTGAATTAGGGCTTTGCCTAAAATCAAAGGCTGCCTTGCTGTAATTACTGCCACAACTGAGATAACAAAGTGCATCAACAGATCTGCTAATATAAGCTCTGTGCTTCCTCTGATTGGTAACACTCCTGTCTTATTTCTCCTGAATTAACATTGTTCCATATTTCTCTGCAACAGATTTTGAGCAGCTCTAGTTGCCACATGTATAACACTATAAATTTCATCAACAAGAAAGCCTTCACCAAGAAAAGAGCAGTTGAGGAAATTTTAGGCAGGAATACAAAATTATAATTAATAAATCAGAAATGTAGATAAGAATATCTGGGAAGGAACTTTGGCCAAAGACAATGGCTTTGTAAAAGAAAGAACATTTTCTAAAGCTATGGTTGCTGTAACAACTAGCCCAATAAGGTTTACTTTCTAGCAAAGAATTTAAGAGTTTAATAAGCTTGGAAATTACTTTTAGACCCTGAAGTTAAAAGTTAAGGCCCACAGAGATTAAAAGTTAATAATACTAAGAGTCTTAAAAAAATCTATTCAAAAATCTTTTTAAGAACATTTCGACACTAAAAATAGCCTATAAAGTGAGAAGCATGACGCAAGTAGAAAGCAAGAAGATGGATGCAGTTAGGAAGGCACATACAAACAGCCTGAAAGAAGTCTCAGCTTTCCACAATCTACCTCAAATATACTTGTACAAATTGTAGAGGACAGAGCAGATTGAAGAAAAAAAGCCTGAAGCAAAACTCCACTTAGAATGTCTTTATTCTAATGTGAAGTTGAGGCTATAAAGACATTGCCAGCATCATAGATTCAACAAATTTACTTAGAATTCAGTAAGTGCAAAACATTAAGTGCCGCTGTAATAACAGCATCATGTGACACATAATGGCAAGACCATAAAGAACTAGAAAATGTCACTTTTCTAACAAAAATTTCAAGTTATGCCTTGGCAAATAAGGGAAGGATACATATACGTGTGAATATAAATACATAAGTGCTGGAAACATGTACAAGCATGTAAACGTCCTTTCAGTTACACTCTAGGTTGATACCTCCTGGGGAAATCACACGGGAGAAGTGTTACATGTGTTGGTTTTACACATGTTACATGTGTTAACAACATGGACTTTAAAAATAACTATATATTACTCAGTGCCTTCTCTACACTAAGTATATTTACTTATTTAATTTTTCACAACAGTGCATCAAAACAAGTGCAATTCAGAAATTAAACTTGCCTAATGTCACATGCTATTAAATGGGAAGTAAAAATATTAACCAGTTCTTTCTGACTCTAGGTTTATCAGTCTTTCCACTATACAATATTACCTCTTTCGATTAATTCACAAGGCATTTCAACAAGTGTAAATGGTGTATACACCTTATATGTTGATTTGCTTCTTTCTAAGTGGTACCAACACCCAACTTCAAACAACATACATTAGGCCTATAAAAGGTCAGAATAGTTGACTTACACAGAGAAGGAATAATTTGTGCTTATATACTTTTGGAATCCCTAAAAGAATTATTCCTTATAGTGATATCATAAAAGAAAAATAACACATACTAAAATATGCTAGTGTCTGAAAAGAATACAGAAAATAAACATGAAGGGTGCAATGAAGTGATGATAGAGAACTGGCATGTAAGATTCTCAGTAAAATTTATTGGTAATAGAATTACAAGTAATTGACTCTACTTTCTGGCCTTGGCCAAGACACTGGACTCCCACATTTATGTGATTTTGTCCACCATATATTCTTATTTATGACAGATTTTCCCTTAGGGATAAAACACCACAAATTTATTCTGACAAGTTGAAAAGTCAGATCTTCTTCACTGAGTGCATTTGGTACAGAACAGAAAAGAAGAAACTCATCACAGCCACTGTGCCCCACTGTCTTCTCTTCTTTGGCAGCCCCCACATTTCTCCTTAATGCTTTGTAAGCACCAACATTTTAATCTGAATGACAAAATTTCTGTATAAAACAAAGACTTCTCTCAAGCAGTCAAAACTATCTTATTTTCTTTCCTGTCTCCTAAATTCATGGTTATAGGTTATACAGTTGTAACTTTTTACTTGCTTTCTCTTACAGTTCATTTCATATACTCTGAGAGTGTATTTTCTTTTCAACTTTTTAAAAATAGGAGAAAAAAATGTTAATTCAGGAAACTTCCAATGTGGAAGGTGAGTTAAATTTGGTCTGATATAAATTTGAGATTTTCAGTAAACAATTGATAATTGAGGCTTGAAATGGATGAAAACACCTAGAAAATGGGCATGTATGTGTATATAGACAGAATAAACAGGCCAGGCGCGGTGGCTTACACCTGTAATCCCAGCACTTTGGGAGGCTGAGGTGGTCAGATCATGAGGTCAGGAGATCGAGATCATCCTGGCTAACATGGTGAAACCCCATCTCTGCTAAAAATACAAAAAAATTAGCCAGGCGTGGTGGCAGGCACCTGTAGTCCCAGCTACTCAGGAGGCTGAGGCAGGAGAATCACTTGAACTCGGGAGATAGAGGTTGCAGTGAGCCAATATCGTGACACTGCACTCCAGCCTGGGTGACAGAGTGAGACTCTGTCTCAAAAAAAGAAAAAGAAAGAAAAGAAAAGAAAAAGAAAAAAATAAAGTCATGCAACCCTTCTGAAACTTCAACCATAGAATTAAACAGTTGCTTAGATCAGCGGCTCCCAACCTTTTGGCACAGCACCAGGGACCAGTTTTGTGAAAGACTATTTTTCCATGCTTGGGGGTGCTGGATGGCATTGGGATGAAACTGCTCCACCTCAGATCACCAGGCATTACATTCTAATAAGGAACATGCAATCCAAACCCCTTGCATGCACAGTTCACAATAGGGTTCACGCTCCAATGAGAATCGAATGAGCCTCTGATCTGACAGAAGGCGGAGCTCAGGCGTTAATGTTTGCTCTCCCACCACTCACTTCCTGCTGTGCAACCCAGTTTTTCACAGGCCATGGACAGGCACTGGTCAGCAGCCAGGGTGTTGGGAATCCCTGACTTACGTGATACATTTTTTTTTTATATACTTTAGGGTTTTAGGGTACATGTGCACAATGTGCAGGTTTGTTACATATGTATCCATGTGCCATGTTGATTTCCTGCACCCATTAACTCGTCATTTAGCATTAGGTGTATCTCCTAATGCTGTCCCTCCCCCCTCCCCCCACCCCACAACAGTCCCCGCAGTGTGATGTTCCCATTCCTGTGTCCATGAGTTCTCATTGTTCAATTCCCACCTATGAGTGAGAACATGCGGTGTTTGGTTTTTTGTCCTTGCGATAGTTTACTGAGAATGATGTTTTCCAGTTTCATCCATGTCCCTACAAAGGACATGAACTCATCATTTTTTTATGGCTGCATAGTATTCCATGGTGTATATGTGCCACATTTTCTTAATCCAGTCTATCGTTGTTGGACATTTGGGTTGGTTCCAACTCTTTGCTATTGTGAATGTGATACATTTTTAAAACATCCAGCTGTCTTTCAGAAAGTCTTTTCCACCATCGAGAGGGATTTTTGTTTTCTTAGAATACAGCTTTCTCTCTCTCTAGCAAATCATTTCATCATATGTGAATTATTTAGGCAAGATCAGTGGTTCTCAATGTGTGATCCCCACACAAGAAGTATCAGCATCACCTGGGAACTTCTCTGGAGGGAGATCCAAGTAATTTGTGTTATAACAAGATTTCCAGGTGATTTTGATGCATACTCTCAAGTATAAGAACAACAGGCTCAGATTAACATCCAGGGGGTGGGAGCAGGTACTTCGATAAGATGGAGTTTTATCCTTTGACATTCCATATTCTGCAAAATGGTGGTCAAAGAATGCTACAGACAATTTAAGTCTATTTTCTTTCCTGATTCCAGCACCGCAAGTTATAGGGACTGCTTATTCTATGGATTCTCAATAAAAATCAATTTGAACTTAAAATGAGCATAAGTAAACACACATACATGCATCTTAAAGACAAACATCAATTCTGAGAGACAGAATAAATAAAGCATGCAGTTGCTAGAAATGTTTTTCTAAAGGTCCTTTAATTTGGAAAGACCAATTTTCATAGTAAAATCAGTAGATGTTAGTATTAGGTTGGTGCAAAAGTAATTGTGGTTTTTGCTATTTTTTTTTTAAGTGTTGCAAAAACCACAGTTACTTTTGCACCAATCTAATATGAAAAACAGTCTTTATTCCTTTCCTTCATTCCTGCTTCTAATTCATCAACCCCTGTGAATTAGTTGAAACTAATAAAGAGGCCCATTACTTAATGGACTCTCTCAAAACTATACAAAAACAAGCTCTTCGAGTATGAAATTCCAAATGGTTTAAAATTTTAGCCATAAATCAGGCACACAGTGGCAGGCTCCTGTAGTTCTAGCTATTCAAGAGCCTGAGGTGTGAAGATTGCTTGAGGCCAGGAGTTCAAGATGAAGCTGGGCAACATAGTGAGACCTTTCTCAGAAAAAAAAAAAAAAAAAAAATGCCACAATTCGTTCTCAATCTCAGACTCTGACAGGAGAGAAAATGAGGAGAGTATCTCTATTTGGCCCGGGAAAAGACAGCAAATTCAAAATCCCTATGAACATTATTTGAATTAATGAATGAATACTTCTCTGTGTGCACATAAATGCTTGGGAGGCTATTTGTTTCTCTGTTACACAATTCTGATCTTTTAATTACACTGCTTACATTTTATGAAGAGTGAGAATCTGCCTGCATACAAGAAGGTAGGCATTCATATTTAAAATTATAGTTATGGGCCATTGGGAAAGAGTTTCTTTCTCTGCATGTTTATGAAGCTTAAACACTTATTTTCATAGAGATTAATGTGTACCCTATAATTAAATACAAACTATATATTCAATCACTGTACCTCCCCAATTATCAGATTATACTTGACTCATCACTAACTTTAGAGGAGCATGCTGATGAAGTATCTTCTGAATGAAGGTTTCACTTTTATAGTGCTCTTAATTATTTTTTCTACTTACTATTTACTTTTTTGTAAATTATAGTTTGATCATTAAAACAATTTTTTGCAGCTATCTTGTACCAAACTGACCAGTTATTACAGGGATGAAGAATCTTTGGTTGTAAGAAATAGCAAAAGAGGAAATACAAAGCATGTATGCAATAAGTCTTTGATCCAGATGACTGCCAACATAACTTCTAGCTCTAAAAGTCTAAGGCCCAAAGATATCAAAATAAACATACTGATCCTTACAATACAGCCTTTGGTAAATAGCACAAAAGAGGGAAAATCACCTTATGTTTGAGAGACAATAACCTTGGCCAAAAAACTGGATGGTCAGCCAAAAATATGAGAGAGTAATTGTGCAAATAAAAGAAGACAAAGAGGCTCTGAGGCTTCCTTAGTGAAAAGATCCTCACTATTCAATCCCAATCTCCTCATTAGATGATTTCTCTGAGTGTCAAAGGGTATTTGGAGTCTTCATGCTTATTAATTCAACCAGGTGGATCCCACAGATATGAATCTGGGAAATAAATTATTCATCAAAAAAACTATAATGGGTAAGGTAGTTATAAAAATAACCCAAATTCTATTGAGAATAGATGGGCAATTACTAAAAGCCCTCTAAGAGCAAAAATGCTCAGGAAAGAGCACCGGACATTTAAAAATATCAGAAGGAATATAGAGAGAGGTAGAAATTCAGTCGATGGACACTGAAGAGAAAAGAAACTTATACTAAATAAAAGAAAGTCCCTCAAAGAAGCTCATCTGATTTCAAAACAGAAAGAGGGGAAAGCAGAAATAATGCAAAAACCATAGGCTATAGATTCAGGAAAGGGCCACTGAAATATTTACATAAGATTCCCATCCACATAGATATGCATCTTTTGATTTCTCCCTGTTATAGACTGAATGGTCATTCCCCCAACCCCAAAACTCATATGTTAAAACCTAATCCCTAATGTATTTGAGTGTGGGGGACTTTAGAATGTGATTAGGTCGTGAGTGTAGAGCTATCATAAATGAGATTAGCACCTCTATCAAAGAAACCCCAGAGAGCTTCCTTTTCCCTTCCACCAAGTGAAGACAGTGAGAAGACAGCCAACTATGAGCCAGAGAGCAGGCTGTCGCTAGACACTTATTTGTGTGTATGTTGATCTTGGATTTCCTAGCCTCCAGAAACTGAGAAGTATATTTCTGTTGTTTATAAGCTACCCAGCCTATGGTATTTTTGTTATGGAAACCTGAACAGACTAAGACACAACTATTTAAGGCAAATCTTGTACTCTCCTCTTACAGAGAGTGAAAACTATTATATTAAGCATATGCAGAACAGTTGAGACAGGCAAGCATATATCACAGGATTTGATTGGCTTGGTATTGTGACTGCAGAGGTGAAACCGAAAAAAAATGTATATGTTACAGAAGAAAAAAAGACTGAACGTCTCAAAGAAACTCTGATACTAGCTTACAGATTTTATCTGGTTCAATCATTCATTGGGTGACCAGATCCTTTCAAGACCAATGACCTCCTAGCTACCAGGAGTGGGGTTTTATTTTTTAGAGCAAGTCTAAGGTAGAGAACTCTTACATGAAGTGCTGGGTAAAGCTGAGAGACATACAAAAATGCATAATGGAAGTAATGGTTTAAATATTAACAGAGAGTAAAAGGCATAAAGTTCAGATGAACCAAGGGCAAGGATTAAGCTTCAAGTCACATAGTCAGTCACTCAAAAAACTGGAATATCTTAGTGATTTTTAATATAGTCTGTGTGTATAATTCTCATTTATGGATGAAAGAAGACAGGTACAGTGAATGGATTAACAAAGATGAAAGTAGTGATTGGAAAGGTGACTTGGCTTAAGAGTCAGTGGTAAGGCACACAAGTTGAGTAGCTTATAGAACATCACACAACCAACTCCTTTGGCTGCTCCAAATCAAGAATCAGTAAAGCTGACATATCATACCTTTAATACTGGTGTTATTTTCCTGATGAGGGACAGCAAGAGCTTGAAAAAAGATTCCAATATTAACAAAAATTAAAAAAAAAGAAGAAGAACCTCCTACTCCAGTAAAGGAACACCTGAACCAAATGTGAACCATCTTCTTTCTCAGGTTAAAAAAATATGGCTTTGTTGGGACACTTTCCTTATACCAAAGGATCTCAGAACATCTCTTAGAATACATGAAGGAACTTTAATCTACAGATACAGATAAAGAATTAGCTGTGTGTTAAAAGGCATTTATATGAGAAGAATAGCTTATCTTGCTTTATTTTATGACCAAGTTTCTCAAGCCTTCGAATTACAAACTCATTAGGCTAGACATATCATCAGTTATTCATAAAGCGTAAACAGAACATAAACATGTCCCCAGATGAAGAACATAAATATGATAAATGTTATTTACCTTTGACTATATTTCACAGACAATAAAAGGGGATTATCTTCCACTAGCACTTAATTTCGGAGCACTTTTCCCTTGGCAAGTCAGGGCTTCAAGGCTTGAGAGGGTCATGTAATAAAGGATTAATATATTAATTATATATAGGTTTGTCTGTGAATGACAAAAAAATTAAAAAGTATTAACTTTAAAAACAAATAGAAGGTTATTTCTCTCTCAGGTAAAATCCAATAGAATCCTTCTATTTTATGGCCCACCTGGCATGGTTTCCACTGTCAAATTTACCTCATGGTCCAAGATGGCTACTCCAGCTCCAGCCAGCAAGTCCCCATTTCAGCCAGTAAGGTAAGAAAAAAGAAGGTAGGGCCGGGCGCAGTGGCTCAAGCCTGTAATCCCAGCACTTTGGGAGGCCGAGGTGGGCGGATCACAAGGTCAGGAGATCCAGACCATCCTGGCTAACATGGTGAAACACCATCTCTACTAAAAATACAAAAAAATTAGCTAGGCGTGGTGGTGAGCTACTCCGGAGGCTAAGGCAGGAGAATGGTGTGAACCCAGGAGGCGGAGCTTGCAGTGAGCTGAGATTGCGCCACTGCACTCTAGCCTGGGCGACAGCGAGACCCTGTCTAAATAAATAAATAAATAAATAGAAAGAAAAAAAGGTAAAAGATATATCCCTGCCCACAAAGACTGCTATGATTTGAATGTGTCCACAAAAGTTTATGTGTTAGAAACATAATACCCAATGCAACAGAGTTAAGAGGCAGGGCCTAATAAGAGGTGGGATCTTTAAGAGGTGACTATGTTCCCAGACTGAACCAAGGGTCAGGCTGTTTATTCTCATGGTCCAATAATGAGATGCAGATGAACTGGGAAACAAAAGGGTTTATTTCTATAACCAGGTACAGGGAAATGTGTGGGAAATTATCACCAGACCAATTCAAAATTATGAAGTTCTTCAGGGCTTATGTACCTTCTAAGCTGTATGTCTACATGTAAGTGTGCATTCATCTAAAGACATAAGTGATTAATTCCTTCTAATCTATAACTAAGGTCTGAGTCTTGGGAACCTTCCTCCGAAGCCTCAGTAAATTTACTTAAACTAGTGTGTCCAGATGCCAAATGTGATTACCCTTATCTTATCTTCTGCTAAGGTATGAAGGTCTGGAGAGTTCTTTTCAACCCCCAGTAAATCTTGTTTAATCCTAAATGGATCCTGGTATGAGGAGTGTGAGCATTCCTTTGTTATCTTGTCATCCTTCAAGGCTCAGGAAGGCCTGGGCAAAACTCTTCGTGGGCCCTTATTACTCGTTCCAGCCTTTGTGTAAGGACACTGGTTCTCTCAGCCTTTAATATTTAACCTAACCATTTAGTCAGTGTGAAACAGTTGTTATGGAGTCCTGCTTGTTCAGCTTTTGTGAGACCTGGCCTGCCACAACTAGATTATGTGACCTCTGCCCTCATGAATGCATGCGTGCTGTTATCACAAGAGGGGGGTTTGTTATGACAGGAGTGGGCTCCTAATAAAAAGAAAAAGTTTGTCTTGAATTCTTCTTTCTGTCTTCAGAATAAAACTTGTTTAATCTTAAATGGGTCCTGTTATGAAGAGTGTGAGCACTCCTTTGTTATCTTTTCATGCTTCAAGCCCCCGGAAGACCTGGGCAAGATTCTTGGCGGGCCTTCATAACTTGTTGAACAAAGTTTCATTATTCACTTCCACCTTCCATCATGGTACGACCATTGCCAGGTGCCAGTGCCATGATCTTGGACTTTCCACTCTCTAGAACTGTGAACTGAATAAAATTCTATTGTTTATAATTTACCTAGTCTGTGGTATTCTGTTATAGCAGCAGAAATCAGACTAAAGCAGAACATTTATACTGAGAAGTGGGGTTGTTACTATAACAAGTATGTGAGAAGGTGGAAGACACTTTGGAAATGGGTAACGGGCAGAGACTAGAAGAGTTTTGAGGACTGGGCTAGAAACAGCCTGTATTGCCATAAATTAAGTGTTAAGGATGACTTGTTTGTTTGTTTGTCTGTTTTTTGAGACGGAGTCTCTCTCTGTCACCCAGGATGGAGTGCAGTGGCATGATATCAGCTCACTGCAAGCTCCACCTCCCAGGTTCATGTCATTCTCCTGCCTCACCCTCCCGAGTAGCTGGGACTACAGTTGCTCACCACAATGCCCGGTAATTTTTTGTATTTTTAGTAGAGACAGGATTTTACCATGTTAGCCAGGATGGTCTCAATCTCCTGACCTTGTGATCTGCCCACTTCAGCCTCCCAAAGTGCTGGGATTACAGGCATAAGCCACCGTGCCCGGCCAGCCAAGGATGATTCTTATGAGGACTCAGAGAAAGGGAAAGTCTGGAACTTCTTAGAGATTACTTAAGTGGTCATAACCCAATTGTTGATAGAAATATGGACATTAGAGGCCATTCTGATGAGGACTCAGACAGAAATCAGTAACAAGGTATTAGAAACTAGAGTAAAGGCCATCCTTATTATAAAGTAGCAAAGGCTGCCTGAATTGCATTTGTGTCCTAGGACTTTATGGAATGTAGAACTTAGGAGTGATGAAGTAGGATATCTTGCAGAGGAAATATAATACCTAAGCAGCAAAGCATTCAGGCTGCTGTGTGGTTACTTCCAACTGCATATGTTGAGATCCAACAACAAAGGAATGAATTAAAGATGGAATTTATAATTAAAAGGAGAGTAGAGCAGAAATGTTTGGAAAATTTGCACCTTGGCCATGTAAGGAACCAAAACGCATGGGAGAAAAGACTAAGAGGATGGCTACACAACCGTTCGCTAAAAAGATTCACATGGCTAGGAGGGAGTCAGGTGCTATTCACCAAGACAACGGGAGAAAGACCCGGAAGGCATTTCAGAGTTCTTTCAGGCTGCCCCCCCCTTACAGCCCTAGAGCTCTAGTAGGGCAAATGGTTTCCGGGGGTGGGCCAGGGCACCCTCCAAAGGCTGACTTCCCAGAGCTACCTGGAGACTCTGCTCCCTGCATTATAGTACAGCACTCCTCAGCCACCCCAGCCATGGCTCGAACAACTCCAGGTGTAACTTAACATACCTAGCTGTAACCTTGGTGGTGTCCACATGGCATTAATTCTGCAGGTGCACAGAATACAAGAGCTGTGGGGGCCTGGCCTCCTCCAAACAGATTTCAAACCCATGTCCATGTTGCAGATAGCCTTGGGGCCCAAGCAGAGATTTGCTGCAGGGGTGACGCCACAGCTGAGAGTCCCCACAAGGGCAATGCCAAACAGAAATGTGGAGTCGGAGCTGCCACAGAGAATCCCCACTGAGGCAATGTCTAGTGGAGCCATGAGAGCAAGACCATCCCTGAGACCTCAGAACTGTAGAGCTACCAGTGTGCAATGCTAGCCTGAGAGAGATGCAGGCACAAGACACTAACCTAGAAGATCTAAAGCATGGGCTGAGTCCAGCAATGCCATGAGGCAAGATAAATTACATGGTTACCCTAATCCTCCCCTTGTTATTCAATAATGGAATTCCCAACTATGGATTAGGCTTGTGGCCAACCGGACTAAAGACTCTTTTGTAACTTCTTTGCAGCCAGATATTCATTTTGGCCAGTAAGATGTAAAAGAAACTGTTGGGCAACTTTTGGGAAATATTATTGTCTTGGTTCATTTTCTGCTGCTATAACAGAATACCACAGACTGGGTAAATTATAAACAGTAGAAGTTTATTTGGCTCATGATTTCGGAGGCTGGGGAGTCCAAGAGGATGGCACTGGTATCTGGTGAGGGTCATCTGATGGTGGAAGGCAGAAAGTGCAAGTGAGCACACAAGACAGAGAAAACAGGGCCAAACTTCATCCTTTTATTAGGAGCCTACTCATGTGATAACTGCCCACATCCACAACAGTGGCATTAATCCATGCATGAAAGCAGAGATTAAGCATCCCACCTTTTATTAGGCCCCATCTCCCAACACTGTTGTATTAGGGATTAAGTTCCAATACATGAACTGTTAGAGGACACATTCAAACCATAGTATTCCTCATCTGCACCCCCAAATTTACCTCCTTCTCACAATGCAAAATACATTGATTTCATCCCAATGATTCCAAAGCCTTAACTCATTTCAGCATCAACTCAAAAGTCCAAAGTCCGAAGTCCCATCTAAGCAAGACTCTTAGGGCATGATTCACCTTGAGGCAAATACCTTCGAACTGTGAGTCTGTGAAATTAAACAAGTTATCTATTTCCAAAATACAATAGTAGGACAGGCATGGGATAAGCATTTTCATTCCAAAAGAGAAAGGAGTAAAAGGCCTCAATTAAGTCCAAAACCTAACAGTGAAAACAACATTAAGTCTTAAAGCTGGAGAGTAATCTTTGACTCCACGTACTGCATCCTGGGCATGCTAGGCCGGGAGTTGGTCCCCCAAGTCCCTCTACAACAGTGTTGGGAGACGGGGCCTAATAAAAGGTGGGATGCTTAATCTCTGCTCTCATGCATGGATTAATGCCACTGTTGTGGATGTGGGCAGTTATCACGTGAGTGGGCTCCTAATAAAATGATGAAGTTTGGCCCAGTTTTCTCTGTCTTGTGTGCTCACTTGCACTTTCTGCCTTCCACCATCAGATGACCCTCACCAGATACCAGTGCCATCCTCTTGGACTCCCCAGCCTCCGAAATCATGAGCCAAATAAACTTCTACTGTTTATAATTTACCCAGTCTGTGGTATTCTGTTATAGCAGCAGAAAATGAACCAAGACAATAATATTTCCCAAAAGTTGCCCAACAGTTTCTTTTACATCTTACTGGCCAAAATGAATATCTGGCTGCAAAGAAGTTACAAAAGAGTCTTTAGTCCGGTTGGCCACAAGCCTAATCCATAGTTGGGAATTCCATTATTGAATAACAAGGGGAGGATTAGGGTAACCATGTAATTTATCTTCCAAACTAAGACACTATTGAGTTATCAGAGAGCACCATCAATAATTAGTCCAGGATGACATATGAAAACTGGAACATAAGGTCACCCTGGGGGAGAGCAGATACTAAAGTGTAACAAGCAGTCTGCCGTTGTTAATAATACTGGCTACTGTGTTTCAAGGCCAAAAAATGTGTCAGATATGTAGCACTCACTCAGCTTTTTACTAATTTAGTTGGTATTTATAACCCTCTGAAGTCAATATTTTATCCTCATTTTAATGGCTAAGAGATCAATGCTCAAAATTAAGTTGCCCATAGCTACACAGATAGTGTCAAATCTGAAAATCAAATTCATTGCTTTTTAGGTCTAGTTCCCCTGTTCTTTAACAGCCCTAGTTCCAGCTGCTACTAACTTATGTAAAAAACATGTTCCATGATCTCAAATGCATTATGCTAAGTTAAAGAAGCCAAACATAAATTAATGTATACAGTATGATTCTACACATATAATTCTAGAAAAGGCAAAACTAGAATTATAGAAGGCAGATGAGTCCTTGCAGGAGAGGGATCAGAGTTGAGATTAGCTACAAAGGCACAAGACAGCTATTTGGGAGTTGATTTAAATATTCTGTCGTGATTGTGCTGGTGGGCATATGGTTGAGCTCATTTGTTAAACTCATTGTACTAGTCCTCTAATATTAAGAAGAAGAGAGGGAAGAAATATTGAAATCAATCATTCTCTGGTATGGCCACAAAAAAAATGGTGGTCAAGTATATCAGAGGTGTGTGAGGTGTGAGTTTGCAGCTCTTATAACCCAATATTCTCATTTGTACCACCAGAAGTAGAGACCAAAGAGGATATCCTCCATTTCACTAGCTCCTTGTGTGTTTCTGTGACCCTTCAGATGAGCTGGAGTTACGTATTGGGCCTCTTCAAGAAACCCCAAGAGACATCTTCTCTAATAAGATGATTCTTCTTCTGAGGTCCCACTTGCTTCCACATAACCTTTTCACATGGTTACTTTCTTCAATTTATTTTCTTCTATTTATTTGATTATCTATATGTCTATGATTATTGAATGATCAAAACTATAGATGCTCTGGGAGAAAAGAAACAAGCCCTATAGTAACTGCAAAGCTTCTAAAAATAAAATACTGTGACCTTCAGTAGCAGAGTTGCTATTGCTTCATTGTGAAGCATGCTGCATAACAGAGAGAAGGTTTTTACCCAATTCAGTAGCTAAAAGAGAGCCATTTGAAGGAATTTCTGTAGATTCTGTGCAGGAGACTGATGTAATGAAAACCATGCTTCAGTAAAATGAATCTGGAAAAGTTATATAGAATAGATTAGAGTAGGGAGAGATTGTAGGAGGCGAGATCAATCAGGAAGCCTTCACAATGGCTCGAGTAAGAGCAAATGAAGGCCTGAACGAAGTCGGGCAGTGGGCGCAGAAAGGCCACGGTGAAATGTGATTAGATAGTTGACAGCTGAGGAGGAGAATGCAACCAGAGACTATTCTCCCTCCACCCACCACTCTCTGGCCCAGACCCAGAAGTGCAATGAGGAGGAAAAACAGTACAGTCTAACAAATAAAGGTGTGGGTGGCCCTGGAACAACCTACTGAGACACTGAAATTGTTATTATTTCCCTGTAATTTTCATTATTTCTATCCTTATCACAGTATTTATGTATTTGTTTTGTTTTTTACTACCATGTACATTTCTGTAACAGCTAGGGAACACTGACATTAAATGCCTCATAAATTCTTTTTTGTTAAATTCGATTCTAATGTAACTGGCTACCATCAATAAAGTTATTATTATCCTGCTGTCCTCTTTCAGTAATTCTATCTCCTCCCTTTAATTGTTCTGGTTATTCCATATGTCTCTTTTTTTCATTGCCTATACAGTTGACAGTTGGCAACTTTTTTTTTCTTGTGCTTTTTTTTTCTGGTTAGCCACATTTTGTAACAGGTTTATAAAATTTAACTCCCATTATAACTCAGATATGAAGAGAAAATGAAAGTTCTTTATAGTTATACTTAATCTGACCCTCTGTCTTAGTCTCATCCCCATTAGTTAACAGGAAATATTAAGTTTTTTAATCTCATCCAATAGTACTGGCTTTGTCTCTCAAAAAAAAAAAAAAAATCATTTAGTCCCAAAGCTACCCTTGCTCCCCTGCATTTGTACCTAAGGTGGCATATGGTGCCTTGTGGTAAGGGGTGGAAATGAGGCTTTTGAGTCCCCGGGGAAAAGGAAAGAGCCAGCTTTCAGTGCAACGTACTCTGCTTCCCCAGGTCTCCATGGCAACACCCATGGCTCCTGGGAGCTGTTTGCCCTGCTGCTAGGCTGCATAGCTTCACTCTATGTCAGTGGCGCTCATGTTTTGGTGTCTCTTGGCTTTGTCAGCCATTGGTAGTATATCCTGGTCAACCCTGGCTCATCCCTGCTCCTACTTGCCACAGATCTCTGAATAACAACTACAACCTCCTTTCAGTCCGTGGGCCTGTGGGGGTCCACCAACCCTCACTCCAGTCCCAGGAACATCACTGGGTGGGCCCACTCTTCCAGATCTAGCTTCTCACTGGAGGCCCCTGCAAGCAGCTCAGGAAAGCCATCCTGTAAGATGTCCCTCTTCTGACCACACTGTACAGCTACATTGCTACAGCCGTGCCTGAGGCTGGTGCCAGATGAGGCTCAGAGGTGATTTCTTTTTTTTTTTTTTTTTTAACACAAATGCAGCATGATTGCTGTAAAATAAATGTGAAATTTGTACAAAAGTCCCAGCCCAGAGGTGATTTCTCAATCCTGAATAGGTAACAGGGAGAAAAGCTGCCTGCTCTCTTTGCCATCCGCGTTATCCTCACTAACTCATCTTTTTTAGAGCTGGTCGAGCTAAACAGCCTAATTCAGCTCTGCTGTTCATTAGATGCATGATCTCAAATAAGTTATTTAGGGGATCTGTGTCCCAGTTTCCTCAACTGTAAAATAAGAATAAAATAACTCATAGTGTCATTGTGAGGACTGAATGAGCTGATACATACAAGTACTTACACGTACTTGTGTACATGTAAGTCATAACATAGAGAAGGTCTTCAATATGTTAACTCTTTCTTTTTCTTTTGCTGCTCACAAATATCTTGAGATAGAAAAGGGAAAGGTTTTTATTTCTTTCTTATAGATAACCTCTTCTGGACTCCAGCCAATCCTTAATGGTAGACTGCTACGTCTCCTCTACGCCACAGGACAGCTCAATAAGCTGTACTCTCTGCACTTGGTTGTGGGTATGCTGAAGAAGAAGATCAAGTAAATTGGAAAAGTCTCTCTCAAGACAGAATCCTAGCACTAGGATCCCATTACATGATCTGATGATGGAATAATTGAGGCTAAATATTTTCTTGGTCTATTCTTCATATTCCTTCTTGAACATATTATAATCTTTGACCACGTACCCACCCCAGTCCTCCAGGTAGATTCCTAGATAAATTCAGTCACAGATCATGGGAAGGTAAAAGAGAATAACACATTAGAAATTTTAAAAGCTGCTCTTTTTCATTTATATTCCCAGTTTTTCTCTATATATATTAAGAGCTGACCAAATAATCAACATTGTGTCCAAATTTTTCTGCCCTACCGAGTTTAACATTTGTGTAACATGCCCTCCAGTTTAAAATTTAGCAAACTGCAACTTCATCCATGCCTATATTAGAAATTACCTCTTGCTTTTTTCACAAAATATTGTCTCAGTATAATTAAATGTTTTGTTAAAGTGACCTATTCAAAATAAATTATTAGAGAATAGCAAAAGATCTCAACAGAGTACCATATACTATGATTTAACTTTTGCTAAAAGAAGTAAAACTAATTGCTTATAATATTAACTCGAAGAGAAACAGTACAAAATCCCCAAATCTGTCATGTAAGTTAAAACTCAAGTGTAAATTTTAATAAGCAGTGAACATCACCATATATTGACCACCACTATTAATTTACAGTAGCCTTGATTAACTGCATTTATTATATAATGTAGTTATATAATATATATTATATAACTACATTATATAATATATATTATATATAGTTATGTATATAGTTATATATAATATATATAACTACATTATATATATATATATAATATAACCATCAAACCCGAGTCATGTTTGTTTAGAATGCTGAAGGTTGAATGGCAATGTGTGACTGCTAAATGTTAAATTATTACAGAATATACATTATTGAAGTAAAGCACATTATTGAAGTAAAGCACTTTCCTCATCTCCTTTGGAAGAGACTGGCCATAAAATGTAGTTGGCCTACTTCAGGGCAGTTTACCCATCCATGAGTCCTGAGGGTGCATTAAGCTACATCATAACAGTCTGTGCTGATACAGCCAACGGTCTCATGTTCCATTTACTCAGTCAACAGGCCCAATCAGAATAGCTTGACATAATGGTGACAGTAATTGTCACTATGCAGCAAATTTGGATTTCTTTATTCAATACTATATACAGAAACAAGGAGCACAGAAGGTGGGGGATGGGGTGGGGGTAGGGTGGGGGAAGATTCAGGAAACCCATAAATTCATCAAAGCCTTAGAAAATAAGGATTTAAAAAGAAATGGGCCAGGCACGGTGGCTCACGCCTGTAATCCCAGCACTTTGGGAGGCTGAGGCAGGTGGATTACGAGGTCAGGAGTCCAAGATCAACCTGGCCAAGATGGTGAAACCCTGTCTCTACTAAAAATACAAAAAAATTAGCCAGGTGTGGTGGTGGGCTCCTGTAATCCCAGCTACTTGAGAGGCTGAGGCAGAGAATGGCGTGAACCTGGGAGGAGGGGGAGGTTGCTATGAGCCGAGATCATGTCACAGCACTCCAGCCTGGGTCACAGAGTGAAACTTCATCTCAAAAAAATTTTTAAAAAAAGAAATGTTATTCAGTCTGTAGAAAAGGATCCTGAGAGCATTTTTAACAGTTGCGAATTTCAGAGTAAACTCCTTTGGAACCACAAAAACTTGAACTTAAATTCTGGCACCTCTGCTTACCAGCTCTATGGGTTGGGGAAAATTACATAAACATGCTAAACCTCGATTTCCTCAACTGTAATATAGAAATACGTATCTCATTGAAGAATTAAATGAAATAATATAGACATAGCAGTGTTATCTGTGCCCCCATTCTTCCAGCTCAGAGAGCTCCTGTCAGCATCCTCCTGTATGTCTGAGGTCCTATCTTACCATCCTGGGGCTCTGTGGTGATTAGCTGCATAGCATAGCTAAGTGGTAAACAATGAAGACTAGTCACACTCACCAGGCATTGCTCCCTTTTCAAGGGACTTAGCTGCGAAGGGTTCTTAGACTAGGGATATGCAAATTTAAACCACAATGAGATACCACTCTACCCCACTAGACTGATGAAAATTTAAAAAATTTAAAAAGTCTTAACAATATCAAATGATACCAAGAATGCAGAGGAACTAGAATTCTCGCACACTGCTGGTAGTAGTACAGAATGATACTGTTTTTGGAAAACAGTTTGACAGTTACTTTTGGAATTAAATCTACCTTTATTAAATGATGCACAAGTTCTGCTCATGGGTATTTACCTAGGATTAATTAAAACATATGCCAACAAAAGACCTGTATGCTAATGTTACAGCAGCTATATTCATAATAGCCCAAACTGAAAAGTAGCCAAACATCCATGAATTGGAGAAATGATAAAAATCTTGTGGTGTGTTCATACAATCTAATACTACTCAAAAACAAACAAACAAAAAAACTTACTCTTGTAAAAAATAACATGTTTGAAGCATTATTGTAAATGAAGGAAGTCAGAATGAAAAAGCTACATACTACAGGTTCCATTTATATAGAGTTCAGAAAAATACGAAGTCTTAGGGACAGAAATCAGGCAAACATTGCTACAGTCTGGGGGACTGAAAAGGGATTGACTCCACTGGGGCACAAGGAATATTTTAGGGGCAATGGGAATGTTCTGTATCATAGTTGTGATAGTCATGGTGGTTATATGAATATATATTTATTTCTAAAAATGCACCAAATTATACATTTAAAGTTGTATAATTTTGTCATATATAGCTTAAGTCTCTATAAACCTGACTTAAAAAATATTTCATACCAAAGGCAAGTAAAAAAAACACAAGACAGGAATTAATAAGTTGTATATTTAAACCTAAACTTTTACCACCCTGAGCAATGTGGCAAAACCCCATTCCTAGAAAGAAAAAAAAAAAACTATGCTGGATATGGTGGCACAGCGCCTGTAGTCCCAGCTACTTGGGAGGTTAATGTGGGAGAATCACCTGAGTTTGGGAGGCTGAAGCTGCAGTGAGCCATAACCGCACCACTGCACTCCAGCCTGGACAACCAGAGTGAGAACTTGTCTCAGATAATAAAATAAAATAAATCTAAACTTTGCAAAAGACATATCTAAAACATAATTATGTAGGAACTTGAAATGTAAAAGGATTTTAAAAAAAGATATTTCATACAAATACCAAAAAGGCACAAATTTAAAAAGAAAATTTTAAAATGAAAATACAGACCAATGTAGCCACTAACTGATTCTTAGAAAAGAATAATAAAACTAATAAACTTTTGGCAGGATTGATCAAGGAAAAGTGAAAGACAGCACGAATAATCAGTTTCAGAAATAAACAAGTGGACATCACTACATATCCTGCAATCAATATCAAAAGAAGATATTATAAAGAGCTGTAGGCTAATAGATTCAAACCTGTAGATGGAAATGTCAAGATCTTTGAAAGCAGCATTTAACAAAACTGACCAAAGAAGAAATCTAATATTTCTTTTTCTTTTTCTTTTTTTTCTTTTTGAGATGGAATCTCGCACCGTCACCCAGGATGGAGTGCAGTGGCGCGATCTTGGCTCACTGCAACCTCTGCCTCAGCCTCCTGAGTAGCTGGGATTACAGGTGCACACCACCACGCCCAGCTAATTTTGTATTTTGGCAGGGTTTCACCTTTTTGGTCAGGCTGGCCTGGAACCCCTGACAAGTGATCCACCCGCCTCAGCCTCCCAAAGTGCTGGGATTACAGGTGTGAGCCACCCGCACCCGGCCGTAATATTTCTTTCACTACTAAGAAATGGAGTCTAAAAATCTTCCTATGATTTAAAAAATTTTAAATTAAATTATCTTGTACCAGATAATTTGAAATACATAGGAAGAAATAACACCAATATTGCACAAAGTGTTTCAGAGAATGGAAAAAGAGGTGTGTTTGGAAGCTTCTGGAAGTGACTCTCAGTGATCCTCACCTCCTGGTATTCATGCTTTTGTGTAACCTCCTCTCCTTGAGTGTGGACTGGACCTGGTGACTTGCTTCTAATGAACAAAAGACAGCAAAATCATGGGAGATCAATTCCAAGATTAAGTTGCAAAAGACCATGACTTCTGTCGTGCGAGCAGGCTTTCTCTCCTTACTCACTTAGATAAAGCAAGCTCTCTTGTTGTAAGCTGCCCTAAGGAGAGGCTCACAGGGCCAGGAACTGAGAGTGTCCTTGTGCCAATAGCTCACGAGACACTGAGGTCTTAATCTAAAAGCCACTGACAAACCGCGTGTCACCAACAACCTTGTGAGTGAGCCTGAGGTGGATCTTTCTCAGTGGAGCCTTGAAATGACTGCAGACTTGTGAGAGCCAAAAGATCCAACTAAGCCTTTCCTGACCCACAGAAACCATGAGATTATAAACATTGTTTTAAAACACTAAGTTTTGTTGTTGCACAGGATTAGATGACTAACACAAAGAGGAATGTCTGCAGTTTTATTTTGGGAGCCAACATAACCTCATTACTAAAATAAAGTGATGTGATGATGAAGAAAAGTATAAGCCAATCTCACTCCTGGACATAGATGAAAAAATGCTAAGCAAAAAAATAGCCAACAAATCCATTTTTACACAAAAAAGATTATGCAAAATCACTAATTTGGGTTATTCCTCAGGAATACAAGCTTGTGTTAACATTTGAAAAGTAATGACATATTTCACTACATTAAGAGAATAAAGGAAGACTATATTATGGTGATTTCAACAAATACAGGAAAAATATTTCATAATATTTAATACCCATTCATGAAAAAATATCCTACAAACTAGGGACAAAAGGAAGTAATTCTTTCTTGAGAATACTTAATCCAATAGATACTGAAAACAAAACCTACATCAAACCTTACTTAATATTGATATGTTGCAAGCTTCCCTAGAGTTCAAAATGAGATAGAGTCCCACTAATACCAGGTCTATCCAAATGTATGAAAGGTCCTAGACTTTTCTTTTCTTTTTTTTTTTTTTTTTTTTTTTTTTTTTGAGGGGCTTTTTTTTTCTTTCCCCCGGGCGGGGGGCAATTTCGGCTTACTGCAAGCTCCACCTCCTGGGTTCATGCCATTCTCCTGCCTCAGCCTCTCCGGGTAGCTGGGACTACAGGTGCCTGCCACCACGCCTGGCTAATTTTTTTGTACTTTTAGTAGAGACAGAATTTCACTATGTTAGCCAGGATGGTCTCGATCTCCTGACCTGGTGATCCGCCCGCCTCGGCCTCCCAAAGTGCTAAGATTACAGGTGTGAGCCACCGCGCCCGGCCTAGACTTTTCAATAAGGAAAAATGAAGAAATAAAACACACAGTTTACCCTTGAAAAACATGGGTTTGAACTGCATGGATTCCCTTCTACATGGATTTTTTCCAGCAAGCACAGAGGAAAAATACAGTACTTGCAGCATACAAAACTCACACATGTTAAGGATGGACACTGCAGAACTTTATATGAGAATTTTGGTCCTGGAACCAATTCCCAGCATATACTGAGGGATGACTATATAATGTCTAGAAAGGAAGAGAAAAAAAAGGTCACTCACAGAAAATATGTTTGCATATGTAGAAAACCAAAACCATACAGACAAAACTTGAAAATATATTAAGTTAGCAACTTTGATAAATGCAAGCTCATTGTACAAAATCCAATTGCATTTCTATAAATCAGTAAAAAACAATTTTAAAAATTCAAATTTTATAAAAATATTGCAACTATTTGAATTTTCTAGGGAGCAGATTCTGAGAAAGATATTTCCACAACTTACTGGGACGTATTCTCAAAACCAACATATGGGGAGTGAAGAAAGTAAGATTGAGCAAAGGGAAAATTAAATTTCAATGCAGTGACAACAAGGACTCAGCCAATCAATCCTGCACTTTGATCCTTTAAGACACCAAGTTGTGGTAAGTTGTTCTAGCAACCACAGCAAATGAATAAACATTATCTCATTTAGGATGCATTTAGCTGAAAGTAATAAAAATCCTGGACTCAAATCGACTGAAGCAATAAGAAAACATCTCTTTTCACATATCAAGAAGTGTGCAGTTAAGGCTGGTTTAGGTGTGGTACAATGAAGATTATAGTTTCTTTCCAATTCTCTGAAAAAAAAAAAAAACTATCCTTTTAGTCACGGTCCTGCTTTTTAATCTCATTCGGCCAGATTAGGACCTTTACTCACTCCTAGACCAATCACAATCCAGGAATCCTATGCTCTAATTGACTTGAGCAAGTGTTGCTGAACCAATTTCAAACAAGGGTGAAATTAGCATAATTGCCATTGCCTAATCAGGACCCACTCCTAAAGCTGAGGAATACCTGGGCAAAATTGGCATTAGGGAGATGGCAAAGGATAAGGAGACCATATATCTAATTTATCGTTCAACTGGAACACGACTAAGAATGAAAGAAGTCATTATATGAAAAAGATACTTGCTCAAGCATGTTTATAGCAGCACAATTCACAATTGCAAAAATGTAGAACCAACTGCACTTTGATCCTTCACACTTAGATTTTAAAAGAAAACATTTTTATATTATTTTCTACACTTGGTGGTTTAATGAATGTCCTCTGTGCAGTTGGTTCATTTTAAAGCCACATTATTTCCTTGTCTAATCATTGGCGGTGGCAGGAAGTAGAATTAATCTAATCTTTCAGAAGGATTCCCCTGAAGCTTGAAGCACTATTGTATTAGACAGTAGAGGTTTTTCCTTACTAGGACAGATTTTCATGTCCTAGTGTATATTTAGACACTGAATCCCTTTAAAACTAATGGGAGGTCTGTGGGCCAAACACACTTACAGGAAATGAAAGGAAATGGCACAGTAAAAGCAAGCTGTGAAGAAAGATCTTCGTGCTTGCTGTTACCTAATCCGTCACATGAAAGATTTATTTTAAAATTTCTATTAGATAAAATGAACAGAAAAATACCATGTACAGTACTCTTTCAGTATTCCTGCGCTTGTTTCCACAAATGCCTCCTCTTCATGTGAGTCACGTATTGAGGTAAAGAAAAAAAGAGTAGAATAGGATATTTTACTTATCTCAAATCAGAAATGTCATCCTATATTTGAAGAATAATTGCAAAATAACCAAAATGAAAAAAGCAATGCAATTTTGGAAAAGTTGAAGCTATAAATTGTCAGTAAATAACTAAGTTATTTCTATTTTCAATGAAAAATAACATTTGGTCAAATAGGTTGTAGTTTGGTTTATTTTGTTGTTGTTATTGCTATGCTTTGTTTTTTAAGAGATCTAAAGGTTAGTTCTAATATTGGGTACTTTCTTAGCTTCAAAATATATTAATATTTAGTTGTGCATCTACTACTTTATATTGTTGCCATATTCACACTTTTATTCTTCTCTATTCTTTAACGTATTCTTACCTATATAGGAGTTTGCCAAAAGAAGTAAACTTTACTTTTTTCTCCAGCCTTTCTGACTAATACTATCTGCTGCAAACTTCCTTTGCTATTCTAAGATAATATTCCAGGCATATCCCATGACTTTTTGGTCTCTTTCAGTGACAAGAACAATTTCATTTAAGTAATTGTAATTCACTCTCAGATGCTAAAAAAAAAAATCCAGACTAAATCAGAAGTTCAATCTAACTTCCATTCCAAATCTGCACTCCTCTGCAGGACTGCAACTTGATCTTTGGATGTGATAGCTGCAATAATGAAGTACTCTTAGTCTGTTTCTCACCTTCTTTTCTCCATCTACATTACCTTTGCTACACATTCTCCCAGGGTCAAGATAGCAAATAGGGGAGATTAGGAAAATAGGGATATCTTATATGACAGATACTTTATAATTTGCCATAGCAGATGCCCAAAGGCAGATGCCTAAATGTTAGTTCTCTCATAGGGCACATTGTGTACTCTTTGGTGGTTCCCCTTTGCCCTCTACTTGTCCTGCCATTGCAGGTTGTTCCAGCCAGCTTCATGGCTTGAGAATTCTCCATACTAGGGGTTGGGTAAGGTGGTTCACACCTGTGGCTCACACTAGCACTTTCAGAGGCAGAGGTGGATGGATCACTTGAGTCCAGGAGTTCAAGACCAGCCAGGCCAACATGATGAAGCCTCATCTCTACTAAAAATACAAAAATTAGCCAGGCATGGTGGCATGCACCTGTAATCCCAGCTACTCCGGGGGCTAAGACACAAAAAACACTTGAACCCAGGAGACGGAGGTCGCAGTGTGAGCAGAGATTGCACCACTGCACTCCAGCCTGGGCAGCAGAGCAAGACTCTATCTCAAAAAAAAATAATAATAATAATTCTCCATACTAGAAACAGGCAGGAAGCAGGCATCAGTTTCTTTGTTTATGTATGTCTCTGCTCTCCTGGGTTTATCAAGGCCTCTAAAGAATTTTCCCACCAAACTCCCGTCTGGTGAGATTAGGCAAGAGTTAAACATTTCTGTAGCTACATAATCATCCAGTCAGAAAACAAGATTCCAGTCTCTTCTACTTTCCTGGCATCTCCAAATTTTAAAACTTAAATTCTTGGAGACCTATCAAATGACTCGAGATGAGTGCTGGCATCTCAGCCTCTATTCCCTTGGTTGGGGAGAATTTCTATGGTACTCCTAATTACAACAGAGACACACCTATTATAACTACTCTCTCTCCAATCATACTTTAAAGTGCCTAAGTGCCTGTTCTTATATAAAATATAAATTGGTAGTTGGATTAATAGTTCCTAGAGAGATTCTGCTATCTCTCAGTAATTTGGTCATGAATATGTTTACCATCTTTCTTTATAATATATGTGTACTTACCACCTACCATTCTCAGGTTTATGACTCAGTTCACATTCTAAGACATTAAAGTTCCAGTCTACATCCTATGTCACCTATCTTACCACTGCAGAATCTTTGTCATTCTGCATTAAAGTCAAAAGCATTGTGTAGTAGGCTGAAAATTAGTCACCAAAGATATCCACAGCCTAATCTTCAGAAACCATGAATATGTTACCTTAAATGACAAAAGGGACTTTGCAAATGTGGATTGAGGACCCTGAGATGGGAAGCTTATCTTGCATTATCTGGTGAGTCTCAAATGTAATCACAAATGTCATTGTAAGAGAGAGGCAGGGGTGAATATTAGATTTTAGAAGGAGATGTGAAAACAGAAGCAAGAGATTAGGGGAGTTCAAGGAAGGGGCCCTGAGCCAAGAAATGTAGGAGCCCTTCAGAACTTAGAAAATGCAAGAAAAGTCATCTCCCCTAGAGCCTCCAGAAGGAGCTAGCCTGGCCAACATCTTGACTTTAGCCCAGTGAAACTGATTTCGGACTTCTGGACTCCAGAACAATGAAAGAATAAATTTTTGTTCTTTTAAGACACCAAGTTGTGGTAAGTTGTTCTAGCAACCACAGCAAATGAATAAACATTATCTCATTTAGGATGCATTTAGCTGAAAGTAATAAAAATCCTGGACTCAAATCGACTGAAGCAATAAGAAAACATCTCTTTTCACATATCAAGAAGTGTGCAGTTAAGGCTGGTTTAGGTGTGGTACAATGAAGATTCTAGTTTCTTTCCAATTCTCTGTGTTATGCCCACTCTGTGTGCAATTTTATTCCTGAGCTTGCTTGTGTAAGGCTCATCAGATGACTACCAGAAATGGTGGGACAATATATTATGTCATTCATTGAAAAAAAAAAACTATCCTTTTAGTCATGGTCCTGCTTTTTAATCTCATTCGGCCAGATTAGGACCTTTACTCACTCCTAGACCAATCACAATCCAGGAATCCTATGCTCTAATTGACTTGAGCAAGTGTTGCTGAACCAATTTCAAACAAGGGTGAAATTAGCATAATTGCCATTGCCTAATCAGGACCCAAGCCTAAAGCTGAGGAATACCTGGGCAAAATTGGCATTAGGGAGATGGCAAAGGATAAGGAGACCATCGTTCAACTGGAACACGACTAAGAATGAAAGAAGTCATTATATGAAAAAGATACTTGTCAAGCATGTTTATAGCAGCACAATTCACAATTGCAAAAATGTAGAACCAACCCAAATGCCCATCAATCAAAAAGTGGATAAAGAAACTGTGGTATCAATACATATGATGGAATACTGCTCAGTCATAAAAAGGAATGAATTAATGGCATTTGCAGCAACTTAGATGGGATTAGAGACGATTATTCTAAGTTAAGTAACTCAGGAATGGAAAACCAAACATTGCATATTCTCACTCATAAGTGGGAGCTAAGATATGAGGATGCAAAGGCATAAGAATGACACAATGGACTTTGGGACTCGGGGAAAGAGTGGGAAGGGGGTAAGGGATAAAAGACTACAAATTAGGTTCAGTGTATACTGCTGGGATGATGGGTGCACCACAATCTCACAAATCACCACTAAAGAACTTACTCATGTAATCAAATACCACCTGTTCCCCAAAATCCTACGGAAATAAAAATTTTTAAAAATTAAACTAAAAAAAAGGTGCCCTATTAATAATTCTACCAGTATAATAGATATAAACAGGTACTGTCCCACTCACCTTGGGACTTATGCTCATCCTATTGGTAGGAGGCCAATAGTGTCACCCACAAGCATTTTGATTAGAGCTGACTAGAACACTAGTCACCAGTTCCTAAGAAGAAAGGATTCGCTGGGTGTTGTGGCTCACACCTGTAATATCAACACTTTGGGAGGCAGAGGCAGGCAGATCATGAGGTCAGGAGAGATCTAGACCATCCTGGCTAACAATACAAAAATACAATACTAAAGATACAAAAAAATTAGCTGGGCATGGTGGCATGTGCCTGTAGTCCCAGCTATTTGGGAGGCTGAGGCAGGAGAATTGCTTGAACCCAGGAGGCAGAGCTTGCAGTGAGCAGAGATCACGCCACTGCACTCCAGCCTGGGTGACAGAGTAGGATTCCATCTCAAAAAAATAAATAAATAAATAAAGGATTGCAAAAATGAGGAAGCACTTCATCTGCCAGGGTAGAGGACTTGACAAAAATCATCTAATTGGAAAGTGGAAAAACAAATACATACATAACCAAGCCTTTTTAACCTAATTTTACTTTTCTTTCCATACACCACTCATGTAATATTGAGTCCAATACAGAGGTCAACCTCTGATTAGTTTGCTGGAGCTACAGTAACCAAGTACCATAGATTGGGTGGCTTAAGCAACAGAAATTTTTCTCACATTTCCAGAGGCTGGAAGTCTAAAATCAAGGTGTGCTCAGAGTTGGTTCTTTTTGAGGCCTGCGAGGGAGAATCTGCTCCAGGCCTCCCTCCTCGGCTTTAGGCAGCCATCTTTTCCCCATATCTGTTCACATCGTCTTCCCTGCGTGTGTCTCTGTCTCCAAATTTCCCCTTTTTATGAAGACACCAGTCATACTGGATTAGGACCTACCCTGATGACCTCACTTTAACTTGATCACCTCTGTAAAAACCCTCACTTCCAAATAAGTTCACATTAGGAAATAGTGGGGCTTAGGATGTCAACATCTGATTTTGAAGAGGGGGTGGGGCACAATTAAATCCATTACACACCACCAAGGGAAATTCCTAATGAGGCAGCCAGACAGGGGAAAGGTCTGTTTATCAGGCCATATGAGGAACTGCTAAGGAAGCAGCAATGCTGTTTCTCAGGGAAAACTTGTGAGAGACAACTTTTGTCTAGTCTCAATTTCTTCAAAAGTCCAAATTAGAATCAACTGATATAAATTACATGAAAGTAAATTTTTATTCACTTCTATATCTATTTTCCTCTCTTACCAAGCACTTTCTGGCTATGCATTTGAGCCTTTCAGATGATTACTAGAAAAAGAAGGAGGAAGAAATTATTATGGGGCACAAAAATACTCAATAAAGGAACCACGCTCAACATTAAAGACAAAAGGTATCACTGTCAGGGCCTTTATATTCACTATAGTGAGGGTCTCCTCCCCACCAATGACTTCAGAGAGGTCCCTCAGGCCTTTCCCTGCTGTCACAGTGTCCTAGGTGAGCTATAGCCCTGCTCTGTCGTTTCCATGAAGGTTCATGAAAAAAACTCCAAGCTTAGGATTTCAATTTGCATTATAAAACAATCTATAATTAAACTTTGAGTTTCATTTTCAAAAACTCAGCAACATAGCCACAAGAGATACGCACGCATATACACACGACACACACACACACACACACACACACCATTTTCCAGCCCTAGTGAAGCTGTTAATGGCAGTAAGCCCTCAGAGGGCCAATTTTAGGTCAAAGGACCATAGCAGTTTGTGGGAAAGTGAGGGAGAATACCATTTATTTTCGTTCTAAGGACTCGGTGATCAATTAGTGAAGTCCAAATGTGTCTGAAAATCAGACTATTCTGGTAACTATTTTGGCTTCTTTGTGCTTTACAGTAACAATATCTCGATTGCCTCTGCTGATTAAGTGCCACACTTAGTCCCTGCCACCTAGAATCCCATTGTCTCATTGAACAAGGGAGCTCATTCTCATGGCAGCAGTTACCACTGTCATTTTTGGCCTGTAGAGAATAGACCACGGAGCTCTTCCACATTGATGCTGAGGGGTCCTTCATGAAAGGATTTCTCACAACCTCGGTAAAGTCAGTGTCCTCTGGACTGTCTGAACATAATTAGGGGATGGGTAAGTATGTCTTACATGATAAATTCACTCTAGCATTCCAATTTTTCTAAGCCTTTGAATACCTTTCTCTTCAGTATTCCACAAAAGTTCTGATATTTTAACTTCATTTAGTGTAGGGCGTCTTGGATTCAGGTTTCAGTGAACCAATTATAATTTTTAAAAAACTGTTAGAGTCGGCCGGGCGCAGTGACTCAAGCCTGTAATCCTAGCACTTTGGGAGGCCAAGGCGGGTGGATCACGAGGTCAGGAGATCGAGACCATCCTGGCTAACACGGTGAAACCTCGTCTCTACTAAATATACAAAAAAAAAATTAGCCAGGCGTAGTGGCGGGCGCCTGTAGTCCCAGATACTTGGGAGGCTGAGGCAGGAGAAAGGCATGAACCCAGGGGCGGAGCTTGCAGTGAGCGGAGATCCTGCCATTGCACTCCAGCCTGGGGGACAGAGCGAGACTCCGTCTCAAAAAAAAAAAAAAAACTGTTAGAGTCACTCTCAGCTGCTCACATTAACACATTGAATCCAAATCTCTGCTCAGTGCATCAATATGAATGAAATCAGTCCTGACATAATTCCTGAAAATCTATTTTGATATATATTCTCCAAATTTCCATTATCATTACAAATTGGCAAAATTTTGCAATTCTTTTCATGTGTGTTTAACTGCTCATGGTTCACATGCTATGCCTCACCCCTGGGATCTTTTGAAACTTAAATCTGGGTGTAGTTCTAGAAGCATAACAGATGTCAAGGAGAGGTCCTGAGGAGGATCAGCAATCTCCCACAAGGCGATGGCCCAGGGAAGGCTGTTACAAGTACTTCAAGAAAGAGGAGACTTGGTGAGATAACTCAGAAACAGAAAATCAAATACCACATGTTCTCACTTGCGAGTGGAAGCTAAACAATGGATACACATGGATATAGAGACTGGAATAATAGACACTGTGACTACAAAGGGATGGTGGGAGAGAGGCCTGAAAAACTATCTATTGGGTACAATGTTCACTATTCGGGTGATGAGTACACTAAAAGCCCAGGCTTCATGGCTGTGCAATACATGCATGTAAGAATCCTGCATTTGTACCAACTAAATGTATAAAAATAATTAAAAAAAAAAAAAAAAGAAAGGGGACGGACACGGTGGCTCATGCCTGTAATCTCAACACTTTGGGAGGCCGAGGTGGGAGGACTACTTGAGGTCAGGAGTTCGAGACCAGCCTGGCCAACATGGTGAAACCCCATCTCTACAAAAAATACCAGAATTAGCTGGGTATGGTGGCATACGCCTATAATCCCAGCTACTCAGGCGGCTGAGGCAGGAGAGTCTTTTGAACTCGGGAGGCGGAGGTTGCAGTGAGCTGAGATTGCACCACTGTACTCCAGCCTGGGCAACAGAGCAAGACTCCATCTCAAAAAAAAAAAAAAAGAAAGAAAGAAAGAAAAGAAAAGAAAGAGGAGACTAATCTCTTCAGACAGGGGAAGAAGGGCTGCTTCTACTAACAAAGCAACTTGATGGAATATATGGGTTCAAGGTCTTCAGCTTCCTCAGAATCTACTGATGTCTTTATCCCATTTTTCAGGATCACACTCCTTCCCAAACAATGCTCTAAGTTTTACACAAAAGAGCTTTCAAGTTTAGAAATTTATTTATTTATGTATTATTTTATTTTATTTTATTTTTTTTGAGACAGAGTCTCACTCTGTTGCCCAGGCTGAAGTGCAGAGGTGCAATCTTGGCTCACTGCAAACGCCACCTCCCAAGTTCAAGTGATTCTCCTGCCTCAGCCTCCCAAGTAGCTGGGATTACAGGCGTACACCACCATGCCTGGCTAATTTTTGTATTTTTAGTAGAGACAGGGTTCCACGATGTTGGTCAGGCTGGTCTCGAACTCCTGACCTTGTAATCCGCCCACCTCAGCCTCCCAAAGTGCTGGGAATACAGGTGTGAGCCACCGCATCCAGCCCAAGTTTAGGAATTTAATTTGCATTATAGAACAACTTTTAAGTAGACTTTGAACTTGATTTTCAGAAAACTCAGTAACATAGCTACAAGACATACACACAACAGACACATACATCACACCTGTACACACCAAAAGTTTCTTTTAAGGAAGCCATGGAAGTGTTCTGGTCTCTTACCCACTTTGAGCTGGGAATTTAAAAGCTTAAGCTCAGAAATTTTCTTTCCACAAGTTCTCCAGTGCACTTAAAATCAACGAGTGAATTCCATCATATTCCTTATTTTTTTCCTAAGTGGTCTATGCTAGCAGCTACTTGGTCACCCAAAGTGTTGCCTTCTTTAGGTTCATTAACACAGTTGATTCCACATCTGGTGTTGGGCCTGAAGTTGTATGGGTGGGCCTGGCTGGCAGTTGGGAGAAAAAGTGAATGTTAAGTGTGGAAGAGTCGTGACAAACTGGAACCCACGAGGACAAACTGACTTCTGTGTCTGCCACCGTCTCTAACCTTGATGGAATTAGTGGTCTGCAGGAGAAGTTGGCATCCTTCATCCCTGATATGCACAGGCACTTGACCCAGGACTTGGAGAAGCTGAAGGAGCAGCCCCTGAAAGCCAAAAGAACCACAGGCTCTGCTGATGCTCCAAGGTTGAGCGGCAGATGGCCCCCAAAATATATGAACAATGGCACCTGTTGTCTTACATCAACTTTTAGAATGTAATAGCCACTGCTTTACCACCAACTTCCATATCGCTCTCAAATTTCTATTGTGTCCAAGTCTAACTCTGAACCATACAGGAAGGGAATTCTGGGAAATAGTTTCCACTTAGCTAACCCAATATGAAGCCACCGTGTTATTCCTCCAATATTCTTTTCTCCTCCATTTCTTTTCTCTGACCCAGTTGCCCTTGCATCAGAATCCTTCCTCTTCCTTCAGTGAAACGAACAAAAGTCTCCATACATTCAGCTCACTCAAAGAATTATCGTGGGGGTAAGGGATTGTTTATAGGATCTCACATGCCTAATCTCTCCTCAAGCTTTAAGCTCCCTGATTTTGTGTGTGTGTGTGTGTGTGTGCATACATGTATCTAGATATATATATATGTATATTTGTGTATAAATACAGATATATTATGTATGTGCACACATATGTGTGTATGTGTAAGATCAGATCCTTGTTTATTTTCAAATATCATATTCATATTTTATAAATAAAATTTTCCTGTGGAGAAATGAATAAACTAATGCTAAAATTCCAAATAAACATGAAAATATTAAGTGGCGGTTCCATTACAATAATGTAGACACTAGGATGCATTTCTGCCAGTAAGAATCAATTAAATTAAAACAGAGGTTAAAAGATCTCATAGTTCTTTACTTTCTTCATCTTTCTCCACTACAGTATAATTATATAAAGTAGAATTCCAAGAGTATGACTGCCAGGAAATGTTTATTATCAACCTTTCCTGATGTCTCTTTGTTAAATCACTTCTAAAGTGAAGTTCTTATTCATTATTGAGATTCTATTTTATTAAAGATTGATTTTGAAAAAGGCTTCAGATTCTTATAACATTCCATCTTTGGTAATTTCACCTGCATTTGACATTTTATTAAAAAGAAACTAATTTTGCTTCTTGATGACTCACTGAGTTCTTCATATCAGACATTTCTTCGTAGAAATTTGTTTATTATATGAACTCATGGCCCCACACCAGCACCCATGCCTGAACACAAACAAAAACTTAGTAAATAAATATGGTCTTCTGAGTCCTTCACTCTCCACCATACTGCCACTGGGCCTATGGGCAAGTGTGGCAAAACGTAAAACTCTACAATAATTATAGGGCAAGCGTCACTCCTTTTCTGTGCTCCTACTTAATTTTTCTCCGTTTTCCCCTTCTGCATCCCCCATTGACTCTGACTTCCTACCAGAAAGAGACTATATCTTCTTTCTGTACATCTTTATACTTGGCTAAATGAGGCACTCCCCACTCCAGAGTCATGTGATATGGATTCCTAGTGTTACTGGCATTTGAATTGGGAGCACTTAAAAAAAAATTCAAAACCCAAAATTTTTAGACCTGTAAATGTAGCTCCCGGGCAGTGTGACAAAAAACACTACAAGGCCCTTGTACAGTACAAGCTCTGCCTTCCCGCTTACTCACAAAGCCGACCCTTCCTATTGTACTTAGCAGGAATTGTGGAATGCAACTGCATGGCCAGTGACCAATTTCCCTAGACTGTGAAGGTAAAATAGGACAACTGTCTTCGTAACTCTCTCTAATAAAATAATCCCTGTCTACCACAGTTTTACATACACACACACACACACACACACACACACATATACCAAAAAGTTTACTTCTATGCTGTTTTATAAAGATGCGTAATTTCATTCAATGCCCTTAAAAATGTATATACAATAACAATGCACAACCATGAAGACAGAGAAGCAGAGGATGGGTTTTTCCTCTACCTTTCAACATATGATGTAAGACCAGGGCCTGAATAAAGTACCCATGATAATAATTTGTAAAAAGTTCTGGCAGCAACACTAGTCTTTGCTGAAAGTCACAAAATTGATTCAAGAGAGATTGCAAGGGCAAAATAAAATGTAAATTTCAGCCCAGTAAAAGCTGATTTAACATCTTTTAACATAAAACTTGTGGGACACTCTGCCTCAGCAGGCCATAACACCAGCTGAACATTCTGCATAGTTAAAGTAGAGTATTCAAGGGGGGTGTTAACTACTGGATCTGTTTTTAATGTAAATGAATCTAGGTTTTGTTGGAAGCGAGGGCCTTACTGAACATTTATATCCTCTATTAGAAATATCTGTTTATTTTAATTTTCACTGTTCTTTCCTTTTTACTATGTTTTATAGAAAACATTGGTGTCTGAAGCCATACAATGCAGAATTTTCATAGATTATACTTGCAAAAGAAATACCAAAGTACCAGAAAGATTCTGTAAGACAAACCAAGGATGCAGACACTCTCTTCATTTCAAAAACTAGGTATTTCCAGGGGCCTGAGAATCTAAACACTCCTCAAGCATTCAAGTAGACCAAATCAAGACTCTTCACATCTATGTCTTATTACTATTTAACAAATGTATGCAACGGTCTCATTTACAGACATCCTAGTAACCACCTCCCCTACCCCATTTTTAAAGATTATTTAGCTCCTGGTTCACTTTCTCTCTCCCCATCATGATTTTCTATCCATATCTATCAGTGGTTATCAACCTTCATGGCAAACTGAATCTCATAAGGAGCTTTTAAAATGTGATTACAGGCCAGGCACGGTGGCTCACGCCTGTAACCACAGCACTTTGGGAGGCCGAGGCCGGCGGATCACGAGGTCAGGAGACTGAGACCATCCTGGCTAACATGGTGAAACCCCGTCTCTACTAAAAATACAAAAAAATTAGGCAGGTGTGGTAGCTGGCGCCTGTAATTCCAGCTACTCAGGAGGCTGAGGCAGGAGAATAGCGTGAATCTGGGAGGCGGAGGTTGCAGTGAGCCGCCATAGCGCCACTGCACTCCAGCCTGGGCGACAGAGCAAGGCTCCGTCTCCAAAAAAAAAAAAAAAAAAAAAACAAACAGTGATTATAGGTCCCACTCTCAGAAATTCTGTTTTAATTTGTCTGAGATGGTGCCTAGACTCTGGTATCTTTTTATGAAAAGCTCTCCAGGTAATTTTAATGAGAGCAGGCAGGATTGAGAATTGCTGAGGTAGATTAATCCTCTCTACACTGGATTCCTTATTCCTAATCTTCCATGCTCCAGATATCACATACTCTACTTTACTTCATTCTTCCACTCCCATGGTTATTTTAGGTTGGTGCAAAAGTAATTGTGATCTTTTAAAGGCAAAAACCGCAATTACTTTTGCACCAACCTAATACAATAGAGCTTAGCATTATCTGCAGTCCTCCATAATGTCCATTTTAAGCACTCTACTTCCTTTACTAGACCTTCTTCCAAAATTCTTAGGGCCTACTTTGACACTCCATTGGCCACCACCTTTAAGCCAAAACTCCCCTCCTCATGTCTTCACTGCCCACTGACATTCCCACCCAGAATAATAATCACTCTTCTGTATAAACCATAACTCTCTTCTCTGTCTCACCTTCCCTCGTTTATGCCTTACAAAACCACAATAATAGATAAATCTCTAAGTTCCCGCGTTGACTTGTATCTCGTGTGGCTGGACAAAAACACAACTATGTTTGTCTCTCTTTAAATCCTTGACCGCTAACAAGTGAGTCCTTAGAACTTTCTAGCAATCCAATTTTATTTCCCTTCTTAATTCACTCTCGTACTGTCCTAGTCGATTATTTTATAGTTTTATTCTCCTCACATTTCTAATACCATTTCAATTTTCTTCATTCTCAAGTAATGGCCTTGCTTGTCATTTTAATACGTAATTAGAAACCATCAGGAAATGAACTTCCACGATGATTATATTTGCCTCTGTATTTGTGTTCCTCGATTTTTTCTTCTTAGTCCTTAGCATCTGATACTGTCTTTTGCACATAACAGGTGCTTAAAAATCATTTGAGTTGAACTGAACCTGACTGAACTATAGTATAGTCTCCTTGTACACACACTTCCTGGGCATCGAGGTGAGAGTAGACAAGAAACAGAGTAGGGAGACATGGGAACACAGCCCGGGGCTTGGAGTTTTTTAATTGCTGTGAACAATCAAAAAGTCAGTTAATGTTACCTTGAGTGTTTGTTGAAGGCTGTCTCACGTACATATTAGCAATTGCAGCATAAATAGGACACAACATCATCTGCTTTTTTTTTTTTTTTTTGAAACAGGGTTTCGTTCTGTTGCCCAGGCTGGAGTGCAATGGCATGATCTCGGCTCACTGCAACCTTTGCCTCCTGGGCTCAAATGATTCTCCTGCCTCAGCCTCCTGAGTAGATGGCACTATAGGCACAAGCCACCATGCCCAGCTAATATATATATATATGTTTCATAGACATGGGGTTTCACCATTTTTGTCCAGGCTGGCCTTGAACTCCTGGGCTGTAACGATCCTCCCGCATCAACCTTCCAAAGTGCTGGGATTATAGCCATGAGCCATTGCGCCCAGCCCATCATTTGCTTTTGTGATTGTTCCTAGCAATTAAAAATTCCAAGTCTTTGATCATGTGCTTTATCTGATTCCAAGTTTCAGTAGTGAAATCCTCTAAGAATTAAAACAAGAAGATTTCTGCTTTTTCTGTTTTTGTCCTGAGAGAATTTTACCAGTGAAACTCAGAATCAGATAAAGCACATGACCAAGAGATATCGTTATTACATAAGTTTATACAAAACTAATTTTGCTGCTGTCAATGTGTGCTTCAGAACTTCCTCTTTCATGTGAAAACAGGGTGAGCACTCCACCAAATTCTTAGGCATCTATTTCTGATCATCAGGGTCTTTTCTCACAATGTGCTTTCTTTCAATGTTGGTAAAATTTCTCAATCCAGTATTTTTCAGAACTCTGAGATTAAAGTAGACTGATTTCCCTCACAATGTCTTGTTCTTATTTTGGAGCAGATAATGGTCTTAAACCTTTATTTAAAATGTGTGTTGCTAAAATTTGAACAACTTAACCCAATGATAATGGTCAACATTTATTTGAGAGTCCTAATTTAATCCTCTCAACAACCTTATGAAGCAGGTTATTATTACCATCCTCATTACCATATTATAAATAAGAAAATTGTGAAACAAAGAACTCATCTAATGTGTCTAAGATTACACAACTGAAAACTGGTGACCCTAGAGGTAAACCCAGATAGTTTGGCTCCAGGGATACCACCCTTACCCCTAAGTAATAGGTGTCCCACATGTCCACCCCAGTTGTGCCTATGTGAGTAACGTGTGCCAGTGGTTAACTAGGACTTGCACTTTTGCTATTTTAAAAGATGAGAGTAGCTATGGAAAGCCTCTTTTAGAAACACTATGTGCCACTTTACTCAAGTATCTAGGAAATCACCTATTTTGTGGAGATGCTGAACCTGCCTGAACAATTGCTGTGTCTCTGATTCCCAGTAGGATGCCAAAGATGCTCTTGAAATAGAGAATCAGATCCCAAGTGAAATAGAGATCTTGTAGCCCATGCTGAGTAAGCAGGACAGCCAGTGGTATGCACAAACATAGGAGCAGAGATCATAATTCCTGCCTTTTGTGGGAGTCCATCAGACCTATATTGTTAAATGCATGGGATATCTAAAAATAAGGAATAGTAATTGATGTGTCCAGGAAGACTCATCTTTCTCTCCCTTTTAAATGTGCTTCCAAATTCATCTTCCTAAATATTATGATATTTTATTCTTCATTTGTATTTATTTATTATTGTTTTTATTCCTAAAGGTTTTCAAAATGGTGTCTTATTTTGGAGCACCCAAGATGTCTTCTTTTTCTCCTTTGATGGATCTCTTTGGAGAAGAGACCAAAAAAAAAATAGTTTAGTGGTATTGTTGGGGACAAACAATGCATTCTCATCAAAATTCTGAAAAATATTAGGGCAGCTATGGGAAGTTCCAGTATACAAGCTGCTATAATAATTATTTTTAAATATGTCTCTTAAAAATCACAAAGAAAGCTTTATGGAAGATGAATACAAAAATAGCAAAGAAAAAATTTTCTAGAATATTTATCTCAAACGAACATCCCCAGGAGGATGCAGTAGGGAGGAAGAGTTTAATCAGAACCAGTAACTAGAAATATAAACCTTTTTGGTTGTAAAGAAAACCACAAGATAGAATTTAATGCAAAATCACATGAATTGAAGCAGGAAGTTTGACATGAAATAATCTCTACCTGGGCTGCAAATTTCACTTTTTACCTTCATCTTCACAGGAGATCAAATTGATATTGAAATCAAAAGCAGACTTCTCTATAATTCAAAATAATGTCAGTGTATCACGTTTAGCCTAATGCTATAACTCTGGTCAAGAATTATTCAGTTTTGTACCTGGGAGGTATGCCAGGAGTACATAAAAGTATTGTGGGTTGATGCTTGCCTGCCTGCATAATCCAGATCTCTTACTCTAAATTTCTGATTCCAACTATAAAATGCAAGTGTTAATATGGTTTGGTAAAAAATAAAAGTAAGTATAACCTAAATCCAAGGATATCAGCATCTACATTGTCCAGAAATATATCCAGGACATTTCTGAATTTGGCTAGTTATGAAAAACAATAGATACTGCTATAATTTTCAGTCAGATGACTTTCATTGCTACTTAAAGAGTGAAACATCTTAGAAATTAGAACTGTAGAAAGTTTGTACTTTATGGTACATTTGTAAGACATAAGATATACAAAGGATAGCATAAAAGTATTAGGACTTTGCCTCTATGAAAAATAACAAATTCTTTAATTTTTATATGCAATAGTTCTGAGTGTTCCTTATTGAAAAACAACTTTCAGCAATGTTGTCTGGATTGTGAGGTCCTGAAAATAGATTCCAGACCAAGCTGATGGCACTGAAAGTATTCAGAAGCAACAAATTCTAGATACATTTTAAAGACAAAGCCACAGTATTTCCTAACAGAAGGAATATGAGGTATAAAGACAAAACAAGACTCAAAATCACTACAAGATTTTTGTTCTAAGATCCTAGAAGGACGGAGCTGACATCAACAGAGATAGGGAAAGCCACAAATGGAACTGGTTTCAATGGGAAGAGCTGGAGTTCAGTTTTGAATATGTTGACTTTGAAATGTTTGTTTGACATTCAAGTGGAGATGTGGAGGAGACAGTCGAACATAGAGGTGTGGAATTTAAGAGGTCTAGGAATGGAAATAAAAATTAGAAACTTGTTGGTATATGAATGAAGGATATTTAAAGCTATGAGAATATGTGAAGTTACCAGGGAAGTGAACAGAGATGTTGAAAAGAAAAGGACAAAAAAAACTGAACCATGAGACACTCTAACATGAAGTGCTCAGGAAAACCAGGAGCACCCAGCAATGAGAATGAGAAGGCACACTATGTGAGATAGGGAAGGCCAATAGAGTGAGAGCTCCTGGAAGTCAGCTGAAGAATGAGTATTATGGAGAAGGGAGTCAGAGGATAGAGAACTATACATTGTACCTCGAAATGTGGAAGTTACTGATGACATTGATTAAGCTGGAAAAGCAGAAGAAAACACTTAACATTTAAAATGCTAATTAGTTGTGGTAGGCAGAAAAACAGACTTTCAAAGATGTCTATGTTCTAATCCTCAGAACCTATAAATATGTTATGTAACACGGCCAAGGGGAATTAAAGTTGTAGATGGATTCTAATCAGCTAACCTTAAAAGGAGAGATTATCCTGGATTATCCAAGTGAGCCAGTGTAGCCACGAGGGTTACCTAAAAGTGGAAAAGGAAGGTGGAAAACGAGGTCAGAGTGATGTTGTGTGAGAGGCACGTAACATGCCATTGATGGTTTTGAGTGGGGGAAGTGGGCCATGAGTCACAGAATGTGAGCAGCCTTTGGCAGCTGGAGAAGGCAGGGAGACGAATTCTTCTCTAGAGCCTTTTAGAAAAGTACACAACCCTGCCAACACCTTGATTTTAGCCTAATTAAGACCCTTATCCTACTTCTGACCTATATTCCTATAAAATAACAAATTCATATTATTTTAAGCTACCAAGGATGTGGTCATTTGTTATAGTACCAATAGAGAACAACAATTAGATGTTCATTGTATCATGTATTTGCCTTAATTTTTAGTCTTTAAGGTCTTATGACTTTCACAGTTCAATTGTAAATACATTTGTGGTTTAATATTGCTGAGGCTAATCTTTTATAATCAATGTAAAAATAAGTTACAAAAACTTCTAAGCAACAGATACATAATAATAATAAAACGTGAACATGAAATAATTATTGCTAGACATCTCAAAGTCCAAAATGGATAAGAAATGTAAATTCAAAGTAGAGATTTGGGACAGCAGTTAATAATAGTTTTTCCATGTTCACAGGGCATATGAAAAGTTAAAATGATTAAACATGAAAAAAAATGTTTTGACAAGCAATATTCTTCAGTAGAGTAAAAACAAAACACATCAGCTGGGCACAGTGGCTCATGCCTCTAATCCCAGCACTTTGGGAGGCCAAGGCAGGCAGATCACGAGGTCAGGAGTGCAAGATCAGCCTGGCCAATATGGTGAAACCCCGTCTCTACTAAAAATACAAAAATTAGCCAGGCGTGGAGGCACGTGCCTGTAGTCCCAGCTACTCGGGAGGCTGAAGCAGGAGAATTGCTTGAACCCAGGAGGCAGAGGTTGCAGTGAGCCGAGATCACGCCATTGCACTCCAGCCTGGGTGATAGAGCGAGACTTTGCCTCAAAAAACAAACAAACAAACAAAAACAACAACAAAAATCAGAAGGAGACAAAGTATAGGAAAATAATAGCAGGAGGTCTTAAAATATGACCCAAACTGTGGAGTATGAGGGAGAAAGAATGAGTCCGTGAAACAGAAGGCAATGCAAACACAATGACAAGCATATAATTCTATTTAAAAACGTTTGTGAGACCATAATCTCCCTTCACTTCTCCCTGTCTCAGAGAATATTATCATCACCCACAGCTTGCCCAAATAACAAATGCTGGCATCAGCTTCAACTTCTCCTTCTTCCTTTATCATCAACTCCCATCACTCCGATGCCCTAAAATGTCTCTATCCTCCCAGCTGTGTATCTAGTTTGGGCCACCACCACAGTTTACCTGGTTTATTGCAAAGCTTCCCAACTTCTCTCCTGGTTCCTGGTCTTCTCCTTTCCATGTTCCATTCTTCAAACCTCTTCCAAGGTGATCATTTTAAAGCATAAATCAAATCATATATCCCTAGTTAAATCCTCCAATGTCATTCCAGGCCTTTGTCATGAAATTCAGACTCCTTAGCATGGATTATAAAGTAACTCTTAATAATCTAACCTCTTTCCTTCCTCCAACCCAGTATTTTATTCAACTATAATAAACTTTTTTTTTTTTTTTTTTTTTGAGATAAAGTCTTGCTCTGTTGCCCAGGCTGGAGTGCAGTGGCACCATCTCGGCTCACTGCAAGCTCTGCCTCCCGGGTTCACGCCATTCTCCTGCCTCAGCCTCCTGAGTAGCTGGGACTACAGGTGTCCGCCACCATGCCTGGCTAATTTTTTGGATTTTTAGTAGAGATGGGGTTTCACCATGTTAGCCAGGATGGTCTCGATTTCCTACCTCATGATCCACCCGCCTCGGCCTCCCAAAGTGCTGGGATTACAGGCGTGAGCCACCGCGCCCAGCCTGTAATAAACTTCTTACAGCTCTCTAGATGCATCACAATTTTTCTAGCCACTGAGCCTGGCACAAGCAGTTTTCTTTGCCCGGAATGCTCCCTCTGCCTGTCCCTGTGGGCCTTCACCTGGCTAATCTTATGCATGCTTCAGATCTTAGCTAAAAATACCACTTTTTCTGAGAATTCTTCCTTGATCACCAAATTTGGGTCAAGTGACACTCATGGGCTCCCATAACATCCCATAACCATATACTATTTTGTAATTGCCCATTTATTTCCTTGTCTCCACTACTAAAATGTTAATTCCTTATAAGGCAGTAACTTGATCCTGAACAGTAAATGAATTATTACACCATGCGAAATGCCTCATGCATAGTAGGCTGTCAATAAAGATTTTTCAAACGACAAGTAAAAAATGTATAACATATTTATAAAAAAAAAAAGAAAAAGAAGAGAGTGCAAAACTCACTAATTGTTTCCAACTCTGACTAGATGCTGACATTGTATACTAGAATGAATGTCTTAGTGTATTTGGCCTGTTATAGCAAAATGTCATAAACTGCATGGCTTATGAACAACAGAATTTATTCCTCTCAATTCTAGAGGCTGGGAAGTCCTGGAACAAGTTGCCAGCAGAGATGTCTGGTGAGGATTCACTTCCTGGTTCATAGATGGCTGTCTTCTCACTGTGTCCTCACATGGCAGAAGGGATAAGGAAGTTCTCTGTAGTCTCTTTCATAAGGGCACTCATCCCATTCATGAGGCCTTTGCCTTCCCAATCTAATTACTTTCCAAAGGCCACACCTCCTAATACCATCACACAGGGGATTAGGATTTCCACATATGGATTTTGGTGGGTGTTGGCAGGGACACAAACATTCAGTATATAGCAATGAGGTAAGTAAAGTTTAGCTTAAGAAACCAACACTAATAAATTTTATAGCTTTTTATCCTCAGCAGAATGCCAAGTAGATGTGCAACACTTAAAGTTACCTTTCTTCAAATGAGCCTCAGCAATATTAACCAATAATCACAAGATTTCCTGCTTTTCCTTCAGGAAGCAGTGCTAAAATCTTAGTCATGTAACAAAGAGGGCCTCATTGTTTCTCCCCTCTTCCTCTACTGTGTAGGCTTAACACAGCAGATGCTTTTCCTCCCCCAGCCCACCTTCTATTTCCTCTCTCCTAGCCTACCATTTCCCTAGGTTGAATCTAACTCATTATTGATGCTGACTATATAGCTGAGCCTAACATAGATTTGGCTTCCGAATTCTTCTAAGAAATATACAAAGTATATTTTCTTTTGCCATTTTTACTATGTTAAGCAATAGGAAGAGCTTGACCTGATTTCTAGCTAAATATTCTTTGGAAAGTTATCAAACCAGATTTCCCCTAATTCCCTAGCTGTACATTTTCATGATATTAAAGTATTTTGAGGTTTAAATATTTGATTGTGGAAACCATTTGCAGATAAACGAGATACTGAAATGGTTACTATTATAATGTAACTATTCTCTGAATGTTACCTTGTTCTTGCATTACCAGTACAAATGCAGCAGAGTGGTGGAAATTTTGCAATTCTACAGTGTAAACATTCTCAGACATTAAACAACACTGTGAAGGGCCAAAGTGGTGATCAATCTCAGTAAATACTGTTTAGAATGGCTTTTGTTTCACAAGCTCCAACAAACAGAAATGTGCCCCCTGTATGACTTTACATTTTAGCACTAAGATACATTATTGGAAGTAAGTCTTGTTGTTACTGGAAATTAGTAATTATTCTCCAATCACATAGTGCCCATTGTGTATTATGGTTTTTAATCATAAAAACAGGGAAAGTGTTCAGTTCTTATGGTCTGGTTAAAAACTATTATACATCATACCCAGTAGTTTTCAACCTAATGACAAAAAGTCAAGTAGAACAGAATAAAGTTTAGGAAAGAAATCTACCAATACTTTATATAAGCAGTCGTGTAATAAAGGACTTACTGCATTATAGTTTCTCTGTGCTTCCTAATTAACTAGTCAACTTATATGCAAGATATATGAGACTGAATTTCTCTGTGACTCTACACACATTGTCATCATCTTTGTATCACAGCTGTCAGCTCTTTTATGACAAATTTTGTTCTGAGAAAGTTAATCAAAATTCCATTTCCAAAATCATTAATATTTAGTATTGTTTCATTAAGTCTTATTCTTAGTAAGGCAGAAATTTTTTCCATATAAGAGAATATAAAAGACTCTTTTAAAAATTATCCCAAGAGTTTTATTTCATTCACTAAATCATATTAAGAATTTGCTAAGCAAAGTCACTGCTGGAACAGATCATTAAATAGAAGGTAAAACCTTAGCATGCCCACCTCTGATTCCAGGATGTTGGACATTACTTTGATTCTGAATAATTAGCTCAACACAGAAAAAAAAAAGCACAGTAATAACTATCACTTGACTACAACCATGCCATGTCTATGTTTCCATAGAGATACAGTCATTTAATTCCTTTGCCTAACAATCACCGTTTTAAAGTCTAATCTGAGCATCTGTCTTTGGATCCGTTTTATGAATTTATATTTATTACAATTACTGGTACCTTTGGATTTATTTCTAACAGACTGTTTTATATTTCTATTTACCACGTTTTCTGATTATTTCCCCCCTCTCCTCTTCTATCTTCCACTGGAGAGACTATTCTGCTGCTGCTCTGTTTATATTCTTCCAGTAGTTAACACTAGCTTATTGATAGTACACATCTATTTACTTTTCCTTATCATTTTAAAGCCCATCCATAGCTACACTGTGCTTTTTAAAAAATGATAGCTGCTAGCTGAGAGGGTAAATTTGTGTTGATTAGAAAAAGGCAAACCTTCCTCAAGAAAATAATCATTTAAAAATAGTCTAGAGGGTTTTCCAGAGCCCTGGCAGGCAATAGCCCTACCTAGCTAACGTGTCACACTTGCTAGCCTCTCAGCAGCTCAGGCACCACACAGCAGACCATGGTTCACCCTTGCCCCATCCCACAAGTAAGGCAGTAATGTGAGGGGCAGAAACGCAGGCCCCACTTAGCTCTTTAAGATGTGTCTATCTCAGATGTGACACTCTTGTTCAGCATATGCAGTAGTATGCAGTACTTAAGCATAAACTCTCCTCTTTGGTCTCTCCTCCCACTTGTGTGGTCATCACATAAAATACTTTAATTCTTTTTCTTCCGTATATATTTTAACTTGTTTTGGTCCTTTATTATTTAAACTCTAAGCTTCATTAAGTTACTTACTCGTCCTAATTTCCCTTATCTCAAAGTATCCTGCATGAATGTCTTTTCTTGTTTAAGTACTTTGTCTTAGCAGAAATTGCTTCTCCTTATTGCAGCTAGGCTTGATGTTCTCCAACTACTCATCGCCAATGCTGGACTGGAAGCAGGTTAGCAACCCAGCAGGCAGGTCAAGTTGTGACAATTCTCTGGAATTGTTGGAAAACCAACAATCACATGACTGGGAAGCTAAAGAAAAAGTAATGAACAGGGCAAATCAAAAAACCCAGAAAGTTGAGTGTTCTCACCAAGTTTCAGTTGAGTAAATGCTGAATACAACTACTCCTTGGGTTATTGCAAGCTTTTAGTTAATGTTCAATGTTTGGAAAAAGTTGATTTTTATATTTTTTGCCAGTGTTGTTGTTCTTATGGAAAAATAGGTTTTTGGAGGTCTTTGCTCCATCTTTCTGGAAGTGCTTCTCAGTACATCATATTCTGAATTTCTTTATATAAAAACAAATGTAGGTGTTCCCGGTAACCTATTTTTCTTCAAGTCAAAGATTATTAGCATTATAATTTGAAAAGGTTAAGACAAAATAATTTCAACTATGTTCAACAGTAAGCATTAAAAAAGAAGCAAAGAAGAAAACCTTCATGAATAAATACATAATCTATAGTGCAACAGCCATCTTTTGATTTTTGTTTCCATAGAACCTTTCACTTTGGTTTTACTAACATACAAGGAATTTTAGAATTATTGAGATTTTATTCAAAATTATTATATCTTTGAAGCAAAAACAAATTTTATATTTAATTCTAAATACTTAATATGATATATATTAAAGTACATTTTTATAAAGCCCTTTACTTTTACCCTAAAGAAGTATGAAATTTTTTCTAAAATATTACTGTTAATATTAATCTGTAGCCAAAAAAGTAGGGTATTTGTTAGTTCTTATTATACTTTTGTGAATCCAAGTATTATTAAATTGTTAAAATATTTTAGACACTTAAAAGTGAGTAGACTAAACTATAGAAAATTAGATGAATTTGTATTTTGAATACATGAAATAGAAAAACTAAGAACAATACAACTAATGTGCAACAAGTTTTCTGAAAAATATATTTGAATGGCAAGTGTTAATCAGAAAGGGAAATCTTCCTTATAGATTCTGGGTATTAGAACTTTGTCAGATGCAGAGTTGGCAAATATTTTTCTCCCATTCTGTAGGTTGTCTGTTTACTCTGTTGATAGTTTCTTTTGTTATGCAGAAGATCCTTAGTTTAATTAGGTCCCAATTGTCAATTGTTTTTGTTGCCTTTGTTTTTGAAGACTTAGTCATAAATTCTCAGTGTAGTCCAGTGTCCAGAGAGGAACTTAAACAAATCATGGAGAAAAATATATATATATATCAGGAGACTGAGGTAAGAGGATGGCTTGAGCCCTGGAGGCAGAGGTTGCAGTCGAGCTGAGATTGTGCCACTGCACTCCACCCTGGGTGATAGAGCCAGACCTTGTCTCAAAATAAAATAAAATAACCCCATTAAAAACTACACAAAGGATATGAACAGATACTTCTCAAAAGAAGACATACAACCAGCCAACTAACATATTAAAAAATGCTCAACATCACTAATTATCAGAGAAATGCAAATCAAAACCACAATGAGATACCATCTCACACTAGTCAGAATGGCTATGAAATGACTAAAAAGTCAAAAAATAACAGATGTTTGCAAGGTTGTAAACAAAAGGGAACACTCATGTACACTGTTGGTGGAATTGTAAATTAGTTCAGCTCCTGTGAAAAGCAGTTTGGAGATATCTTGAAGAACTAAAAACAGAACTACTTTTTCACCCAGCAATCCCATTACTGAGTATATACCCAAAAGAAAATAAATCATTCTACAAAAAGACACCCACACTAGTGTATTATCACAGCACCATCCACAATAGCAAAGATATAGAATCAACCTAGATACCCACCACCAGTGGACTGAATAAAGAAAATGTGGTACATGCACACCATGGAATACTGTGCAGCCATAAAAAAGAACAAAATCAAGTCCTTTGCAGCAACATGGATGCAACTGTAGACCATTGTCCTAAGAAAATTAATGCAGAAACAGAAAACCAAATACTACATGTTCTCACTTACAAGTGGAAGCAAAATTGGTTACACATGGACATAAAGATGATAACAATAGACACTGGGGACTCCAAAAGAGGGTAGGGTGGGAAAGGTGCAAGAGCTGAAAAACTACCTATTGGATACTATGTTTACTATTTGGGTGATGGGTTTAATTGAAACCCAAACCTCAGCATTATGCAATATAACCATGTAATATACTTGCACATATACTCCCTGAATCTAAAATTTTTAAAAAATTTTAAAGAAAGGGAAACTCCATCATCAGGGAAGGGGAAAAGCATCAACTTTAGGAGCAGAATAAGTTAAATCAGTAACTAAGTTGGACAGCCATAATTTGGACTGGAAGATCAATACTATGAAGAGAAAACCTGTAAAACTGTGAAATAGTTTGTATTCTCATATTCTTTTATCACTGAGAGTGATAAAGGACAAGAACATGGAAGAAATCTGACCAAATTAATGGTCTTAGTCAAGACTGCATTGCACACATTCCATTTCTACTTTTTCTAACAATAGGAAACCTCAACTTCTTACTATGGCATTATAATGAAAAAAGCCACAAGCAAATGTAGCAATCAGTAAATAGGTGCTGAGTGTGATGCAGTCTAGTTAGCAATCTTTTAGAGGAAAATCTGGGGAGGAAGTAGAGGGATTTGTACCCCAGGCAAAGAATGACATTATAAAGAGAAAAAAATCTGATTTATATGTAAGGTTATCATATATCCTGGTTTGCCTGTGGCAAACCTGTTTAAGCCTGTTAACTTGATTTAATTATTTATAGTTTTATATGTAATTATTAATAGTTTCTCTTTTCACTCCCAAATACATCACAGTTTGGACAACAAATTATATTTGCCAAATATACAGTCACTCTATTTACATGTGACAACTTGAGCCTGACACCTGTTGCTTCTCTGGCTGGCTGCTGTTTGAATCAAGGTGGCTAAAATTCATGTAACTAGCCATCCTCAGTGTCATATCTGGTCTCATACAGGCTACTTGGAAGGAATTCCCAGATGCTCAGAAAACCCAGACTGTATTAGCCATTTTCATGCTGCTGATAAAGACATACCCGAGACTGAGAAGAAAAAGAGGTTTAATGGTCTTACAGTTCCACATGCTGGGGATGCCTCACAATCATGGTAGAAGGCAAGGAGAAGCAAGTCACGTCTTACATGGATGGCAGCAGGCAAAGAGAGAGAAAGCTTGTGCAGGGAAACTCCCATTTTTAAAACCATCAGATCTCATGAGACTTATTCACTATCATGAGAACAGCAAGAGAAAGACCTACCCCCATGATTCAATTACTTCCTCCCACGACACGTGGGAATTTTGGGAGTTACAACTCAATATGAGATTTGGGTGGGGACACAGAGCCAAACCATATCACAGACTGAAAGAAGACAGAAGCTAACTCCCTCATGCTTTGAGCAGGGGTTCAAAACCACCAGGAAGCTCACTGCTGGACTTCCTTTCTCTTCTCAGCCCTCCCACCATCCTGGAGAAAAAGCAGGAGAGACAGGCAGCAAAGAGATGGGAGGGGAAGCAAAGAGGAACTCAATGAGCACATTCTCCAAAAATGCAATGCTTTAGTTTTTCAGACATCTGAGAGAGAAGTGGGGACACATTTCATTCTGAGCTAAGACACTGTTTTCAAGTTTAAGTATGTATGTGATTAAATGCTATTTAATGATTTTGTATTCCTTTCCACTTAGTTCTCCCATGGGCTCCATAAAATTATTTCTTTTTCTCTTTAACCCACTGTTAAAAACCTGTTCGGACACACTCTCCCATAAGAACTTATGTATAAGATGTGTAATTTTCTTTTTCTTTCATCTTTTTTTTTTTTTTGAGACAGAGTCTTGCAGTTGCCCAGGCTGGAGTGCAATGGCATGATCTAGGCTCACTGCAACCTCCACCTCCCGGGTTCAAGCAATTCTCCTGCCTCAGCCTTCTGAGTAGCTGGAATTACAGACACCCATCACCATGGCGAGCTAATTTTTTGTATTTTTAGTAGAGACGGGGTTTCACCATGTTGGCCAGGCTGGTCTCAAACTCCTGACCTCATGATTTGCCTGCCTCAGCCTCCCAAAGTGCAGGCATTATAGGCTTGAGCCATCACGCCAGGCCAAGATGTGTCATTTTCAATAAATCATTGAAGTTGTACAGACTTACTGGTAAAATGATGTTCTGTCTTGTCCCCATTTGCCCTGCTGGGTGCTTCTATCAAAGTTACTTTGATCTACTTTATGCTTTCTCCTTCCTTGGTGCTTGTCAGACTACAACACAAAACACACTGGGTTATCACAGTTCAACTCTAATTCTGTGAGAATTCCAATAATGAGAATGATCGATTGATAGGTAATAGAACAAAGCCTTGCATTTGAAATGTAGGAGACACCTTACAACAGTAAAAACTTAGAGGGCTCAAAGGTCCTACAAGATGAACTCAAGCACTTTTTCTTAGAAAACATACCACATTATCATCAGTTTTAATTACAAAATAATAAATATTAGCATTATTATAAATTGTTCAAATTTACAACCATTCTATTAATATGTGATAACTTGAGCCTGACACATAGTTGTAGTTTTGCAGCAACATAGATGCAGCTGGAGGCCATTATCCTAAGTGAATTACTCAGAAACAGAAAACTAAATAGTTTATTTTATAAGTAAAAGTTTTATAAAATATAAACTATTTTATAGATAGTATAAGTCATTGCAATTACAACAAAGAGCATGGTTTCTTTAAATGGAGGGAATATCATTGCAGTTCTCCTTTCAAAACAAAGGCTTCAGAAAAATGATTAACCAAAAGATCTATATAATAGAAATCAATTGTTTCTTAAAGCACTGAGTTGAGTTGATTCTGGGCAATTTGGAATAGAAGCTACCATAGAAATTCAAATTTCCCTTAAAACAAAAAGGCAGGGAATACATAGAGAAAAAATTGTAATGAATATGTGAACAAAGAAATATTACTTTCAATTCTAATACAAAGGAAAGAGGTTTTTAAAACAATTTTTTAGCACACTAGTATTGTGACGATCAATATTTTCCTCATTGTTTATACACTATTGCAGTAACACTGCATGCCTGTATCTTCTACATGAATGAAACGTAAATGCTGGAACTTAAATATTTTAGTAAATATTTGGTCCAATCTATTATTAAAGCAAAAAAAAAGTCAATGACACAAATTTTGGAACAAATTTGGAAAAGTCTGAGAGGATTAAATTATCTAATCCATCAAGTTCTTTCCTTATATATCACTTTGATTTTGAAGCAAAACCTATAATTCAGGATAGAACTTTCTCTATTAAAAGCCAAAGTTAAAAAATGGTCATATTCAACCTAAAGGAAGGCATGTGATCTCATTTCAACAGCTGTCTACAGTACCTTTATGTGTAAGGCTCCAGTCAGGACATCAACAAGCATAAAATATGCACAACATTTGGCCCTGCCTTCCAGAAACCCTTGTGTGAGAGAGGCAAGTCATGGGTAAAAATTTCATTGCATTTGTAGAATGTTGACAAAATACTGTAAGTATATGAAAGAAATAAATTTTGAGCAGATCTAGAAAAAATTCTTAAAAGTGGTGGTAGTCAAAGTAAATCTTATGCAATAAGCCAGATGTCACAATTAAATGTGAGCCCTGACATTCAAAGAAGACACAGGGGCACACACAGGATACGAGAAATACTAAGATATGTTGGTGATTTCAAGCATAAACTTCTAGAGGTGGAATTTTTTTCCTAACGCTTATTTCAATACAATGCACAGATATGAACTTAAGACGTTACTTGGTGATGATCATTGTCAGTCATTTTGCCCAAACAACCCCACTTCCTATTTTATATGTTCAAGCAGTAGCTAAGAACAAAGTGTTTCCAAATATGAATTCCAAGGATGAAGTAAACTGGCATAACGATTAAATACACAGCATTTAGAATTAAAACCAAGTTCAATGCCTTTCTATAACACCAACTATTTGAGCTTGGAAAGATGACTAAATAATTTTTATGCCTCATTTTCCCTTCTATTAAACAAAAATAGGTTAATAGCATCTGTTTCATAGCATTGCTATAAATATAAAAGGAATAACATGTAATTTTCTCATCCCCATTTCACAGTTAACAATTCATTACATTTCTCCAAACACATATATTTGATTACAGTTTTTACCAAGTTACCTGTGTTTATATTTTTATACTGATGGTCTCCACTATTTACCTTCCAGTTTATGGTTTCTTAATATAAGAAAACTATACACATGACTCTGCAGAAAATAGTAGGGGGTATTTCTGGTAGAAGCGACATGAAAAGGGGAGACAATCTAGAGCTGTTTGTAAGGAGTTGATGTGTGTGACAGAAGCAAAAATTAAAACAAAACTCCACACAATGCACAAAGGCAGTGATGCTGTTCACCTTGATGAAGAGGTACAGGAACATTTTGGGGCTACCCGGCACCACTAATTTCATGAAAATCTGACAAGTCACCAAGTCACTTCCTAGAAGGCAACTCAGAAAACTCCCACTCTGCACCGGGTCCTGAGCACACTTCCTTTCCCACAGCTTTACAACAGCCCTAGTCCCCCTTCCTCTCAGCCACAAATTCTCAGGCTTCTCCCCTTTTTTTTTTTTTCCTTTTTTTGTTTTTTTTGTTTTTTTTTTTTTGAAATGGAGTCTCGCTCTATCACCCAGGCTGGAGTGCAATGGCATGATCTTGGCTCACTGCAACCTCCGCCTCCCAGGTTCAAGCAATTCTCCTGTCTCAGCCTGCCGAGTAGCCAGGACTACAGGCGCACACCACCACGTCCAGCTAATTTTTTGTATTTTTAGTAGAGACAGGGATTCACCATATTGGTCAGGCTGGTCTCAAACTCTTGACCTCAGGTGATTCACCTGCCTCAGCTCCCCGAAGTGCTGGGATTACAGGCGTGAGCCACTGCGCCCCACTCATGTTTCTCCCTTATAACCAGTCACTAGAGCTAGTCTTTCCAAGAAAGGAGGATACTGATGTGTGTGAGATTTTAAAAGGAGAATAAATATTCTAAATAAAGGTTAGATGTACTGAGCACCCTAGTTCAAAAATGTTGAATATAACAAACCCTGCTTGGCCAACCAGTATTCCTCTCCCTTTTCATTTGTCTTTAGGCAGAGCCTTTGTGACAGTTAATTTATTCCCCAAGGACATTTTGAAACCCTGTTAATCTTAGCTAAAAGGAATTAAAAGACTACAAGATCAGTAACTGATACCTCCAAAGATAAACTTGTATTTGAAAATGAAGGAAATATTCATAAATTTGCTCTTCTTCACTCTTTATCGCATCTCCAGATAACACTCCAAGTCTGAGTGTTTATTACGAAATGTAAATTTGTTGTTGGAGCAGGAGAGGTGTCAGATATTATTCTTCTTCCTGTATACACAGACCAGACTTCCCAACCCCATTCCAGTTAGGAGAGGGCATTGAATGTGAATGCATGTTTATCCAGGCATGCTCCTTAAAAACCCACTAAGCCGGCCTCCTCACTTCTCACTCCTTCCCTCCTCACTGAAATGGAGACAGTCTCACAGTGAACTTGGAAGCCACTCCTTAAGGAAGGCAGGGCGTCCATCACCTCAAGTCTGAGGGTGAGTAGGTGGCTGTGTCTCTGATCTGTCAACCCTTTAAGGACTATTACGTGAATCAGTAATACTGTTTTATTGTATTTAAGCCATTATTCATTTGGAAGTGTATTTACAACAGCAGTTAGACCCTAACTATAGAGAAAGACTCAATTAAGGGAGAATAGGGAAGTATGTTACAATGTGAATAGATGCTTCACCTGTATAAATGGTTGTTATTCTTGTTGTTGCTTCTTAACTTCTTTGAGTTAGGCTTATAACAACACAGCTCATCTCATAACGTAGGAAAACATGTTAAGGTCAGTAAACTATCCTAAGATTCTAGCTGCTAAACTCCTTTCTGAATTCACAACATTAGCATAGAACATCAGCAAGCCTATAACAATTGAAAGGAGACTCTGGTACGGTTAATAACTTGTTTACTTGCTTCTGTCAAAATTTTAGGTGAGTCATAAAAAGGATATGATCTCATAAAATTTAATATCACATTTTACACACACACTGAAAAAAAACAAGCAAACAATAGCAACCACAGCTCTAGGATAGGAGGGGCTACAAATCTATCTATAGGAGGTGCTACATATTATCAACTGATACATCTAAACACTTAGTTTGTGTCCAGCATTGCCAGAAATTAGGAAGAAACAAAGGACTCATAACATACATTTATCAATTTCACCTTCAGAGAAGTTATAATCTATTAATAGCTGAAGAGGAAAGATCCTCATACATGAAATAGTACAAAAAGAGTTATTTAAGTACCACGTGGGTTGCTCTGAGAACTAAATGATGTGAGAATTCAAGAAAGACATATTTGTGGGTATAGGTAACTTCTGAAAATTTCATGGAGGAATTGTCCTGCAGAAAAAGAATTTGAGGTTTAGATAAAGACAGAAATAAAAGACACGGTAGAGGGGAGTGTATCCATGTATAGCACCTGAGCATCTGAGCTCTCAATAGCACCATCAGGATTTCTTTCAGGTTCGAGAGAAGCTGACACCCAGCTTCTTCATCCCCTCCAGGATATCTCTGGGCTGTGACTTAGCAAAATGGGAAAGGTTTTGCAAACATTCCAGGAATCTAGTCCCAGTTTAATTACTTACTATTTGTGGATCCTTGAACAAATCCCTCTGTGCCTCAGTGTTGTCCTCTGTGATACTGGGATAGTATAAAGCCAAGGCTGTCTGTCTTACAGGATCAAATTAGCCAATTAATATAAAATATCTTGAAAATGTAAGAACGTAAGAGCTAGAAACATGTAAGTATTATTACCATCCCCACTGTCTGTCCTGCTGTTTGCAAAAGCAGAGGAAAGAACTGCAGCTTAGATGACTTCTACTATCCTCAGGGCCACATAGCTGGGTATGCAAAGTAACTTTTCTTTTACTCTCACTTTGATTTGGGGTTTCACAGTGGGCACAGTGCACCAGCTATGGTAATGCAGTTCAATTATACAGTCAGAGGGCCTTTGGGGGCAATTTGAAGACTTCCTGGATGAACACTCTCTCTTGACTGATTGGTTGCACCTACTGTTTCCATAGCAACTCTAGATCGATTCCACACTCACTGACTTTCTGCTCCCATTTGCTATAACATCACTTTAACAGCAAGAGACATAAAGTAGAAGGATTTTAACAAATGGAAGTATAATTTAAATTGAAGTTTTGGGTTTTTCTTGGAGGTCCCAGAGTTCTCTACATGTTACCCATAGTTATAGTAGACTCATAGCTCTTTCCTTTAAGGGAGGTGGATGAAAGCAGACCCTTCTTTAATAAAATTCCTTGTAATAATATTGAAAAAACATTGCCCAGCAAATCCTCTCCCACATTTGTATGAACAAAGACCTCTAGCCAACCTTTAGTTTACCTTCTTCACCAAGACTTGTATGTCAAGGTTCCAAGCAGGCTCACAACAACCCTATAAGGTAGTATTTTTCCCAGGTTATTTAGGTTTAAAATATTTGACTAAGTGGCAGTGCTGTAAGGTATATAAGTGACAGAGCCAGGATCCAAACACACACATAAGTGTGTCTTGACCATGTGAACAAGACCACACCATTGGTGGTTGTACTCTCAGTACAGCATAATCATCATACTTCTGAATGTTGATAAATAACTCTGGTTCTTAGTTTGGATTTCCTTAGAAAACAGAGCCTGAGGCAAAGACTCGGGTGCAGGCAGTGTATTTCAGAGCTGATCCCAGAAAGCAGGAGCAAGTAAGTGGAGAGAGCAAGACAAGAAAGAGAAAAAACTATTATTCGGTGAGTTATAAAGGTTGCTGATGGATGGATTCTGGGTTCTACTTTAAACCTCTGAGGAATACATAGGATGCCTTCTAGGATTATCCAGGTGGCAATGGAAGATTGGAGTATTTATGTGCTAGTCTCACCCATAACCCCTTTGGATGAGTGTTATCCCTGGGCATTTTTAACACCCCCACACTTTCTGGCTGTTCTTGTGCACAGGATAAGGAGCTACCAGGACACCAGAGAAGACCTTGGGCTAAATCACAGAAAGACCCATAACTGGGCTCCAAGTGGGACGTTAGCTGTGTTGAGCTAAGACTGAACCATCAGGTAACTGTCCATCATAGCTGCTGCTGAAATTGAAGCTGGACTCAGTGACTGTGGTGCAGGCACCAGGGGTGTCTGCCTCACTCTACTTCTAAGATATTTTACAGCTTGCTGAAATAATTATTAGTTCAGCCTTGTGACTTGCACACTCACATGTGACATGAACATAACCTTAATTCTGGCTACAGAGCAGCACTGTCACAAGTCACACAGTTGATTCATCTGTGTGTCTGGAGTAGTAATCATAGTCCAAGCGTGGGCTCTAGGGCAAGACTGCTTAGTTCTACTCTGAGTTTCATCATGGTAAGTCTAAGTGCACAAGTCACTTAAATACAATATGTTTCAGTTTCCTCATCTGTAAAATGGACATAATGGAATCTACCTTATAGTTTGCTGTTGGGTTAAATTAGATAATTAGATGTAAAGCATTCAGAAGACCACCTGAACCTAGTAAGTATTTAAAGGAGGCCATAGAATTTTATCAAATTATTTGCAATTTACTAACATATCCATTTTTTCTCTCATAGCAGGAGAGGAATGTATTATAAGCACTCTGTGCCTTCCCACTCATGATTATAAAATGCTAACCAAAAGCTTATCATAAAATAACTACAAGCCCCAAAACCAAACATCACAGTGGCAGGAAATTTCACCACCCAAAGACCACCACTTTCTTAGCACTTTGTCTCAAAATAATGAAAACTGTTTGGTAGCTTTCCTCTCTCACACATACTAGAACTAAAGGGAAAATTTTTAAAGTTTAATATTTTTCACTTGGTAAAAATCCTTATTCTGATAGAATAACATCTGGCCAGAGAGGGGAAAAAAAGCAACCAGCACAGGAGCTGAGTAGCTTCTGGTCTCCATGGTAACAGTGTGCCATATTCTGACCCCTTTAATCACCTGATTCTCTCAGGATAATGAAAGGAGCAAGGAGACAAAAACCTTAAGACAAAAAAAAAGTAGCCATTCTTGGAGCGGATGATGACAAGCCAGCAAATGCAGCCCAGAGGTGATTCTAACTACCTCTACTTATGTGACATTCCCTTAGAATTATATTTTCGGTAGGAGTGATAGGTTAATATTGATCAAGCAGAGCTTAGTCAAAATTACTCGTTACCCCCTTGTAACATGCGACAGCACATAAGCAAGATGGCACCCTGGGGATAGTGGGCAGTTTACTGCCAAGCTGCAAGATAATTGGTCTCCAGAGAAATGAAATTTATGGTATTTTTCTCCTTACGTTATGCCTTTACCTGATTTCTAGGAAAGATAATGAACATTTTTTGAAACATTATAGCAGTGCTTCTCAAAGCAAGATCCACGGAGCTCCTGCATCAGGATCCCTAGGGGCATTGTTAAATGCGCATTCCCAGGGTTCATCTTCAGTAGATTCTAACAGAGCAAACCTGGAATGCAGCCAAGGAAGTTGTATTTAACAAGCAGCTCCAGGGAGTTCTTATGCACCCTATAGTTTGAAACCACTCACTTAGAACTTGAGAGTTACTCCCTCCACTCTGCTATTTGTGTTGGCATTCAGATCATTTATGAATGTGACAGATTTTACTTTTCTACAGATGACCTATGGAGATAATCAATTTTTGAGACAAAAAAAAATATATAGGGAAGCATTTAGAACTACTGAAGTGAAAGGAAAAAACATCTATGTTTAGGAAAACAAGTATAAATTAACAATGAAAAGTATAACCTATTGCTTGACTAATTTTATTTGTCTATATTGTCTCGCTAGTTATAATGTCTGTATAGTTATCATACAGAGTTCCTTTTACTTTTTATAAGAGAGAATTCTTATGTTAAAAGACAGAAACCTAATGCTATAAATTACTAATTTATTTCATAGCTCCTGAAAAATTATATAAGCTATATTTAGATGGCATCCGATTTTATTCATACATTCACATATTCAAATGTTTACTAAGTATCTGCTATGTGCTAGAATTAAAGAAGTCAAAAGCCCCCACTACCACAGAGTGCATTCTAGGAAGGAATAAACAATAAACAACTAAGTAAAATACCTACTGTGTCAGATGGCAAAAAGCACTATAGAAAAATATAAAGCAAGGAATGAGGTGGTTGCAGTTTTAAATAACTGTTATGGGAAGCCCTCAAAAGGAAATGGCATTTGAGTAAAACCTGAATATGATAAGGGAACAAATCTTACAAGTATCTGGTGAAAGAATGTTCAAGGCAGAGGAAATATCAAGTGCAGAAGCCCTGAGGCAGAACATCCCAGAGGGTAGTGTGGCCAGTACAGAGTAAATGGGTACAAAGTAGTAGATAAGATGAAATATAACACTCCTGGTGGAGGAGGTGGGACATATTGTGACCTTGGACTTTCATTCCAAATAAGACCAGAAGAAGCCATAGGAAGATTTTGAACTGAGAAATTATAGGAACTTACTTATCTTTAAATTGATCAATCTGCACCTGAGTTGAGAATAGACAAGGACAGAGAAAGGGAGACCAATAAAATGGCATTCTAGTACTTCAGATGTTGAATAAAACTATATTGTCAGCTGTTGTAGTAGGAAGAAATGGTAAGAGTCTAAAAAAGTTTTGAAGGCAGAGTCAAAGAGATTTATTGATGAATTGAATGTTGGATCAAGAAAGAGAGGAATCGTTTTTTATCTGAGGAAGTGGAAAGATGGAGCTGCCTTTTCCTAGATATGAAAGACTGTGGGCAAAGCAGGGTTCTGAATGTATTAAGATTAAAATATCTGTTAGACATCCAGGTAGCAACGTCAAGTAGGCAGTTGGATCCATGAATCTGAAATTCAGGAAAGATATCTGGTCTGGATGTATGGTATCAAAATTCTGATTTCATTGGATTAATGAAGGAATAGAAGAGAAATTGGAGAAAGCCAGTATTAAAAAATTCATTCAAGATCTCAACACTAAAGGGGAGGTGAGAAATGGGTGATAATGAAGAAAAATGATGAGGTCGAGAGAAGTCAGGTCTTCTTTTCTTTTTTCTTTTCCCTTTTTTCTTTCCTGTTTTTTTCATTCTTCTTTTTTTAAAATACGAGAATCTAAAGAATGCTTGCAATCTAAAAGAATATTCAAGTAGTAAGAGGTGCTTTGATTACAAAGACTAGAGAGAAAAATTGTTGAGGCAATGCCCTTGAATAAAGGAGAAGCGACGGGAGCTAACAGAAGCCATGTGGAGGGAGTAGTCTCAGAATGTTTTTTTTTTCTTTAGCAATAAATTGTTAATCTATAACATCAGGGGAGAAAGCAGTTGCATACAGCTCTATAGAAGTCATGGTGGCAGCTTATAAAAGTCCTCTTCTATTTGCTTCTTTTCTCACTGAAATGAGAAACAAATTCATTAACAAGAGGAGGAATGGTGAAAAGATTTTGGAAGTTTGAAGGAGATGACAGTGAGAACTATGTGGTGATCCGGAAAACTGGGCAGTGAATGGACTTGGGAAATGTGGTATGTTTGCCAGCAGCATTAATGGGTCATCTTCATGAATATAAGGTGAGACTAGTCCAGAAATTCTGGCCTAAATGTCTAAGGAAAAGTATAATTTTTGATCAAAGCAAAAAAATCTCAATTTAGTCACCATAAAAAGTTTTCCAATTCACTTAAGAAATTTTTCCTCTTAATCTTTTCAAAGATCGGTCTGAGTATTACTCAGTCTCTCTTAGGAGTGCTGAGTCATGATTATTACCCCTGCCTGTTAGAGGTAAATTTTAGAGGGTTAGTTACTGAACCTACTGGGCTTTCACTTTATAAGAAAGTGAGGTAACTTTTTTAAATACTCCACTATTTCCAAACCTCATACTCTACTCTCTGGCATAAAAGTCTATGTGGCATAATTTATGCTGAAATGCTTTCTAAGTTTATTCATTCCAACAGTATGGTAAATTCTACTCAAAGGAAATAAGTCTCGGTCTTGAGCTTTTGAGGTCGTGGGTATTTGTACCAGAGACTGATATAAAATTTCTCAAAACAGAAATAACATTAGTTCAAAGCCACATGGCATATTACATATAATTTATCAATGTCATTAGAGATAATACTCAAATTAACTAAGAAAGGATTTTGTAGTTCAAAAAAATTAGGATATTTTATATAAACCCCAGGAATTCTTATAACCAGTCCTGCTTCTGAGTTCTTCACATATCATGAGTTTTCATTCATTGCTAACTAATTAACACTTCACTTCACATCTTACTGCATTTTCCATTTATCCATTGGTTTCTGGGCAGTGACTCAAGTAAGCCATAAGAAAGAGGTATCGCTGACATTTAGAAAGAAAAAAAATTGAAACTTTAGCTGCATTGTGATTTCATAGACACCACCCACCTGCCATCACCAGGAATGATTTCTTCTCCCTCATCTTTTCCATAGTCACACATCAGATGCCTATTATCACTTTTTTTAAAAAATTTAGAGTGTGTTAAAGTTGGTAAGATAAGGGGCATTATATCAATTCCCAATTTATGGGACTTAAATAAGTTGTGGTTTTTTTTTTTTTTTTCATTTTAAGATACCTTACATGTTTATATGCAAAGGGATCTGTCTCTGTTTTGTAGCATACTTTGGTCACATGTGTGAGTATTTGATAACGAGTCCTTGCTGCCAGAGCTCTAATTATAGCATGTTCCTATGGAAAGAGAGAATTCACCACTCTGTTCACATGGTGCCATTTCAGCGACTGCCTTTCTCTTTTGTTGATCCTTTGATGGACTAACTGATTAAAAGACTAGTCTATGAGCTCTAACAAAAAACAAATAATTCCAATTGCTAGTATCATAAATATTATTTCATATTTTCCATTTAAAAATCCCTTCAAGATCCATTCACCAATTAATACATCATTGAATTTACATTTCTGATCTACTATGGGTGCTCTGTGTAATTTTCACTTGTACTTTACATCATAAAACTTTCCTCCTTTTGATTCATTCAAGTAGAAAGTAGTCTAGATGATGGATAAAAGAGAACTCTCTAGAGTCAGATTATCCAGGCTTCAGTCCACACTGGTACCTGTGTGATTTTGGGAAGTCAACTTAAAGTCTGCAAAACTTGTCTGTAATATAGAGAATAATGATAGTACACATGTCTGAATGTCATTGTGAGATTGAACACGCTAATTCATGTAAGATATTTAGCACACAACTCCTGACAAACAGGAAAAATTCAATTAGATTAGTTTTTACTAAATGTATCAGATGTCAGAAACATACTTTATCCAGGCTGCATAGTATTTAGAGTGCATTGATTCTCAATTCTTCTATTCCATGTTATTTAACCTCTCTGAAACCCAGTTCCTCAGTTTTTAAAAAGATAATTTCCACCTCCAGGGGGTGGTTCATAAAGGACTCCTAACACATCTCTGACACTCTGCATTAGGCAGAGGTGGGCGGATCACGAGGTCAGGAGATAGAGACCATCCTGGCTAACATGGTGAAACCCCGTCTCTACTAAAAATACAAAAAATTAGCCGGGTGTGGTGGTGGGCGCTTGTAGTCCCAGCTACTCTGGAGGCTGAGGCAGGAGAATGGCATGAACCCGGGAAGTGGAGAGACTCTGTCTCAAAAAAAAAATTACATAATTACTATCTGCATTAGTTTGGAGGCCACCAAAACAAAATACCACAGAGTGAGTGACTTAAACAACAGAAATCTATTTTCTCTCAGTTTTGGAGGCTAGAAGTCCAAGATCAAGATGTCAGCAGGTTTAGTTCCTTCTGAGGCCTCTCTCCTTGGCTTGCAGATGGCCGCGTTCTCACTATATCCTCACATGGTTTTTCCTCAGTGTGCATCCCTGAGGTCTCTCAGTGTGTACTATTCTCTTCTTAGAAGAACACCAGTCAGATTGAATTAGAGCCTGCCCTAAGGGCCTCATTTTTAACTTAATTATCTCTTTAAAGGCCCTATATTCAAACATAGTCACATTCTGAGGTCTTGGAAGTTAAGGCTTCAGCATTTTTAGGTGACACACATTGGCCCTTAACACTACACTTCAGCTTTCTTGTTCCTTTTCATTTCACATAATCCAACTATCTTGAAAAATGCATCTAAAGAAATAGGTATTTCAATGCTCTAGGTACCATAACCTGAAGAAATGAAGAAGTTTGTATATAAATACTTCCTTTTCCCTTCAATATACTGTTAACTTTTCTTACCCTTCCCCTGCTTCATTTGTAGGTACTGAATTTTCTAGACAGTGATTCTAAAAATACATCCACTTTAATAAAATGTCATTACAATAAAAATTACATATCAAGAGTATTTATTTTAAAATATCTTAATTAAATATTTTAAAATGTTAAATATTTTCAAAATTAAAATATACCATTTGTGAATTTTGGTTTTCGTTGCAAATGCTTTTGGTGTTTTAGTCATGAAGTCTTTGCCCATGCCTATGTCCTGAATAGTATTGCCTAGATTTTCTTCTAGGGTGTTTATGGTTTTAGGTTTTACATGTTAGTCTTTAATCCACCTTGAGTTAACTTCTGTATAAAGTGTAAGGAATGAGTCCAGTTACTGTTTTCTGCACACGGTTAACCAGTTTTCCCAGCACTATTTATTAAATAGGGAATCCTTTCCCTATTGCTTGTTTTTGTCAGGTTTGTCAAAGATCAGATGGTTGTAGATGTGTGGTGTTATTTCTGAGGTCTCCATTCTGTTCTATTGGTCTATATATCTGTTTTGGTACAAGTACCATGCTGTTTTGGTTACTGTAGCCTTGTAGTACAGTTTGAAGTCAGGTAGCATGATGCCTCCAGCTTTGTTCTTTTTGCTTAGGATTGTCTTGGCTATACGGACTCTTTTTTGGTTCCACATGAAATGTTTTAAATTTTTTCTAATTCTGTGAAAAAAGTAAATAGTAGCTTGACGGGAATAGCATTGAATCCAAAAATTACTTTGGGCATTATGGCCATTTTCATGCTATTGATTCTTCCATTTTCATGCTATTGATTCTTCCTATCCATGAGCATGGAATGTTTTTCCATTTGTTTGTGTCCTCTCTTATGTCCTTGAGCAGTGGTTTGTAGTTCTCCTTGAAGAGGTCCTTCACATTTCTTGTAAGTTGTATTCCTACGTATTTTATTCTCTTTATAGCAATTGTGAATGGGAGTTCACTCATGATTTGACTCTCTGCTTGTCTATTATTGGTTTATAGAACTAAAGAGCTTCTGCAAACAAAAGAAACTATCATCAGAGTGAGCAGGCAATCTACAGAATGGGAGAAAATTTTGGCAATCTATCCATCTGACAAAGGTCTAATATCCAGAATTCACGAGGAACTTAAACAAATTTGCAAGAAAAAAACAATGCCATCGAAACGTGGGCAAAGGATATGAAGAGATACTTCTCAAAAGAAGACATTCATGCAGCCAACAAACGTGAAAAAAAGCTCATCATCACTGGTCATTAGAGAAATGCAAATCAAAACCACAATGAGATACCATCTCATGTGAGTTAGAATGGCAATTATTAAAAAGTCAGGAAACAACAGATGCTGGCGAGGCTGTGGAGAAATAGGAATGCTTTTACACTGTTGGTGGGAGTGTAAATTAGTTCAACCATTGTGGAAGACAGTGTGGTGATTCCTCAAGGATCTAGAACCAGAAATACCATTTCACCCAGCAATCCTATTACTGGGAATATACCCAAAGAATTATAAATCATTCTATTATAAAGACACATGCACATGTATGTTTATTGCAGCACTATTTACAATAGCAAAGACTTGGAACCAACCCAAATACCCATCAACGATAGACTGAATAAAGAAAGTGTGGCACATATATACCGTGGAATACTATGCGGCCATAAAAAAAATGAGTTCATGTCCTTCGCAGGGCTATGGATGAAGCTGGAAACCATCATCCTCAGCAAACCAACACAGGAACAGAAAACCAAACACTGCATGTTCTCACTCATAAGTAGGATTTGAACAGTGAGAACACATGGACACAGGGAGGGGAACATCACACACTGGGTCCTGTCAGGGGGTTGGGGGGAAGGTGAGAGAGAGCATTAGGGCAAATACCTAATGCATGCAGGGCTTAAAACCTAGATGATGGGATTATAGGTGCAGCAAACCACCATGGCACATGTATACCTATGTAACAAACCTTCATGTTCTGCACATGTATTCCAGAACTTAAAGTAAAATTTTTAAAAATTAAAACATTTTAAAATATTATTAAAATATTTAATAAGGTCACTCTCAGGAGGAGTTAGAAGTCAGCCTCTATCTATAGTTCTATGCAGGCTTAAAAACTATTCATTTTCTCATCTTCTTTACTTGGGTGCTTTTCTTCCTTCTTGTCCATTTATTAGGTATTTTCCAACTTGATTACTAAACTAAGATGAGAGATATTTAAAAATAGACCCATGTTAATTGCTATGATTTGAATGTCTCCATTAAAACTCTTGTTGAAACCTAATTGCTAATGTAATGGTGTTGGGAGGTGGGGCCTTAAAGAGGTGAGTAAGCCATGAGGCCTCTGCCCTCATGAGTGAATTCATGCTGTTATAGTAGAAGTGGTTTAATTATCATGGGCATGGGTTCCTGATGAAAGAATAAGTTCTGTACCGATTTACTCTTTCTGTCTCATGAAATCACTTCCTCCTTCTTCCCTTCTGCCATGGGATGAGGCCCTTGCCAGATGCTGGTGCCATGATCTTGGATTTCCCAGTCTCCAGAACCATGAGTCAAATAAACTTCTGTTCTTTATAAATTACTCATGCTGGGTTATTCTGTTATAGCAGCACAAAACAGATAAAGACATTAATGGAATTCAATTCTAGATGGTTAGATGGTCAAAATATGTCCTATGAGTATCTATCTATCTTAGTAGTTTTTTCTGTCTGTATATCCTAATGCCCACTTGTATTAATTCATTTTCATACTGCTATAAAGAACTGCCCAAGATGGGGTATATAAAGAAAAGAGGTTTAATTGACTCACAGTTTAGCATGGTTGGGGAGGTCTCAGGAAACTTACAATCATGGTGCAAGGTGAAGGGGAAGCAAGGTGCTTTCTTCACAAGGCAGCAGGAAGGAGAAGTGCCTAGTGAAGGGAAAACAGCCCCTTATAAAACCATCAGATCTCATGAGAACTCACTCTGAAAAGAAAACAGCATGGGGGAAGTTGCTGCCATGACTCAATTACCTCCACCTGGCCTCTCCCTTGACAAGTGGGGATTATGGGGATTATGGGGATTGCAATTCCAGATGAGATTTGGGTAGGGAAGATAAAACCTAACCATATCACCACCCTAATTGTTTTTCAGCTTCTATTTTTATAAGTGAACTGATAAGTACTGACTAAAACTAGTGTGAAAGATTTATACTTTATACTCATTAATATATTGCATAATTAGAAAATACATTATAGCATAACTATCTTAAAATTTGTTTTTTGTCATTATGAACTCAATTAAACTTAATTTTAAAATGAAAAAATAAAATAAAATTTTTAATAATTTAAATATTTAAACTTAAATATTTAAAATATTGTATTTAACCTATTTTAAAATATGCAATATTTTAAAACATAGAACAATGAGTTTTTTGAGAAAATTAATAATGTGAAAAAGAATCAGAATACTGTGAGGTAAGAAAAAGAATGTTGACTAATGTAAGAGGAAAAAATCTTTAACCAAAATTGATAACATTAACTTGCAGAAAGCAACTTTGGCAAACATCATAGCTTGCCTATCCAACAGTCATTCGCTCTTCCTTTATGCCAGTAGAAACCAAATTGTGCCCATCCTTCTGCAAGAAGACATTGGCCAAAGGGGAGCTCGAGGCTCTCCAGACCCTGTAGATGAATCATGATTGGCCACAGTCATTCCATTCCCCTTTGCCAGGGATTGGCTTAGGTGCAGCCCAGTGAATCATAAGGAGAGTCTTCAAAGAGCTCTGGAAATGGAATACAGGAAAGGGATAGTTTTTTCCAAATCTCAGGATATCAGGATATGATTCTTGGGGCTTCTGCAGCCATCTTGTCCTCCAAAACAAATTCCTTTTTTCCTGAGACTGTGAATGAATTAAAAAAAGGAAGTATGGTAAAACATGCTACCCCAAAATATGCCACTTTGGCATAAGGATTCTTTTGCACTAAAGGCACTTGACAAACAGATGATACAAAAGAGACACTCTGACCTCCCCTTTTCTCCTAGTATCAGCAAAAATGAAACATTCTTGTCACCAGAGATGGGAAGTTGAGGCAGAGAAAAATCTATATAAACAATTTGTTTAAAATAATTCTTATCTTCCTTAGCTTCTCCATGCATTTTCGTTACTTTTCCATAACTGCCACACTTTCTTCATCCTACTATGTAAGCATCTCGGCTTTGCCACTTCTTTGAGTCTTGATTTTCCTATGGGGGCTCCCAGGTACATGCAAAATCTGTATGCTTTTCTCCTGTTAATCTACCTTAAGCCAGTTTAATTCTCAGGCCCAGCTGGTGACATTAAGAGGGTAGAAATAAAATTTTGTCTCCCCTGAAAGAATAAATGTTCTAAAATCAAATACTAATTGTTCCTAATGTTATCAAAATGCCAGGGGTTTAGTGTAGGTCCTGCTGCTCACCACACAGAAAGCCAGTCACCAAGACAACCACTATTGCCAGAGAAGGCTTTTATTGGGTGCTATAGCCAAAGATGTGGGAGATCAGTGTCAAATCCATCTTTTTGACTGGCTAAAATTAGGGGTTTATATAGCAGGGAAGAAATATAACTACCTGTGGGAAAACAGGAACTCGAGAAGAGTAAGGAAGTAATCATGATGAATGAGGGGCCTGGAGTTTCATTGTCTGGATGCCATGATCTAATGAGTTTCAGTTCTTTGATACTTTTTGGAAAGCCTAGAGGTCCTTTCCTGAGGAAGAAACTCAGAGAAACAAATGTAAATTTCAAACTTTAAGATCAAAATTGTCCATTTCTGTGTGTGTGTTGTTGCTGTTGTTTAAAAAAAAAGAACTACTTAAGGACTATTGGTCACTTTACTAACACAGAAAATAATTTAAAGAACTGCTAAATGGCAAACAGCATACATTACTTTAACAGTTAACTAGATGAAGGTCAAGGACAAATTACTGGGGGACGCTTATAATTCCAGACCAAAATTCTTGAAGATTGGATAAAGAAAATGTTTATATTAGTGGGAAAGACAAGTTTTTCTCAGTTCTTTTAAAAAACATTATTTTTCAAAATTAACCTTTTGTTTTGTTTAATGCTATTTTACATTACACAAATACACTGAACTTGAAAAATTGACTGCTTAAACAAAGAGGATCCAGCAGTAAGCCACTATCTATGAGCTCAGGCAAAACTGGTAGAAAGGATAGCTCTGCCATTGTCAGCAGTTGACGTCGCCTCTTGAGAATGAAAACCCTAAAGATATTGTGAAAAGAACAATTATGAGAGCAATATTCTCCCTTTGGTCTATATCAGTGACACTGGGGTATTTTTAAAATATCAATCAATCAAAGTTTTGCATAGTCAGAAAAGTCAACCCTTTATACTGCCCTCTCTCTTTCATTTTTATGGTACCATAATTACCTGTCTATGTAGTTAAGGGGTGGGAGAGTTATACATCATCATGCTTTATGAAAATTGCCAAGTCAGATGACACTACAAGATACTCAGCATCCAACCAGGAAACTCCTAAGTTCCATGAGAATGGAAATTGTGTCTGCTCTGTTCAGCTCTCTATCTTCATTGCCTATAGAGCTTAATAAATATTTGCTAAATGAATGCATGAATGACTGGGAACTAAAAATATAACAGTATATACTAGATTCCACCACCCCCTCACCCCTGATTACTATACGTAACTATGTATTATCCTTCACGGTACGATATGATTTTTGCCTGCTCCAAGATGGTTCAGAACCAAAAATTACCATTAAATTTCCAATTCAATATCTAGATTTTATTTGTAATCACTTTTAATCTTCTAGCATTTCAAAATTTTCATGTGTCTCCTGTAATCACCTTGTATGACCTTATCTATCTGTGATGTGCCATCATTTCACAACAGACCACTTTAACTGCATTCAGTAAATAAAACTATGGCTCTTCACAACTCCTAAGAAAGACGAATTTACCCCCGTTTTGTTTTCAAGGAGGTAGGAACAGAAGATGTGATGACAAAACAGGCCAGAAAAAAAATTGATCATGTTGACTATGCACTGTAACCCAGTAATCACACAAACCTAAGTGGCAAGTTGATCACAGTCCTTTGGTGACAGGCCTCATTATCTTAAAGAGCAATTTAGCAGGAGCTAGCAATTCATCTTGTTCAGTGAATGGAAAATGTTGGAGTTTAAGAGTCATCATTTTTACACCATCTGTAGACTTGCATGCAGAGAAAAAAAAAACCCATGAAGTTTAAATCTAGGTAATAATTTATCTGTGGTAGACACATAATTATGTAAGCACATAAGGTTTTAATTTGAACAAGTTAATCCTCCCTTCCTGGACCAATATCCCTATTCACTTTTAAGGGAATGTGGTAAGGAGCAAGGAGTGGTGGGGATGGTGGTGAAGGGTGAGGAAGTTTCTGCTCCTGCTCCCACTTCCTGCACTGGCTCTAAAAAGAGAGTCAGATTGTCTCTTGGAGCAAAGAAATTTACCTTAAAAAAGTATGGAAGATTGCTCATCTTGGAAAAAGCCCATTTTTTTTGGCTAGATTATAGACTTAGAGACAACTAGAATACTCAAATCTTCACAGAAGCCTGAGTAATGATTTCTGCCTTTCCAAATCTTTGTGGAAGCCTCTTGGGCCAGTATAAAGGGTAAACAAATGAGCGTTCCTAGAAACAGCAGTAAAGGAACAAGAAATAGTTAAATCTTCTACATGGCAATTCAGTGCTTTTAGTATACTTACACCCAATATTCTCATTTTCAACTTTTAAAGAAACACCCATTAATAGTTGACAGCAAGATTAGAAATACAAATTAGCCTGAAGAAAGTAAGAGAATTAGTGTGGTATGAAAGACAGCAGTACAAATTCTGGAATCAGACACATCTGAGTCCAAAACCCAGACCCTCCATTTCTAACTGTGCCAACTGGGCAAGCTATTTAACTTCTCTAAGCCTCAGTGTCCCTGTCATTAGAAGAGATAAGAGTGTTTATTTCATAGTATTGATTTAAAGATTACATGAGATTATTTATGTAAAGCACTTCCCAGAGTGCCTGCAGTTACTAAACACTCAAGAAATAGTACCTATTATTATGCTACTAATAATAATGATGTATATTCACATCTCACAAATAAGTGCTGCTAACATTTTAGCATGTAGTCTTTCATTTTGTTTTCTCTAAGTATGTTTGCATGTATTTTGTAATACAATAAAGGAATTGTACTATGCATAATGTCTGGAGCTTTTTAAAGCAGTTAATAATATATTGTGACCATCTTGACAATAAATAAAGTGTCATAATATAATTGGCAATGGCTACATTGTCATCTTTTTTATGCCTCTACAATAATATATTTTACTGATCCCCTTATAGCTGACCATTTAGGATGTGCTTACATTTTTTTCTGTGATAAACAACACCTCCCACAGTAAGGGAGGAACAATGGAATGAAAAACTCTGCACATAAACACTTTGATATAAATTCTCACTTGGTTAAATTCCTACAAGTGAAATCACTGGGTTAAACAAAGTATATGTGCACTTTTTTTTAGATTTCTTGACACATTTTGACAAATTCCCTTCCAGAAAAGACTCCCACAGAGAAGTTGTGAGATTCTCTTTTTACAGGAACTTGATCCACATTGGGTATTAGAATTTCCCTGTCAAAGAGAAAAAAAAAAAAAAAAAAGTTGCCAAAGTGCTTCATTGCCGTCATTGTTAAATGAAAGTACATTAAAGGATCATTGAAATCTAATTGCTGTTTTCCAGTTGAAGTTTATTCTAGAGCAGGAGTCCACAAACTATGGCCCATTGATCAAATCTCCCCTGCCATCTGGTTTTGTACATTTTACAAGTTAAGAATTGTTTTTTTTTTTTTTTTTTTTTTTTTTTTTTTTTTTTTTTTTTTTTTTTTTTATTATACTTTAGGTTTTAGGGTACATGTGCACAATGTGCAGGTTTGTTACATATGTATCCATGTGCCATGTTGATTTCCTGCACCCATTAACTCGTCATTTAGCATTAGGTGTATCTCCTAATGCTGTCCCTCCCCCCTCCCCCCACCCCACAACAGTCCCCGGAGTGTGATGTTCCCCTTCCTGTGTCCATGAGTTCTCATTGTTCAATTCCCACCTATGAGTGAGAACATGCGGTGTTTGGTTTTTTGTCCTTGCGATAGTTTACTGAGAATGATGTTTTCCAGTTTCATCCATGTCCCTACAAAGGACACGAACTCATCATTTTTTATGGCTGCATAGTATTCCATGGTGTATATGTGCCACATTTTCTTAATCCAGTCTATCGTTGTTGGACATTTGGGTTGGTTCCAACTCTTTGCTATTGTGAATAGTGCTGCAATAAACATACGTGTGCATGTGTCTTTATAGCAGCATGATTTATAGTCCTTTGGGTATATACCCAGTAATGGGATGGCTGGGTCAAATGGTATTTCTAGTTCTAGATCCCTGAGGAATTGCCACACTGACTTCCACAATGGTTGAACTAGTTTACAGTCCCACCAACAGTGTAAAAGTGTTCCTATTTCTCCACATCCTCTCCAGCACCTATTGTTTCCTGATTTTTTAATGATGGCCATTCTAACCGGTGTGAGATGGTATCTCACTGTGGTTTTGATTTGCATTTCTCTGATGGCCAGTGATGATGAGCATTTCTTCATGTGTTTTTTGGCTGCATAAATGTCTTCTTTTGAGAAGTGTCTGTTCATGTCCTCTGCCCACTTTTTGATGGGGTTGTTGTTTTTTTCTTGTAAATTTGTTTGAGTTCATTGTAGATTCTGGATATTAGCCCTTTGTCAGATGAGTAGGTTGCAAAAATTTTCTCCCATTCTGTAGGTTGCCTGTTCACTCTGATGATAGTTTCTTTTGCTGTGCAGAAGCTCTTTAGTTTAATGAGATCCCATTTGTCGATTTTGGCTTTTGTTGCCATTGCTTTTATAGTTGGAAGTAAAGCTCTCCTCAGCAAATGTAAAAGAACAGAAATTATAACAAACTGTCTCTCAGACCACAGTGCAATCAAACTAGAACTCAGGATTAAGAAATTCACTCAAAACCGCTCAACTACATGGAAACTGAACAACCTGCTCCTGAATGACTATTGGGTACATAATGAAATGAAGGCAGAAATAAAGATGTTCTTTGAAACCAACGAGAACAAAGATACAACATACCAGAATCTCTGGGACACATTCAAAGCAGTGTGTAGAGGGAAATTTATAGCACTAAATGCCCACAAGAGAAAGCAGGAAAGATCCAAAATTGACACCCTAACATCACAATTAAAAGAACTAGAAAAGCAAGAGCAAACACATTCAAAAGCTAGCAGAAGGCTAGAAATAACTAAAATCAGAGCAGAACTGAAGGAAATAGAGACACAAAAAACCCTTCAAAAAATTAATGAATCCAGGAGCTGGTTTTTTGAAAAGATCAACAAAATTGATGGACCGCTAGCAAGACTAATAAAGAAGAAAAGAGAGAAGAATCAAATAGATGCAATAAAAAACGAAAAAGGGGATATCACCACCGATCCCACAGAAATACAATCTACCATCAGAGAATACTACAAACACCTCTATGCAAATAAACTAGAAAATCTAGAAGAAAAGAATTGTTTTTACAGATGAGCATTTGCAATAGATTTGATCATCGGAAACACTAATTTGTGCCCCAATTAATCAATATGTTATTTTTAAAATAAGAATTCAACTTTTCTCATTAGCTAACCTATAGTACAAAATCTAGAACTCAGTGATGATGATTATGATTATACTTTAAATTTTGTCAAAGAATGTTATGAAAATTTGTTTTCTCCGTTGTTATAATAAGTATCTATGTACTATTCTCGATTTTGCATCTTGACCTACAAAGGCTAAAACATTTACATCTGTTTACAGAAAAACACAATTTGCCAAAGTCTTTTCAAAAGTATTAATTAAAAACATAAAAATTTTAAAATATTTTAAAGTATTTCACCTAATATACTAGAGTGACAAACTTTCAAGGATCACCCTTTATTCCACACCTCAGTGATTTCAAACCCAAAGTTCTCAGGTTCCCCAGAGATAATCTTGGGAGAAAAATGAGGGCAAAGAAAAGTCAACAAATCTTCACACTTCAACAATTTTTGTTGCCTCTTGTTTTAGATTTGGGTTCCAAATAAGATTTCATGTAAATAATTTGTCCCACAATTTTAGAAAGTGTCTGAAAACTGCTTGCTCATGTGTAACAGGGCATCGCTTAGGCCAGGGCTTCTTCTACATGTCTTCATCCAGTTCCTGTCAACAGTAGAGTTCACAATAGGTCCCAACCCACCTGCTTTCAAATCAAACTGACCTACTTTTTTAAGGGTCATAGTTCTAACAGATGAAACATGGCTAAAGACCAATTTTAATAAATCTAAATTGGCATAGGTAAGGTTTTCGTCTTTCAAGAGAAAACTAACCTTGATTCATACAAACTATTTCACACTTAAAAGTGGTTGAACAAGTATTCCCACAGTAAGGGAGGAACACTAGAATCTGAAAGGAACAAATAAGCATAGAACTGAAAATGTAGGCCTTACTTTCCTTTGTTTTTCTGAGCCATTTATTCAGGTTGTCAGAGCAAACTTAAAATGAAGCTATCCCTTGACTCTGTAGCCATGTAATGAAATGGTTAGGAGCAAAAAAATAAACACAGAAATAGGACTCGGTTGTTTTTCCATTAACTGTGGCTTTCTTGATGATTGTGCATTTCCAGAAGGTTAAACATAATGGCCTCTTCTCCCTTCCTGAAGCTCGTTTAGATACATCCTGACACATTCCCACACACATAGCTCTTCTAACCTAAGGTTCAGTTTGGCAGGGAAATTCTTTCAAATCAGCAGGAAAGAAAATAGTCTGTTCTTTACTGGGTATATGCTATTAAAAATCAACAAAATAATAGATCAATTCCATAACAGAAACTTTAGACACTAGAATTAAAATTTCTAGAAACAGTTTATATTAAAATTATTCTCATTCTGGAATCAGGTAGCTCAAGACAATGAGAACATAATCAATAGAACTACTAAAAGAGTAATAGTGATGATAGCAATAGCTAACATTTGGGTGCTTGCCGTGTAGCGAGGCCAGTAAGTCATGAGGATCAAACTGGCTTTCAATAGTTATAACACTCATTTATTATCAACCAAGCCCTCTTCTAATTCCATGATGTGTATTCACTGCCTCAGGTCAATGGCACCTATGAGGTAGGCACCATTATTACCCACATTTTATAGATGAAGCTTAGTGGACTGCCATGCTCAAGGAGCTGGTTCAGTACACAGTGGACCTGGGACTTGACCTAGGACTCTTGGTCACAGAGCCACTTCTCCCTCTCAAACCTGCCTGATGATGGAATGTGGGAATATTCTAGCAGGATAATCTCTATTCAACCATCACTGAAATAGTGAATAACAAGGTTTTAAGAAAAAAAGGGTTCAAGACTAGCCTGACCAATATGATGAAACCCCATCTCTACTAAAAACACAAAAATTGGCCAGGCGTGGTGGCACATGCCTGTAATCCCAGCTACTCAGGAGGCTGAGCCAGGAGAATCATTTGAACCTGGGAGGCAGAGGTTGCAGTGAGCTGAGATCACACTGAGAGGTGACAGTGTGCTGGCAGCCCTCGCTTGCTCTCGGTGCCTCCTCGGCCTTGGCACCCACTCTGGCCACACTTGAGGAGCACTTCAGCCCACTGCTGCACTATGGGAGCCCCTCTCTGGGCTGGTCGAGGCCGGAGCTGGCTCCCTCTGCTTATAGGGAGGTGTGGAGGGAGAGGCACAGGCAGGAACTGGGGCTGCACACAGAGCTCGCGGGCAAGTGTGAGTTCCGGGTGGGCAAGGGCTCAGTGGGCCCTGCACTCAGAGTGGCTGGCCTGTGTTGCCAACCCTAGGCAGTGAGGGCCTTAGCACCCAGGCCAGCAGCTGTGGAGGTTGCGCCGGGTCCCCCAGCCCGCCAGCCCACCCACGCCACGCTCAAATTCTCACCAAGCCTCAGCCGCCTCCCCATGAGGTAGGGCTCAGGACCTGTAGCCTGCCATGCCTGAGCACCCCCCAACCCCTCGTGGGCTCCTGCATGGCCTGAGCCTCCCAGAAGGGCACTGCCCCCTGCTCCATGGCGCCCAATCCCATCAACTGTCTAAGGGATGAGGAGCGCGGACACGTGGTGCGGGACTGGCAGGCAGCTCCGCCTGCGGCCCCGGCGCAGGATCCACTAGGCGAAGCCAGCTGGGATCCTGAGTCATGTGGGGACTTGGAGAACTTTTATGTCTAGCTAAAGGTTTGTAAATGCACCAATCAGCACCCTGTGTCTAGCTCAAGGTTTGTAAATGCACCAATCAGTGCTCTGTGTCTAGCTAATCTAGTGGAGATTTGGAGAACTTTTATGTCTAGCTAGAGGATTGTAAATGCACCAATCAGCACTCTGTGTCTAGCTCAGGGGTTGTAAACGCACCAATCAGCACCCTGTCAAAACGGAACAATCAGCTCTCTGTAAAAAGGACCAATCAGCAGGATGTGGGTGGGGCCAGAAAAGGGAATAAAAGTAGGCTGCCAGAGCCAGCAGCAGCAACCTGCTTGGGTCCCCTTCCACACTGTGGAAGCTTTATTCTTTGGCTTTTTGCAATTAATCTTGCTGCTGCTCACTCTTTGGGTCTGCACTGCCTTTATGAGCTGTAACACTCACCGCGAAGGTCTGCAGCTTCACTCCTGAGGCCAGCAAGACCATGAACCCACCAGGAGGAATGAACAACTACAGACGGGAGGAACGAACAACTCCAGATGCACCGCCTTAAGAGCTGTAACACTCACTGCGAAGGTCTGCAGCTTCACTCCTGAAGCCAGCGAGACCACCAACCCACCAGAAGGAAGAAACTCTGAACACATCCAAACATCAGAAGGAAAAACTCCAGACACACCATCTTAAAGAGCTGTAACGCTCACCACGAGGGTCCATGGCTTCATTCTTGAAGTCAGTGAGACCAAGAACCCACCAATTCAGGACACATTTTGGCGACCCAGATGGGACTATCGCTTATCGCCAAGCAGTAAGACTATCGCCTATCGCCAAGCAGTAAGACTATCGCCTATCGCCAAGCAGTGAGTACCATCAGACCACTTTTGCTTGCTATTCTGTCCTATTTTTCCTTAGAATTCAGGGGCTAAATACCAGGCACCTGTCAGCCAGTTAAAAGCGGCTAGCGTGGCCACTGGACTAAAGACACAGGTGTCAGACTTTCTGGGAAAGGGCTCTCTAACAACCCCCGACTTTTTGGAGTTGGGAGCTTTGGTTTGCCTGGAAACAGCTTCTGCTTTTCCTGTACTTCTGGGCTGAGCCGAGGGTCAACAGAGAGGAAAGCCATTCAGCTCTGGGGTCCTGACAACAAGTTGGTTGACCCTGAGGCCATGAGCAGAACTCTCAAAGGCCTGTCGCCCAAGCGAGACTCACCCATCTATTCTCTCTATCCTGACCCTTGCCCCCTGGGTCCTAATGCCTGCCAGACAAGCTTCCTCTCACCTCTCTTCTCCGAGGCTAGTCTTGCTTCTAAAAATCGCTCCCTGTCTCTGGTGCTTTTCTAATTTCTCCTATAAGAATAATTTCTAGCATAAACTCCAGGACTCTGTTACATAATTTAGGCACTTGGGCACACCAATCAGAAAGACATAATTTTTGCCCAAAGCCCCGATGTAGGGGTTACTATCTGGAATTTTAGGATCCCTCCTCAGACAAGCAGGCCTAACAAAAGCTATTCCTGAAACTAGGATATGGGGAGCCTCAGAAATTGTATCCTCCTATTCATATAAGTGAGGACAAAACGTGTCACTCTTCCAACCCTGGAGATCTCTTCCCTCCCTCAGGGTATGGCCCTCCACTTCATTTTTGGGGCATGACATCTTTATAGGACATGGGTAAGGTCCCAGTACTAACAGGAGAATGCTTAGGACTCTAACAGGTTTTCGAGAATGCATTGGTAAGGGCCAATAACTCCGATTTTTCTGGGTCCTCTTTGTGGTCTAGGACAACAGACAGGGGTGCATGTTTTTGAGAATGCATCAGTAAGGGCCACTAAATCTGACCTTCCTCGGTTCTCCTTGTGGTCTGGGAGTAAAATTAGCATCTCTGCTGCTGCATCGGTGAGTGCAACTATTCCGATCAGCAGGGTCCAGGTACCATTGTGGGTTCTTGGGCTGGGGTTGTTTCTGCTGCTACATCGGTGAGCACAACTGTTCCGATCAGCAAGGTCCAGGGACTGTCATGGGTTCTGGGGCAGGGGGAGAAACAAAATAAACCAAAACCATGGATGGTTTTGTCTTTCAGATGGGAAACACTCAGGCATCAACAGGCTCACCCTTGAAATGCACCCTAAGCCATTGGGACCAATTTGACCCACAAACCCTGAAAAAGAGGTGGCGCATTTTTTTCTGCACTGCAGCTTGGCCCCAGTATTCTCTCTCTGATGGGGAATAATGGCCACCTGAGGGAAGTACAAATTATAATACTATCCGGCAGCTTGACCTTTTCTGTAAGAGGGAAGGCAAATGGAGTGAAATACCTTATGTCCAAGCTTTCTTTTCATTGAAGGAGAACACACAACTATGCAAAGCTTGCAATTTTCATCCCACAGGAGGACCTCTCAACTTACCCCCATATCCTAACCTCCCTATAGCTCCCCTTCCTATTAATGATAATCCTCCTCTAATCTCCCCTGCCCAGAAGGAAATAAGCAAAGAAATCTCCAAAGCACCAAAACCCCCCAGGCTATCACTTATGTCCCCTTCAAGCTGTAGTGGGAGGGGAATTTGGCCCAACCCAGGTACATGTCCCCTTCTCCTTCTCTGATTTAAAGCAGATCAAGGCAGACCTGGGGAAGTTTTCAGATGATCCTGATAGATACAGAGATGTCCTACAGGGTCTAGGGCAAACTTTTGACCTCACTTGGAGAGATGTCATGCTACTGTTAGATCAAACCCTGACCTTTAATGAAAAGAATGCAGCTTTAGCTGCAGCCTGAGAGTTTGGAGATACATGGTATCATAGTCAAGTAAATGATAGAATGACAGCTGAAGAAAGGGACAAATTCTCTACCAGTCAGCAAGCCATCCCCAGTACAGATCCCCACTGTGACCTTGACTCACAGCATGGGGACTGGAGTCGTAAATATCTGTTGATCTGTGTTCTAGAAGGACTAAGGAGAATTAGGAAAAAAGGCCATAAATTATTCAATTATGTCCACCACAACTCAGGGAAATGAAGAAAATCCTTCTGCCTTCCCCGAGTGGCTACGAGAGACCTTAAGAAAATATACTCCCCTGTCACCCGAATCACTCAAGGGTCAATTGATTCTAAAAGATAAGTTTATTACCCAATCAGTTGCAGCTATCAGGAGAAAGCTCCAAAAGCAAGCCCTGGGCCCTGAACAAAATCTGGAGGCATTATTAAACCTGGCAACCTCAGTGTTCTATAATAGGGACCAAGAGGAACAGGCCCAAAAGGAAAAGCAAGATCAGAGAAAGGCCACGGTTAGTCATGGCCCTCAGACAAACAAAGCTTGGTGGTTCAGAGAGGACAGAAAATGGAGCAGGCCAATCACCCAGTAGGGCTTGTTATCAGTGTGGCTTACTAGGACACTTTAAAAAAGATTGTACAATGAGAAACAAGCTGCCCCCACGTCCATGTCCACTATGCCAAGGCAATCACTGGAAGGTGCACTGCCCCAGAGCATGAAGGTTCTCTGGGTCAGAAGCCCCCAACCAGATGATCCAACAACAGGACTGAGGATGCCTGGGGCAAGCACCAGCTCATGTCATCACCCTCACTGAGCCCCGGGTACATTTCACCACTGAGGGCCAGGAAATTGACTTCCTCCTGGACACTGGCACGGCCCTCTCAGTGTTAATCTCCTGTCCTGGACGACTGTCCTCAAGGTCCATTACCATCTGAGGAGCCCTGGGACAGCCTGTAACCAGGCATTTCTCCCACCTCCTCAGTCATAATTGGGAGACTGCTCTTTTCACATGCCCTTCTTGTTATGCCTGAGAGTCCCACACCCTTATTAGGGAGGGATATATTAGCCAAGGCTGGAGCTATTATCTACATGAATATGGGGAACAAGTTACCCATTTGTTGTCCCCTACTTGAGGAGGGAATCAACCCTGAAGTCTGGGCATTGGAAGGACAATTTGGAAGGGCAAAAAAAGCCCACCCAGTCGAAATCAGGTTAAAAGATCCCACCACTTTTCCTTATCAAAGGCAATATCCCTTAAGACCTGAAGCTCATAAAGGATTACAGGATATTGTTAAACATTTAAAAGCTCAAGGCTTAGTAAGGAAATGCAGCAGTCCCTGCAACACCCCAATTCTAGAGGTACAAAAACTGAATGGTCAGTGAAGACTACTGCAAGATCTTAGACTCCTCATCAATGAGGCAGTAATTCCTCTATATCCAGTTGTACCCAACCCCTATACCTTGCTCTCTCAAATACCAGAGGAAGCAGAATGGTTCACAGTTCTGGACCTCAAGGATGCCTTCTTCTGTATTCCCGTGCACTCTGACTCCCAGTTTCTCTTTGCCTTTGAGGATCCCACAGACCACATGTCCCAACTTACGTGGATGGTCTTGCCCCAAGGGTTTAGGGATAGCCCCCACCTGTTTGGTCAGGCATGACTCAAGATCTAAGCCACTTCTTAAGTCCAGGCACTCTGGTTCTTCAGTATGTGGATGATTTGCTTTTGGCTACCAGTTAGGAAGCCTCGTTCCAGGAGGCTACTCTAGATCTCTTGAACTTTCTAGCTAATCAAGGGTACACAGTGTCCAGGTCTAAGGCCCAGCTTTGCCTACAGCAGGTCAAATATCTAGGCCTAATCTTAGCCACAGGGACCAGGGCCCTCAGCAAGGAATGAACACAGCCTATACTGGCTTATCCTTACTGTAAGACATTAAAACAGTTGTGGGGGTTCCTTGGAATTACCAGCTTTTGCTAACTATGGAGCCCCAAATACAGTGAGATAGCCAGGCCCCTCTATACTCTAATCAAGGAAACCCAGAAGGCAAATACTCATCTAGTAGAATGGGAACATGAGGCAGAAACAGCCTTCAAAACCTTAAAGCAGGCCCTAGTACAAGCTTGAGCTTATTTTTTTTTCTTTTTTTCTTTTTTTAAATTATACTTTAAGTTCTAGGGTACATGTGCACAATGTACAGGTTTGTTACATATATATACATGTGCCATGTTGGTGTGCTGCACCCATCAACTCATCATTTACATTAGGTATATCTCCTAAAGCTATCCCTCCCCCCGCCCCCTACCCCACGACTGGCCCCGGGGTATGATGTTCCCCTTCCTGTGTCCAAGTGTTCTCATTGATGAATTCCCACCTATGAGTGAGAACATGCGGTGTTTGGTTTTTTGTCCTTGCGATAGTTTGCTGAGAATGATGGTTTCTAGTTTCATCCATGTCCCTACAAAGGACATGAACTCATCCTTTTTTATGGCTGCATAGTATTCCATGGTGTATATGTGCCACATTTTCTTAATCCAGTCTATCGTTGTTGGACATTTGTGTTGGTTCCAAGTCTTTGCTATTGTGAAAGTGCACAATAAACATACATGTGCATGTGTCTTTATAGCAGCATGATTTATAATCCTTTGGGTATATACCCAGTAATGGGATAGCTGGGTCAAATGGTATTTCTAGTTCTAGATCCCTGAGGAATCGTCACACTGTCTTCCACAATGGTTGAACTAGTTTACAGTCCCACCAACAGTGTAAAAGTGTTCTCATTTCTCCACACCCTCTCCAGCACCTGTTGTTGCCTGACTTTTTAATGATGGCCATTCTAACTGGTGTGAGATGGTATCTAATTGTGGTTTTGATTTGCATTTCTCTGATGGCCAGTGATGATGATGATGAAAGCTCCAGCTTTAAGCCTTCTCGCAGGACAAAACTTCTCTTTATATGTCACAGAGAGAGCAGGGATAGCTCTTGGAGTCCTTACTTAGACTCGTGGGACAACCCCACAACCAGTGGCATAGCTAAGTAAGGAAATTGATGTAGTAGCAAAAGGCCGGCCTCACTGTTTACGGGCAGTTGTGGTGGTGGCCGTCTTACTGTCAGAGGCTGTGAAGCTAATACAAGGAAAGGATCTCACTGTCTGGACTACTCATGATGTAAATGGCATACTAGGTGCCAAAGGAAGTTTATGGCTATCAGACAACCGCCTACTTAGATACCAGGCGCTACTCCTTGAGGGACCAGTACTTCACATACGCACGTGCATGGCCCTCAACCCTGCCACTTTTCTCCCAGAGGAGGGGGAACCAATCGAGCATGACTGCCAACAAATTATAGTCCAGACTTATGCCTCCCGAGATGATTTCTTAGAAGTCCCCTTAGCTAAACCTGACCTTAACCTATATACCGACGGGAGTTCATTTGTGGAGAATGGGATAAGAAGGGCAGGTTACGCCATAGTTAGTGATGTAACCATACTTGAAAGTAAGCCTCTACCCCCAGGGACCAATGCCCAGTTAGCAGAACTAGTGGCACTTGTCTGAGCCTTAGAACTGGGAAAGGGAAAAAGAATAAACTGGTATACAGATAGCACATATGCTTATCTAATCCTACATGCCCATGCTGCAATATGGAAAGAAAGGGAGCTCCTAACTTCTGGGGGAACCCCCATTAAATACCACAAGGAAATTATAGAGTTATTGCACGCAGTGCAAAAACCTAAGGAGGTGGCAGTCTTACAGTGCCAAGGCCATCAGAAAGGTGAAGGAGAAAAGGCAGAAGGAAACCTTTGGGCAGATGCTGAGGCCAAAATTGCTGTGAGGCGGAACCCCCCATTAGAAATACCTATGGAAGGACCCTTGGTATGGAACAACCCCCTCCAAGAGATTAAGTCCCAGTATTCCCCAACAAAAGCAGAGTGGGGACTTTCACAGGGGCATAGTTTTCTCCCCTCGGGGTGGTTGGTGACAGAAGAAAGAAAGGTACCTGAAGCCAGCCAGTGGAAAACACTTAAAACCCCCCACCAAACTTTTCATATGGGTATTGAAAACACTAATCAAATGGCCAAATCCCTATTTACAGGGCCAAATCTCCTCCGTACCATCCAACAGGTAGTCAAAGCCTGTGAGGTGTGCCAAAAGAGTAATCTCTTGGTTCATCATAAGGCCCCTTTGGGGAAACAAAGAATAGGTCACTGTCCTGGAGAGGACTGGCAGTTAGACTTCACCCATATGCCTAAGTCAAAGAGATTTCAATACTTGTTGGTCTGTATCCTTTACAACTTGGATAGAAGCTTTCCCCTGCAAGACAGAGAAGACTCAGGAAGTGATTAAAGTCCTAATTCATGAAATAATTCCTAGATTTGGGCTTCCCCAAAGCTTACAGAGTGACAATCATCTGGCTTTTAAAGCCACAATAACTCAGGGAATTTCCAGGGCGCTAGGGATACAATATCACCTCCACTGCTCCTGGAGGCCACAATCCTCAGGGAAGGTTGAGAAGGCAAATGGAACACTCAAGAGGCACTTAAGGAAACTAACACAAGAAACTCATCTCCTATGGCCTACTCTTTTGCCCATGGCCCTGTTGAGAATCCAAAATTCTCCTCACAAAATAGGGCTCAGTCCATATGAAATGCTGTATGGATGACCTTTTCTCACAAATGACCTCTTACTTGATCGGGAAACAGCCAACTTGGTCAAAGATATAACTTCTTTGGCAAAATATCAAAAAACCTTAAAAACCTACCTGAAGGATGTCACAGAGAAAAGGGAACAGAGTTGTTTCAACCAGGAGATCTAGTGTTGGTCAAATCTCTCCCCTCTACCTCCCCATCTATGGACTCTTTGTAGGAAGGACCATACTCGGTAATCCTCTCTACTCCCACTGCAGTTAAGGTGGCAGGAGTGGAATCTTGGATTCACCACACCCGAGTTAAACTTTGGACATCCCCTGAGGAACCTGCAGAACCATCAGCTCAGGAGTCCCAAGATCAGCCAGACCAGCCTCGATATACCTGCAAACCGTTGGAGGACTTGCACCTCCTATTTTGGAAGGAAACATCCGAGACTAAAAAGGCCCCTACGACTGATCCCAAGGAAAGATCACTTCCTCCTTAAAAAAGGTAAGTGAAAACAACATACTAATCACACTGTTTGTGATAGGACTATATACTCTAGCTCCTGCCAGGATGAAAATCCTAATCACATCAACCTTCTTTCTATCTTCCTTCCTTTTGACAGCAATTTACTCCTACCTTTAATTCAGACTAGATAAAATGATCTCATTTTCCAGAGCACCCTCTTTACCTTCCTATTTGCTCTTTGCCTATGTATCCCTCCTGCTTCCTTGGATACCTCATACAATCACCCCTCCCCTTCCACTAGCTCCTAATTACCTCTACAAGACTCTCAACTTAACCCACTCTCTGTTAAACCAGTCCAATCCTTTCCTGGCAAATGACTGTTGGCTTTGTATGTCTCTATCAACCTCTGCCTACGTTGCCACTCCCATTACCACAAAAAAACTGGGTCTTTACCAACTTAACTTACCACCCTCACTATGAAGGAAAAGACCCTTTCTGATTTCTAAATATGCAATCATTAGCTGACTTCCCCATATCTGATAGGACCAAGAATACCCTAACAGGATGTGCAATCCAACTTTTACATTCTTACATTTCCACCCTCACCTATTACACAAGCAATGAAAAGCCCATACAAGGCCCTGTAACCATGAATACTATCTTAACTTTCCAAGCCCCTTTATGCATCCAGCGCAACCTGTTATCGGGCTTGCCCCTGGGGCACCTACTACCACATCAGTGTAATTACTCCCTACAACTTCAAGCCCCAGTTGATCATAGTAACCTCCGAGTCACCCAAACAGCTCCATTCAGAGAGCCTGTCCACTTCTCAGGACCCCCAAAATCATCACCTCCTCCCTGCTTGACAAAAAGTCCAGGTTTTGTAATGGTAAATATACTCCCTGCATGACCATTCACCCCAGACCCCCTGCAGCAGCGCCCCCACCATGAGTGAATGCCTCCTCATCCCCTCTTTCACTCTCTAGAATGGTTCCTAGTGGATACAAAACGTTTTTTTCTCCAATGGGAAAATAGAACACAGGGAGCCACTCAGTTTGCTCCCAACACCCCTTTCCAGCCGCCCGCTGGAGCTACCTTGGCAAGTACTCTAGGAGTATGGGAAAATGAAAACAACAAACTCACACACCTTTTTATCATACATAACCAGTTCTGCCTACCCAGCCAAGGTATATTCTTCTTATGTGGAACATCGACCTATATCTGCCTCCCCACTAACTGGACAGGCACCTGCACCTTAGTCTTTCTAAGTCCCAACATTAACATTGCCCCAGGAAATCAGACCTTATCAGCACCCCTCAAAGCCCAAGTCCATCAGCGCAGAGCCATACAACTAATACCCCTACTTATAGGGTCAGGAATGGCTACTGCTACAGGAACTAGAATAGCTGGTTTATCTACTTCATTATCCACTACCACACACTCTCAAAGGATTTCTCAGACAGTTTGCAAGAAATAATGAAATCTATCCTTACTTTACAATCCCGAATAGACTCTTTGGCAGCAGTGACTCTCCAAAACCACCAAGGCCTAGACGTCCTCACTGCTGAGAAAGGAAGACTCTGCACCTTCTTAGCGGAAGAGTGTTGTTTTTACACTAACCAGTCAGGGATAGTATGAGATGCCACGCAGCATTTACAGGAAAAGGCTTCTGAAATCAGACAATGCCTTTCAAACTCTTATACCAACCTCTGGAGTTGGGCAACATGGCTTCTCCCCTTTCTAGGTCCCATGGCAACCATCTTGCTGTTACTCACCTTTGGGCCCTGTATTTTTAACCTCCTTGTTAAATTTGTTTCCTCTAGAATCAAGGCCATCAAGCTACAGATGGTCTTACAAATGGAACCCCAAATGAGTTCAACTAACAACTTCTACCGACGACCCCTGGGCCAACCTGCTGGCACTTTCACTGGCCTAGAGAGCTCCCCTCTGGAGAACACTACAACTGCAGAGCCCCTTCATCACCCCCTGGAAGTAGCTAGAGCGGACATCAGCAAAACTCCCAACAGCAGTTGGGATGTCCTGTTTAGAGGGGGGATTGAGAGGTGACAATGTGCTAGCAGCCCTCACCTGCTTTCAGCACCTCCTCGGCCTTGGCGTCTGCTCTGGCCATGCTTGAGGAGCCCTTCAGCCCACTGCTGCACTATGGGAGCCCCTCTCTGGGCTGGCTGAGGCCAGAGACAGTTCCCTCTGCTTGTGGGGAGGTGTGGAGGGAGAGGCATGGGTGGGAACTGGGGCTGCATGCGGCGCTCACAGGCCAGTGCGAGTTCTGGGTGGGCACAGGCTCTGTGGGCCCTGTACTCAGAGTGGCTGGCCGGCACTGCCGGCCCCAGGCAGTGAGGGGCTTAGCACCCAGGCCAGCAGGTGCAGAGGGTGGGCCAGGTCCCCCAGCACTGCTGGCCCACCCACGCCACACTCGAATTCTCGCCAGGCCTCAGCCACCTCCCGGCGGGGCAGGGCTCGAGACCTGCAGCCCGCCATGCCCGAGCCCCACCCCTAGTGGGCTCCCACACAGCTTGGGCCTTCCCAACGGGCACTGCCCCCTGCTCCATGGCACCAGGTCCCATCGACTGCCCAAGGGCTGAGGAGTGCAGGCACATGGCGCGAGACTGGGGGGAAGCTCCGCCCACAACCCTGGCATGTGATCTGCTAGGCAAAGCCAGCTGGGCTCCTGAGTCAAGTGGGGACTTGGAGAACTTTTATGTCTAGCTGGAGGGTTGTACATGCACCAATCAGCACTCTGTGTCTAGCTCAGGGATTGTAAATGCACCAATCAGCACCCTGTCAAAATGGACCAATCAGCTCTCTGTAAAATGGACCAATTAGCTCTCTGTAAAATGGGCCAATCAGCAGGATGTGGGTGGGGTCAGATAAGGGAATAAAAGCAGGCCACCTGAGCCAGCAGTGGCAACCCGCTCGGGTCCCCTTCCACACTGTGGAAGCTTTGTTCTTTCACTCTTTGCAATAAATTTTGCTGCTGCTCACTCTTCGGGTCCACACTGCCTTTATGAACTGTAACACTCATTGCAAAGGTCTGCAGCTTCACTCCTGAGGCCAGCGAGACCACGAACCCACCAGAAGTAACGAACAACTCCAGACGCACCGCCTTTAAGAGCTATAACATTCACCACGAAGGTCTGCAGCTTCACTCCTGAAGTCAGCGAGACCATGAACCCACCAGAAGGAAGAAACTCTGGACACATCTGAACATCTGAAGGAACAAACTCCTGACACACCATCTTTAAGAATTGTAACACTCACAGCGAGGGTCTGCGGCTTCATTCTTGAAGTCAGCAAGACCAAGAACCCACCAATTCCGGACACAGTGATGCAACCATAACATTGTCAGCAGGTTGCAAGAAGAATGGCAGATATTAAGGATCACAAGATTGAATGAAAGTGGTCACCATTTCCAAAATTCTATTCTATGTGATGCTCATAAGAATACCCCAAATAGGAGGGGGTATATGGCTATGTGGTTTGATGATATGGGGAGAAGCTGGGTCAAAAAGAGTTACACAATTTTTGTCAATGCAGGACTTCTAGAGTCTTTCATATGCTAAAGTAAACCTCTATGAGGAGACTATGATATGCAGCATTCCCTAAACTTCTTTGAACACAATATTCTTTTTTCTTAAAGAAGTTAACATTTGTAGATTATTCATTTTTCATGTAACACAGTTTGAATGAATTACTCAGTCTGTGGTGAAAATTATCAAAGTGCATTGCTGAGAGAAGTGTTTGCCTTGGGTGTTCACACTTACAGCTAGAACAGTGTCATAAACCAGCAAAAACAGGTTGTCTTGTTAGGCGAATTGCAATGTCATCCATAGCAGGGCTACTAAACTGAAGTTCACTTTACTAGATGAGTTGGGAAGGTAGGATGAACAGTAGACAAATGTGTGTAGATATTTTTATTTCTGCTGTTACATGGAGGGAGACGCCATCACATTCATCAGAGATTTAAAGAATTTGTGGAGAATGGGATACGAACAGCTTAAGAACCAACTGTTCCTTACACAGTAAAAAATAATCTTGCAAAGGTAATATTAACACTGAATTCCAGAACCTGCTTTCAATTTCAGACAAATCTCAGCTTCTCTGGAGCTTGGTTTCTTCATCTAAATTATGAAGACAATATTCTTTTTCTTATGTACCATGCAGAGTTAATATGAATATGAAATTATATAAGAGATAAAGAGATGCTTAGCTCCAAGTGCTATGCAAATATTAGAATTATTATTGCTACAGTAACATTAAATCATATTTTCTCCAACAGATGCAATATAGGAAAGGAAAAACATCTGTGGCATTTAGAGATTAGTAATGTGTGCTTTAAAACCACAAACTACAAAGAAATTGGAAGTCATCAAAGAAGGAGAACTAAAATCAAAACAAATCTCTCTGTTGGACAAGCTCAAGATGACAAGTCATGTAATGAATCCATCTGAATCCAGGCAGGAATCCTACTGATCTTACATACTTGTGGTTAAACACCAACATTTTCAGTGAAAATGGCATTTCAGTGTATTAGTAATATTCCTACTATACACACACACATACGTTAAAAGGAAACAAATCTAGGGTAGTGGTGGCACTGTAAAAATAGCATCAATTAATATTGTTTATAATTGATAATAGCTCTATGGCCTTAAAACCACGAAATATCAACCATTTGCACTTCCTAAGTGCCTATATTCAGAGAATATACGGGTTTTAAAAGTTGATTGTTTACTACATACCGGGTGTTTCATCCTTGGTCACATTTAATTCAGTGAGATAGAAATTATTATCCTTATGTTACACATGAGGAAATTGAGGTCGAGAGAGATGTGATCCAGTTCACACAGAAAGTATCAGCAGTAGAATTTAATGTCTGGTCTCTCTGATTCCAAAACACTTTTCCTTTCAACACATCTGCTGCTACTCCAATTTCAAATAAATAAATAAATAAATAAATAAACTGTAAAGAATTATTTTGAGTGATATAAGATCCAATATAAAAGTTTAAATAACTGAAAATAAATTTACATTTAATAACTGAAAATAATTTTAAATAGGAAAATATTTCTATGATCATCCCAGAAATGTATTTTTATAATTATATACATACAAGAAATTTCAAAAAGAAAATTAGTTTTTTTCTTTAGAGACAGAGTCTCCCTCTGTCACCCAGGTGGAGTGCAGTGGTGCTATCATAGCTCACTGCAGCCTAGAACCTAGACTCAGGTGATCCTCTCGTCTCAGCCTCCTGAGTAGCTGAGACTACAGGTGAGCACCACCACACTCGGCCAATTTTTAAAAAAATTTTTTGTAGAAACAGGCCCTTGCTATGTTGCCCAGGCTTCTTTGAATTCCTGGCCTCAAGTGATCGTCCCACCTCTGCCTCCCAAAGTGCTGGGATTACAGGCATGAGTCATCACACCCAGCCTGGAAAATTACTTTTAACACAAGTAATACTTACTTAGTAAGTGACAGTGTAAGTGGTAAATGAAGTAAATAATATAATTTAAATAGAAGAAGCACTTAGTGGCTAATACTTATTGATTGACAATAAGTCAGCACTAAAAAGCATGTGTTATATTTAATAAAATGTTCTCTGATCAATATTACCTATTTTTATACTCATCTGGAAATAGTAAGTTCTGTATGTTATAACTAGGCTGAGGAATGATCTAGTTTCTTTGCATACTTTTAAGAAACATTTTTACTCTCACAAGTTTTGTAAGGATACTTCACAATCATTAATTTCAACTTTGATAAACACAGCATTCAAGGAAGACATTTCCCATTCTTTATTCATCAGCAGAAAAACACCAGCTTCAAAAATACCTTTCTCTGAATCCATCACCATTTTTTTTTTTTTTTTTTTTGAGATGGAGTCTCACTCTGTCACCCAGGCTGGAGTGCAGTAGTGCTATCGCGGCTCACTGCAAGCTCCGCCTCCTGGGTTCACGTCATTCTCCTGTCTCAGCCTCCCAGTAACTGGGACTACAAGAGCCTGCCACCACGCCCAGCTAATTTTTTTTTTTTGTATTATTAGTAGAGACGGGGTTTCACCATGTTAGCCAGGATGGTCTCAATCTCCTGACCTCGTGATCCACCAGTCTTGGCCTCCCAAAGTGCTGGGATTACAGGCGTGAGCCACCGCACCTAGCCAATCCATCACCATTTCTTAAATGAATGAGTAAGTAAGATGAGAACCCAGACGAGAATTCCTGGGTAAAAACTCCAGAGTTTTTTCAGGAGATCCCTCAAACCCATTGTGTCCAGAATTGGGGGGTTCTTGGTCTCACTGACTTCAAGAATGAAACTGCGGACCCTCGCGGTAAGTGTTGCAGTTCTTAAAGGCGGTGTGTTAGGAGTTTGTTCCTTCTGATGTTGGATGTGTTCAGAGTTTCTTCCTTCTGGTGGGTTCGTGGTCTAGCTGGCTTCAGGAGTGAAGCTGCATACCTTCGCAGTGAATGTTACAGCTCATAAAGGCAGTGAGGACCCAAAGCGTGAGCAGCAGCAAGATTTATTGCAAAGAGCAAAGGAACAAAGCTTCCACAGTGTGGAAGGAGACAACAGCGGGTTGCCACTGCTAGGTGGGCAGCCTGCTTTTAGTCCCTTATCTGGCCCCACCCACATCCTGCTGACTGGTCCATTTTACAGAGAGCAGATTGGTCCATTTTACAGAGAGCTGATTGGTCTGTTTTGACAGGGTGCTGATTGGTGTATTTACAATCCCTGAGCTAGACACAAAAGTTCTCCAAGTCCCCACTAGATTAGCTAGATACAGAGTGCTGATTGGTGTATTTACAAACCCTGAGCTAGACACAGAGTGCTGATTGGTGCATTTACAAACCTTGAGCTAGACACAGAGTGCTGATTGGTGCATTTACAAACCTTGAGCTAGACACAGAGTGCTGATTGGTGCATTTACAAACCTTGAGCTAGATACAGAGTGCTGATTGGTGTATTCACAATCCTTTAGCTAGACATAAAGGTTCTCCAAGTCCCCACCAGATCAGCTAGACACAGAGTGCTGATTGGTGCATTTACAAACCTTGAGCTAGACACAGGGTGCAGATTGATGTGTTTACAAACCTTGAGCTAGATACAGAGTGCTGATTGGTGTATTTACAATCCCTTAGCTAGACATAAAGGTTCTCCAAGTACCCACTAGACTCAGGAGCCCAGCTGGCTTCACCCAGTGGATCCTGCACCAGGGTGCAGGTGGAGCTGCCTGCCAGTCCTGAGCCTTGCGCCTGCACTCTTCAGCCCTTGGGCGGTGGATGGGACGGGCACCATGGAGCAGGGGGTGGCGCTCGTAGGGGAGGCTGTGGCCGTGCGGGAGGCCATCGCTGGGGGAGGCTCAGGCATGGTGGGCTGCAGGTCCTCCTGCCCCGCAGGGAGGCAGCTAAGGCGAGGTGAGAAATCAAGCCCAGCGCAGGTGGGCCGGCACTGCTGTGGGACCGGTGCACCCTCCGAAGCTGCTGGCTGGGGTGCTAAGCCCCTCATTGCCCACGGCCGGTGGTGTTCACTGGAGGCTCTGAGTGCGGGGCCGCAGAGCCCACACCGACCCGGAACTCGCGCTGGCCCGCAAGCAGCCCCAGTTCCCACCCGCGCCTCTCCCTCCACACCTCTCCGCAAGCTGAGGGAGCAGGCTCCGGCCTTGGCCAGCCCAGAAAGGGGCTCCCACAGTGTAGCGGCAGGCTGAAGGGCTCCTCAAGCATGGCCAGAGTGGGCACCGAGGCTGAGGATGCACCGAGAGCAAGCCAGGGCTGCCAGGGATGCCACCAGGATGTCACCTCTCACCATGACCTGCAACACAAATGGAAGCAGAACACCAGTTAGGAGTTCTGCCTGGTGATCAGGGGCTGGAGAGTTCATGTGAGTATAAATAATTATTATCTCCCCACAGATCCATTTCCTCTGTGGAAGTGTGAGTTACTTTAGCAGCTTAAAAGACACAGGGAAGCCACATGAAAATGAGAAAACCATAGGAATCTTTGTTTAAATTTATTTGTTTGATTGACAATAATTGCACATATTTATGGGGTACGTAGTGATGTTATACATATAATGTATGTATATGTGATGCGTATAATGTATAGGAATCAGATTAAGGTTATTAGCATATCCATCATCTCAAATAGTTGTCATTTCTTTGTGTTGGGAACATTCATATCCTCCTTCTAGCTATTTGAAACTAAACAATATATTGTTGTTAGCTATAGCCATCCTACTGTTATGTCAACAAAAGGGAAATTCCTTTAATGTCCCAGCCCTGAGCCAGTGCAAGGGCAACTCACATTAGCAGCTGGGATGTCCAGGAACAGGAAGTTTCAGAGGGCCATGTTCAGACACAGTGCCCACTTCAAAGCCTGGGAAATCTTTGATTTCCCAGGCCTGGTGGTCTGGGCATCTCTTTTTTCTCTTGCAGAGGTGGCAAAACTCAACCTCTGTCCTCTTAGGGTTCTACCTGGGCCCAAGAATTAAATTGATGTAAGACAGGTTAACAGGAGAAAAGCATACAAATTTATTTAAGACATGTTTCATAGGACATAAGAGCCCATACAGGGAAAAGAAGACCCAAGGATTCAGCGAGAGTCAATCGCTTCTATACTGGTTGCACAAAGTGAGAGGTGACAGCGTGCTGGCAGTCCTCACAGCCCTCGCTGGCTCTCGGCGCCTCCTCTGCCTGGGCTCCCACTTTGGCGGCACCTGAGGAGCCCTTCAGCCCATCGCTTCACTATGGGAGCCCCTTTCTGGGCTGGCCAAGGTGGGAGCCGGCTCCCTCAGCTTGCAGGGAGGTGTGGAGGGAGAGGCACGAGCGGGAACCAGGGGTGCGCGCGGCACTTGCGAGCCAGCTGGAGTTCCGGGTGGGCGTGGGCTTGGCGGGCCCTGCAGGCCCGGGCAATGAGGGACTTACCACCCAGGCCAGCAGCTGCGGAGGGTGTGCTGGGTCCCCCAACAGTGCCAGCCCACTGGCGCTACGCTCGATTTCTCACCGGACCTTGGCTGCCTTCCCATGGGGCAGGGCTCGGGACCTGCAGCGGGCCATGCCTGAGCCTCCCACCCCCTCCATGGGCTCCTGTGCAGCCCGAGCCTCCCCGACGAGCACTGCCCCCTGCTCCACGGCACCCAGTCCCATTGACCACCCAAGGGGTGAGGAGTGCGAGCGCATGGCGCCGGACTGGCAGGCAGCTCCACCTGCAGCCCTGGTGCAGAATCCACCGGGTGAGGCCAGCTGGGCTCCTGAGTCTGGTGGAGATGTGGAGAACCTTTACGTCTAGCTCAGGGATTGTAAACGCACCAATCAGTGCCCTGTCAAAACAGACCACTGGGCTCTACCAATCAGCAGGACGTGGGTGGGGCCAGACAGACTAAAAGCAGGCTGCCGGAACCAGCAGTGGCAACCCGCTCGGGTCCCCTTCCACACTGTGGAAGCTTTGTTCTTTCGCTCTTTGCAATAAATCTTCCTACTGCTCACTCTTTGGGTCCACACTGCTGTTATTAGCTGTAACACTAACCGCGAAGGTCTGCAGCTTCACTCCTGAAGCCAGCAAGACCACGAGCCCACCGGGAGGAACGAACAACTCCAGACGCGCCACCTTCAGAGCTGTAACACTAGCCAAGAAGGTCTGCAGCTTCACTCCTGAGCCAGCAAGACCACGAACCCACCAGAAGGAAGAAACTCCAAACACATCCGAACATCAGAAGGAACAAACTCCAGACGCAGCACCTTAAGAGCTGTAACACTCACCGCGAGGGTCCACGGCTTCATTCTTGAAGTCAGTAAGACCAAGAACCCACCAATTCTGGACACAAAAGGACAGTAAGTTTTGAAAAGGCAGCTAAGTTATGTGGGGAGGCTTAAAATATAAGAATTACTTGAACAAGGTCTATATAGAATTCTCTGTTTCAATTTCTCATCAGTGATACAGAGAATGGTATTCCTTCTGTGACAGGGAGGCCATCTCCCATGTGGGAATTTCATCTCCTGCTGTTAAGACACAGAATTAAGATCAGAGTGACCTCCTCATGTCTGATGTTTTTAAAATATCTGTAATTCAAAATAGTCAATATGCCAGAGCAGCACATTTTGATGGCATAATTCTTAACCTCTTCACTCTCTTCCTCTTGGAGATTGCACGCAGCCTCCTAAGAGTATGAAGTTTATCTCTACCACAAGTGAAGTATAAAAATGGCTTCCTTTCCTCACTCCAAGAGACTCTAGTCCCAAAAGATAACTCCAGAAAGTGAGGAACTAGAGCATAGGCCAGAACCTGCTTCTTTTCCATCTACCCTGCAATAATCAAACACTTCCTAGGGTGCGGTCAAGGAAAGAATGCAAAGGATGAAAGAATTTACAGACAGGTCTGTCTTTCTGGGCTTTTCTCATAAAATGTGGCCATCAAAATGCCACAATGGGAGTCACGGCCGGGCTTGACTTCTAATGATGAGAAAAGTTAGATAATGCCCTTCTTTGTGTTTTTCACAAAAGCAGGGAGATCTCTTGGGAGAAAAAGGATTTATCCTTCTTTTTCTTCTTTAGATCTACAGAGAGACATCTGGGGACAGAGAGTGGCCCAGGGAGGAGTTGGACATCAGAATTTAGACTGCAAAAAGGAACACTGGGGAGGGCTGACTTGGTTAGTTTGCTTTAATTACTAGTAGTCAAAGGCAATGCAAAATGGTTTACACCATTAGGAAAAGTGATTATTACACATACCAAAAAAATCCCAAGGAAGAGGGACTCCAGGGAAGAGGCTTGTCAATTCAGTGGCTAAGGATGTCCTCATGGACCATCTTTCCACTTTCTGCTGTGCTTCTTCAGCACATCACCTTCATCCCCATGCTATTTCCTCTCAAGGTAGCTGTATTAGTCAGCTAGGAATGCAGTAATAAAGTGCCACAACTGGGTAGCTTAAATAACAAAAATGTATGTATTGTCTCACAGTTGTGGAGGCTGGAAGTCCAAGATTCAGGTGTGCACAGAATTGGTTCCTTCTTAGGGCTGCGAGAGAGAGTCCATTCCATACCTCTCTCCCAGATTCTGATGATTTGCCGGCAATTGTTGACATTGTAGATGCATCACGACGATCTCTGCCTTCATCTTTACATGGTGTAGCCAGTATTCAAATTTCTCTTTTTAATAAGAATACCAGTCATACTAGATTAGGAACCCACTCTACTCCAGTATGAGCTCATCTTAACAAATTACATTTGCAATGACTCTATTTCCAAATAAGGTCACATTCCAAGATACTGGGGATTAGAACTCAAACATATCGTTTTTCAGGGGCGGAGGGGAAGGGCGGCGGGGAACACAATTAGAAACAAAACAGTAGCAAAATGGCTGCTCCAGGTGTCACACCTACAAACAAAGTCCCTAGAAAGAAGAGGCTGTATCTTCCTTACTCCTTTTGAGAAACTTCACAGCACACACAGCATCATTTCTCAATGGTCACAACTATGTCATATGCCAACCTCTAACCAATCACTGTTGAAGGTGGTGGTATTGCAGAGCTGTGGAGGTGAAATACTCCAGATAATGCAATTACTACCTTGCCTGACAGACAAAGAGAAGGAACATAGTAAAGTTTTAAGCATGTGAGTTACCACGTTTCCGTGATCTTTCAGTCCTCTAAGTTGTTAGCTTTTCTCCTTTTTCCTACTCACATCTATTAGCTTTTTTAGAATACATGTTCATTGAAGAAAATTGGAAAGCATTAAAAATAATATATTTTGAATAATTCAAAAATCCTACCAAGACTTCTTCTAATTTCTCTTCTAATTTACCAGTAAGTACATGTTTACTGAAAAAAATTGAGACAATATTAATATTTTACAAAGAAACAATTTAAAATGATTCATAATCCCATAGAGATATCCCCTACTAATGTACTAGAAAATCTTTTTCCCATATGTATATGTTATATATACATACATACATATATAACAAAAAGTGTGGCTATAGTGTGCATACCGCTGAGTAGCCTGCCTTTCTTCAGTTAGTATTAATTTGATTGTTTGCATTTCCTTTCTCCTTGTGGTAATGTTATTAATCACAACTATCTGGAACACCTTACCCCCAACACATATTTACACGGTACAGTCCTCTTTTGGTATCATTAATTGCAAAAGAGTTCCAGCTCAAGTTAAATCACAGGAAAAGGCTCTTGGTTCCAGTCATGGGAGGAGAGAAGAGGTCTGATCAGAAATGAATTCGACGTTACTCATTAAACCCAAGTCAAATAGTCAAATGCTTCCTCCTCTGTGAAGCATTTTTCACTGACTCCTCCTCCAACCTAAGGAGAATTCTCCCATTTGTGCACAATTACTATTGAGCTGACTGTCCATGTTCTCTAACATAACACTCTGATTTGTGATATCATTGGTTTTCCACATGCTATGATACCCTTGAGAGCACAGATGAGCGCTGATCTATCTTTATATCTCTAGGCCTAGCATCAATAGACATCGAATATGTGTTTTATTGAACAAATGAATTCATTCATTCATTCACAGAAGAACAAGCTCAGAATTTTTTTCCTTATTCTCTACCATAGTTCCCTACAATGGTTTATCATAAGTTTGAACAATTAATTTTTAAGTATTATTTGGAAGAAAGTGAAATATAATTATTTCAACACTAACCTAGATATTATGCTTAAGTATCAGTTGAGGCATATGCCTTAAAAAGCCAGATGTCTATAAAAATCAAATAATAACTTGACAACCAGGTGATGGTTGCTAAGAAACTGCATTTTTCTGTGAACACATGATGTATGAAGTGTGGCCTATATTCATATCCTACATTAAACATCTTCCTTGGAGTTATCTATGAAGTCTGATTTTGCATGGCTTGTCAAGGTATATAAGTTATTCCCTCAGTTATCCTGCTGCTGCTCTTAAAAATCATATGGTTCTATACATAGAACATTATTTCAACACCATTATCTGTTCTGAACTCAAGGTTGTTTAGGTTATAGATTGAGGCCTCTTTTGGCTCCAAAACTTTTCAGTGGCATCAAATGTTAGTTACCCTCTCATAGTTGTCACTGAGGAACAACCTTCACTTTTGATGTATTAATTGTGCTAAGTGAAAAAAAGTATAATATGTACAATGTTTCTATGTATTCTAAAGTGAAATAAAAATAAATAGAAATTATCCATGAGTTTTGAAAGATTTTTGCTCGCCACTACTGGAACATAATAGAGATTTTACTACACTCTGCCTAGGAAGTTGACTCCTGACATTGATAGTGAAGTTCCAGAAAGTGCTGAGGAACTTTGCTAAATTCAAGAGCTGGGAATTTTGTTTGAAATAAATATCTCAATACTTAACTGCTGTATTAATTAGAAAAATTTTATTGCAAGAAACAGAAACCCAAATCAAATTAGCTAAAGCCAAAAAGGACTTACTGAGATACTAGAATAACTTGGGTAACTTACAAAATTGAAGGAACTAAAGAAAAATAACTTCATGAAAAGTACTAAGGATGTCAGGAACTAGAACCAAGGACAACACAACTCTCTCCAATCAGTCCCCATAGCTTCTACTCTTTTCTCAGCATCCGTCTCATTTTCCCGGGTTTCTCGTGCCAGGAACATGACCACCAGCAGCTCTGGGGTCAAATACAAGAGGCAAGAGCTTTGGCTCTCCACATCCTTAGAAGTTTCTGTGTAAAGATTACAACTGACCCAGACTGGGTGACTTGCCCAGCTTGTGGCAAACGGTTGAGGTTAAGTGCATTGGTTGACAATCTCCAGTAGGGGTTGGGAGAAACCAGTTTCTAAAAGGAAGAGTGAAGCTTTTACATGGACAAGTGCAGAAGTCAAGGTATGCAGAAACAATCAACAGAAGTGCATTACTCCAAACATATCCGGCAATGATTTTAATACCACTTCCACCAGTTTTGTCACCACAAAGTGACAGGACAACCCAGCTCCTAACTTATACAACGTCATCTTTATGACTATTCTAAAATGCTTTGAACTTTTTCATCTTAAAACACCAAAGGATCGCTATGACAGTGCAGGTGTTTTTCTCACATGTGTCCTTCTACAAAATGTTTAGACATGAATTCTGAGGCTTACTTTTCACAAATTAAAAGATTTTTTCATGGAAACACAAAAGATACAAAAAGTAGAAAGATCCATATGAAGCACCTTCCTCCACAGTTTCTAAGCTTCTAAAATCAATGTTTCCCAGTTCATTAACAAGCTCGTACGTAATTATTAGAGTAACACCATTAAGGTTAGCACATACAGTGACTCCCAAAGAAAAAATGTTGTCTATTTATAAGCGTCGCTGTGAATGGGTGGAAAGTCTCAGCAATATGGTCACAAGCAGCAGTCCCGGTGTTCTCACTCAGATATTCCATGTAGCACTTCATAGTATGCTTTAAGTGAGGGAATGTGACCTATAGATACATCTACATGAGAAGGATTCCCATAAGGCATAAACCGTTCAATAAACAATCATAAAAATATATTCATTCTTCCCCATCTAGAAATCTATGTCTTTATTTAAAAATACGTGATGATTCATGCTTAAGGACGTGTTGTTGGACAGTTGGTTACAGTCTTTAATCTAGTCAAAAGATTATCTGCCAGAAATGTGATAAGTCCACTTATAACTAGTCTCTTAAAACATCCTAGATATTTTTCTCTGTATGCATAGTTAATCATACAAATTAATCTAACCTAATTCCATATTGTTACCCTAAAACATTTAATGATAATGGCTTATCATCTTTCATCCCCATAAATTCTCTCCTTGCTTTCAGTGAGTAGCAACTTCACTCCCATATACGCACGTGTGTATTCCTTCTCCTGCCAAATTCACACAGTCACCTCCTCTTCCAGGATAAGACGTTTACTTCTGATCAATCACAGCCACAAGGGAAACAAACAACTGCCATGCTCCAATGAGGATAAGGTGAGGCAGGTCCGTTAATTTACAAAGGGACTAATTACAAACATGCAAGTGGGGTGCAGGGAAACCACAAGTGATGCCACATGGACGCAGGGCTGAAGACAGCAGAGCTGTTACTACCCCTAGGCCAAAGGGACAGAGAGATACTGGGCACCAAAACCAAAGGAGGGGAATCCACAGGCAGGTGCTGGCCCAGCAACTGTTTTTTAGATGAACTAGGTATGGAAACTGAGAATAAGCATTTATAAACTTCAACAGCAATTCCATAGAATAATTGTGTCTCATAAAAAATGAAGTTTATCTAATAATAAAAATGGGGTTGGATTTTCTATGTCTTTTTTTTTTTCCAAGATGGAGTCTTGCTCTGTTACCCAGGCTAGAGTGCAGTGGCATTATCTCAGCTCACTGCAACCTCTGCCTCCCGGGTTCAATTCTCCTGCCTCAGCCTCCTGAATAGCTGGGATTACAGGTGCCCGTCACCACCCCCGGCTAATTTATTTATTTATTTTTAATTGTATTTCATTTTTCTAGTAATTTCTTTGAATTCTATCTATTTACAGAAGTGCGAGCTATTGAGAAATTGGAAATAAGGAAAACAAGCTGGGCCTTCGCCATAGATACTGTAAGAAGCTTTTCTCTGGAGAAGGCCTTCTTGAGCAAAACAGGCAGCCCAAGGATACCCAGTAGGAGGATGGTCAAGGAAATTGACACTCTATCCTTCCTCTCCTCACTTCCTCCAGTCTCTTGTTGGAGTTCTCCATTTGGCTATACCCACTGAGGTCCATTTGGGTCAGTCTCTGAAGGCAAAAAGCAGGATACAGAAGGGTGGAGAGTAGATCCCCATCCTGTACAGTTGAAAAGTCTTTCCCCAACATTGGAAATGCACGAAGTCCCATCACCACAGAGTGATGTCATTTCACACGGAGTAATGTCTCCCTGTGCCACTTATCAACTTACTAACACGGAACTCCAAATTCATTCTAAATACATGCTCTGTCATAATGAACAGAATTCCTTTAGCACTCATCTTTTACAGTGAGCATGATATTGAGCTGTCTCAGTAGAGGGCGCTGGAGGGATACTGCAAGAGGAAAGGGCTGTCTTGCTGTTTGCAGCTGCTGCAAGAGATCAGCAGTGTGGGTGGGAGGGCTTTTGTTATGCTCTTCCCTGGCTGCATCCCTGAGCATGTGGTTCCTTTGCAACTTCTCAGCTGCAGCCTGGCCTAGCATTAAAAATAGAACCCATTTCACAGCCTTGTTGTAAGTACTTTTTTTTTTTTTTTTTTGAGACTGAGTCTTGCATTGTCGCCCAGGCTGGAGTGCAGTGGCCCAGTCTCGGCTCACTGCAAGCTCCACCTCCCTGATTAACACCATTCTCCTGCCTCAGCCTCCCGAGTAGCTGGAACTACAGGCATGTAAGTACTAATTTTTAAAGGGCAGATATAATCAGTATATTGACATGCAGTTCTCACAGGGGTAACTAAACAACTTTAATTTTATTCCTCACTGTCTGCTTGGGAGTGAAGGACTGGCTAGCCCTTCTCCTACCCCTGGATGAAACTTGGGGTGGCACAATGGCTGTTCTCACACAGGACTTTGGAGGGAATGTAAAATCCTACAATTACTTCAAGACACAAACATAGTCTCAAGTCAGTTACTGAAGTGTCCAATCCAGGGCATCAATCAGTAATTCAATTTGTATTCAAAGGTAAGACTTCTGAGAAGGAATCCTTCTCCTTTGTTTCCTTACACCCCACTGTTCACTAATTGGCTTTTGGCCCTTCCAGGGTTAAGTGCTTAGATGAAGGAAAGAAAAGGGGATAAAAATGTTCATACTTGACGGATACCATCAAAATGTGGCTTAATGCTGTCTGTCTGACAGATGCTTAAGACTAACCTTTCTTTTATAGGCACTTTTGGGATTCTTCAGAGGGGTTCCTCCCAAGTGATGTATTCTAGTTCTCCAATTGCCCCACATGACTTAGTCCTTGGTTTTCCAGAAGTTCACTCAGTACTGACCTTCTTCTATTTTCAAGATAGTACCCCTCATACACAAGATTTTAAATTGTTCCAAACCAGATCTTACACACCACTCAGCTCACACTAGACCAAGGGAATATTCATCTACCTTTTGTCCCAACAAACACTAGGACTGAAGGTCAAGCTGAGGTAGCAGCAACTCTCCTCACTTCACCTGCAAAGGCACTTGCCAGCCCTCCTCTCAGCCTATTTCCTGGAAGTCAGACACCACTGCAGTGTCTGTGAGGTCTGTTAATGCAGCTTGCCACAAAATACAGACTGAAACAAATTTTATAAACTTTCTCAGCTTTTTGAGAGAGGGAAGAATTTCCCATTTGAATTCTTCCAAGGAGATTTCCCCCTGTACTCATAACTTTTCATCTTTATTTTTCTTTCCTATGACCCCTAAGCAAACATCCTGTTGGTGACCATAAGCATGGCAATAAATTATCCACGTGTTGTCTCACTGGGGTTTTACTACCAGTTGGTCTGTACTGTTGTGGGGATAACATGCACAGTCACTGCAGAAGGAATTAAGCCATTGTATAAACTTTAAAACATGCAAGGCCTACCCATTAAAATTGTTCCTCGGTGTTCTTACCGTATATATCCAAAGTAAATGAAGTTGAGATTTGATGTCACCAGTAGCCCATTTAATTATCTACAAGAATCAGATAACAAACTGTTCAGATCCAACTTTTCTTGCACTGACTAGCTATAATAACCTATATGGGGCAGGGGGAGAAATAAGTGGTTTTTTAAATTTACTTTTGCCAGTATGTGTTAATAGTACTTAGTTTCGGCCGGGCGCGGTGGCTCATGCTTGTAATCCCAGCACTTTGGGAGGCCGAGGCGGGCGGATCACAAGGTCAGGAGATCGAGACCACGGTGAAACCCCGTCTCTACTAAAAATACAAAAAATTAGCCGGGCGTGGTGGCAGGCGCCTGTAGTCCCAGCTACTCGGAGAGGCTGAGGCAGGAGAATGGCGTGAACCCGGGAGGCGGAGCTTGCAGTGAGCCGAGATCTCGCCACTGCACTCCAGCCTGGGTGACAGAGCCAGACTCCGTCTCAAAAAAAAAAAAAAAAAATAGTACTTAGTTTCATAGTTCTGGATATGGCTCCAGTAATCAGAAGAGCTTTAAATAGAAAGGTCAAAGTCCATGGAAAAGAGTTTTGTTTCCGTTTCCTTAGAATTTAGATCATCCTGTGAAAAACATAGGATTTCTTCAAGGTAAATAAATAGTACTCACAAGAGGCTAAGACAGAGAAACTATAAAGACAAGTAGTTCAAGTGTGTAAAGAAAAATACTGGTTATTAGGAAAGACTGCTCAGATGGGCCAGTATAATTAAAATAGTTAAAGTGACAAAGGATTGATCTGAAACAAGTCATGAGAATCCCTACAAAAAGCAGTTCCCTAAACTGGCTGCATAAGAACCATCTAGAGTAATAAGCTTCTGAATTTAACTGATAAAAGCGTGTCTGTACCTGAGATAGCCGATATCCAGTCTGGGCTTCTTTTCCGTAAGAGAATTCTGATTTTATTGCTGGTAATGTATCCAGCTGAAAGCAATGTTTCTCAGCTTCTCCTGAAGATTGTTATGGCCATGTGACTAATTCTGGTCATTGAATACAAGTGGAGATTATTGGCTATTACTTCTGAAAAGGCTCCTTAAGGAGGGATGAAGAGCTGGGTGTGAACTTTTTGCCTTTCTACCCATTCCTCCTTCTGTCTATGTAGAATTTAGACCTTAAGGCTGAATCTGTAGTAACCATCTTAGAGCATGAAGCAATCTTGAAGGTGGGAGTCACAAGTTAGAGATGGCAGAGCTAACAGATCAAAGGAGTCTGGGTTCCCAGCCACCATGGGACCGCCATGCCAACCCTGCACTGCTCCTTCCACACTTGTTTTATAAGAAGGAAAGTAAACCTAACATAGATAATCCTCTGTTATTATACACCATCAAATCCTAAACACAGTGCTACTGGCATTTTCTTAGCCTTACCAGATTGCAACAGATGATTTTCATTTTCAGGCAAATATAACTACCTCCACAATGCTACCCAGCTGTTGGTGATTACAGCATACCATTTGGGGAAATGCATGTCTTAGAATTAATGAAACAGGTATTTAGAGTCTTCAGTTTATCCAGCTGCCTTAGCTTGCCTGAAATCTTACTAGTAAACTCACTGATTCTGGAACCATCCAGAAGCTGGAAATTCTCAATGTGGAAGAGAAATGGCCATGAGAGAATGCCTTGTGCATACCTGGCACAGAAAGGAAGCTAAGGAAAAGCAATCCAACACAGACATTGCCACCCACAGTTGTATGGAAGGCAAAGTATCCGTGAGAAAGAAGCTGTAGTAACATCAGTGTTGGAGAATCTATTTATTATAGGGTTAACCTCTTGTACTGTAATGGACCTTAAATGAGCACAGAAGTCTGGTCTCCAAAGTGAGACCTAAAGGAAGATGATGCCAACCAGAGCATGGAGGACAGACTGGAAGTTAATGTTCCCCTGGCACAGGCCATCAGTAATCAGCTGTTGATACGCCTATGTTAACTGGTAAACTCGTGGTGCTGTTTTGGCTCTTCTCAACTAGTTCACTTTTTATTTAAGCACCTCATTAAAGAAACCCTTTTAGATGCGGTAAAGCAGAAACAGTCTACTAGGTAGGGCCCTACTAAGTAACAAGAGATCATCATAATACTATTCAGGGACTATTAAAATCGTCGACTCTCGGGTTGGCCATGCTAAGCAACTGGTATAGAAATAAGCCATGGCGGGGTTAGATTTACAGTTTGAGCCCATCACTGATTTCCTATTTATATCTGTCCCCCATAATACCAGATGCGTGGTAGTCACTCAACAGGACACATATTAAATAACAAATGACACAATACATGGTTTCAAAAGGGTGTTTACTATTTGGTCAAACAATATTTTTTAATTGTCAGTCATAAAGTGAAATACATACTAAAATATACATTAAATATTCACCAAATCTGCATTGCTGCTACATGAAAACATTTTTTGGTCTGTTGGAAAATGTAATTCCTGAGATCATTGTTGAGCTTTGTCAATCATTTTCCTCACCATCAAATCATCTTTCCTTAAGTGACTTGGGAGTGTGAATCTAGGATGTTCAATTTTAGACCAATTTTCTCTATATTCTAAATGAGTGTAAACAGGCTCTATCTTTTATAAAAGGTAGAAAAATAACCATGGTGTGCTAATTTTTTTCAAGGTATACCATATGGAAAAGTGTAGGCTGAACACAAAAGAAGTCTTTTCTGAACGGCTCTCGATCACACATAAGGAACATATGTTTTCCAGTTAATCAGTCCTTGATGTACAGCAGTCCAGCTGTTGTTTTGTATTTATGAAAATATTCTCTGCTAAATAATTATGTTCGTCTTTAAAAGTAAATTGCATAAAATTACATCCAATTTCTTTCTCTAAACCAACATATTCTTCACCTTCACAAAGCAAATACATGGTGCACTGAAACCGAGGTGTTACCAGCTTCACATACTGTTCTGCCATTTGTGAGGGGTGCAACCACAACATAAGTCAGAAAAAAAGCTATTCAGCTTTTCGTGGAATCTGGCGAAGTTTACACTTAGCGATAAGCCTCTAAGCCTGAACTTAGCAGGGCTAGCAAAACTTTATTAATTTCCTAACTCCTATTATTTTAGAATGGTTTTCAAAATAATACTGCAAGCTCCTAATTGAAATACAAAACAGAACAAAAAGCTGTGAGAAATCTTTTTTTCCTTTGGCTCCTTAAAGACTTGGAATCATTTATATTAGTGTTGCATACATTTTACCTTCTACATTTTGATTTACTTGCTCTTGAAAGCACTAGAACAAATTAACTGCAATACAACCTCTCTGAAACCACTTGAATCTTTGATCCTACCATAGAATTTTAAAGGCTTTCAGGATATAACTTGTATTTCCCCTGAGTCTGAGTGTCTACGTGATTATAGAATGCATGTCTCTTGCTTCATGGTGATATCCCATATGCATGAAATGCTGAAAAATAGGTATTTCCCAAAGACTCCTATATACCAGGCATCTCAGACTGACACTGAAAACCTTTTGAAGCATTTTTAACAACAAATAATGGACTATTTCACAGACTGATGCCAATAATTAGTTTTCTTGACCTACAGTTAAAAGCAAAATTATCTTTTTAACTAAATAGGATCAGCTTCAAAATCCCTTTTGGAGATGTTTTTATCTATTAAATGCCTTTATTAACAACACCATCTTCCATTTTCTATTACTCTAATTCGATTTCTCCTGCATACAAGGTAATGAGTAGAATGGCTGTGAATCCAGTTAACATTCCAGCATTCTGAATCATGAAGAAGGTGAAATCAGTTTTTCTTCCAGTTACCTTTTCTCTCAGCATATCATTCATCTCTGGAAACTAGAAGACAGATATATTGTTAGATAACTGTTGCCATCTTGTGGCAAACCACAAAACAGTCACTTAGAGGCATACCTCGGAGATAGTGTGGGTTTGGTTCCAGACCAGTGTGATAAAGCAAACATCTCAATAAAGCAAGTTACATGAATTCTTAGGTTTCCCAGTGCATATAATAGATATATTTGCATTATAATGTACACTATTAAGTGTGCAATAGCATAATATCTAAAAAGGCAGTGTATATACCATAATTTAAAAAAAACTTTATTGCTAAAAAATGCTACCAATCATTCAAGCTTTCGGTGAGTTGTAATCTTTTTGCTGGTGGAGTCTTGACTCCATCTTGATGGCTGCTGACTAATTAGAGTAGTGGTTGCTAAAGATGAGAGTGGCTGTGGAAATTTCTTAAAATAAGACAACAATGACATTTGCAACATCAATTTATTTCTTTCATGAAAGATTTCTCTGTAGTGTGCAATGCTGTTTGACAGCATTTTACCCACAGTAGAACTTATTTCCAAATTGGAGGCAATCCTCTCAAACTCTGTCCCTGCTTTATGAACTATGTTTATAGAATATTCTAAATCCTTTGTTGTCATTTCAGCAATGTTCACCAGGAATAGATTCTGTCTCAAGAAATCACTGTTTGTTCCTCCGTAAGAAGCAACCCCTCATTCATTCTAGTTTAATCATGAGATTGCAGCAATTCAGTCCCATCTTCAGTCTCCACTTCTCATTCTAGTTATCTTGCCATTTCCACTACCTCTGCAGTTACTTCCTTCCCTGAAGTCTTGAACACCTCAAAGTCATCCATGAGGGTTGAAATCAGCTTCTTTCCAACTTCTATTAATGTGGATATTTTGACTCCTTCCATAAATCACAAATGTTCTTCATATCATCTAGAATGACGAGTCCTTCCTAGAAAGTTTTCAACTTACTTTGCCCAGATTCCTCAGAGGAATCACTATCTACAGCAACTATAGACTTACAGATTATTCTTAAATAATATGATTTGTAAGTCAAAACTACTCCATGGACCGATCCATGGACTGCAGAATAGATGTTGTGTTAGCAAGCACAAAAACTTTCATCTCCTTGTACATCTCCAGAAGAGCTCTTAGGTGACTTGATGCACTGTCAATGAGCAGTAATGTTTGAAAGGAATTTCTTTTATTTTTCTGAGCAGTAGGTCCTAACAGTGGGTTTTAAATACTCACTAAACCATGCTGTAAACAGATGTGTTATCATCCAGGCTGTGTTGTTCTATTTCTAGAGCACAGAGTGGATTCAACATAATTCCTAAGGGCCCTAGGATTTGGGGAATGGTAAATGATCATTGACCTCAACTTAAAGTTACCAGCTGCAATAGTCCCCAGTAAGACTGTCAGCCTGTCCTTTGAAGATTTGAAACCAGGCACTGACTTCTCTCTAGTACGGAAAGTACTGGATGGCATGTTCTTCTAACAGAAGGCTGTTTCAGCTACACTGAAAAACTATTAGTTTAGTGTAGTCACCTTCATCAGTGATCTTAGTTAGATCTTCTGGATAACTTTCTGCAGCTTCCCATCAGCACTTGCTGCTTCACCTGACACTTTTATGTCATAGAGATGGCTTCTTTCCTTAAACCTAATGAATACACCTCTGCTAATGTCCAGTTTTTCTTCTGCAGCTTCTTTACTTCTGTAAGCCATCATAGAATTGAAGAGAGTTACTCCTTGCTCTGAAATAGGCTGTTGCTTAACGGAATGTTGTAGCTGGTTTGATCTTTCTACCCATACCATGTAAATTTTATTCATGTCAGCAATAAGGCTGTTTTGCTTTCTTATTATTTGTGTGTTCATTGGAGTAGCACTTTTAATTTCCTTCATCAATCCTTTCTTTGCAGTTACACCTGGGCTATCCGGCAAACAAAGTCTAGCTTTTGGCCTACCTTGGGTTTCAACATGCCCTCCTCACTAAGCTTAATCATTTCAGGCCTTTGATTTAATATGACAGATGTGCAGCTCTTCCTTTCACTTGAACACTTAGAGGCCACTGTAGGATTATTAACTGGTATAATTTCAACATTGTTGGGTGTCAGGGAATAGGGAGGCCCAAGGAGAGGGAGACGGAAGAATGGCTGATCAGGGAGCAGGCAGAACACACACAACATTTGTCAATTAAGTTCACCATTTTATAGGAATGTGGTTCATGGCGCCCCAAAACATAATGGTAACATCATAGATTACTGATCACAAATCACTATAACAGATATTATAATAATAATGAAAAGGTTTGAAATAGTTTAAAAATTAACAAAATGTGACAGAGACAGGAAATAAGCACATGCTATTCGAAAAATGGCACTGACAGACTTGCTTGAGGCAGGGTTGCCAAAAACTTTCAATGTGCAAAAAACCTAGCATTTACAAAGTGCATCAAAGCAATGTGCAATAAAACAAGGTGCTCCTGTAATAGAATGCTGGGAGGGGTGGTATGAACATTTACTTTGGATGTTTAAAGGTTTTAGTACAGATAGCTTAATAGGAATATCTAGTTCTTTCAGGCCTCAACAAGAGTAAAAGTACTGAAGTAGTATTTTTCTCCAACGGAATCAATCAGTGGGATGGAATTTACCTCATTTTATGTTCTCTTTCTCCTTTTCCATTACCTGCTCTCTGTGCTTCACCCATCCCATTCTTTCATGACCTCAAGTTTACCCAGCAAAATCTTCACACCTACCATCACCTGTACCAGAACTTGTATTTCTCTAATTTTTCAGTGGACTAAATCCTTCACGTTTCACCTTATATCTTGCTAAAACACTTTTGCTAGCCAATCCTAGTTTATTCTAGATTCCTTTATTGTCATCTCTCATATTCTACTTTCTCTCTTATTTCATAGCATTTTTTATTATTTGTAGTTATTTAGTCATCTGTGTGATTTTTTGTTGTTTAATTTAAGGATCCCCTCTTTCTAGAGGAAAAGCCCCATGAATGGAAAAGCCCTTGAACTGTGCCTATTTTCTCACTCCAGGATGAGTATTATTTCTTAGTATTATTCCTTTAAACTGAACAACTCTAATAAGATTCCATTCTTATATCAGAAAGTGATATCAAAATGACTATAAGATAGTATGAGACATTAATTTTGTGAAAAAAGTTATAAATGTAGCATTGGTTCTAAGAGATGAAATCCTTGCTCTTCTGAGGGTCTGCAGAGAACAACGAACAGAGCTAGACAAATATAATTTGGAGGTAAGAATGCAAATAAAAAAATCAAATTATTAAATTATGTATGTAATACATCCAGTTCCAAATGCAAAAGAAATATTCCTTGATTTTCATACACTACCATATTATCATTTTCTAGAAAGATGTCCATGATTTATTTGAAAATGCACAGGATATTCTCTCTCTTACACACACACACGCATACTCTTTTTAAAATTTTTTTTTTTAATTTTTTTTTTTTTTAGACGGAGTTTTGTTCTGCCATCAGGCTGGAGTACAGTGGCATGATCTCAGCTCACAGCAACCTCTGCCTCCCAGATTCAAGCAATTCACCTGCCTCAGACTCCCAAGTAGCTGGGACTACAGGCACCCGCCACCACGCCTGGCTAATTTTTGTAGTTTCAGTAGAGACAGGGTTTCACCATGTTGGCCAGGATGGTCTCGATCTCTTGACCTTGTGATCCGCCCGCCTCGGCCTCCCAAAGTGCTGGGATTACAGGCATGAGCCACCGCACCCAGCCATGCACATTCTTTTGAGCACACACACACATACAGATACAAAGACACAGACATTGAACAGATATAAATATATACTATGTCAAATAAATATTGTTAAAATTTCACCAATTTTAGTGTACCAGTTTTAATTTAACCCAAAAAGCTATCACTGTTTAGAACTTTGAAATAACAAAATGCTATTTACTCTAATAAGTTATTCCTCTTCCAAATATGACATAGACACAAAAGAGGGAGAAAAAGGAGAAAAAGTCCTATAGGGACATACTGTAATATAAGACAAGATGTACCAACCACAAGGGGAATAGAGATAGAGGAAAATATCTCTATTTCAGCAAAAACAAATCATTTCACCTTCAAACAATACGATTATGTTTTAAAGAACGCAAAAACAAATCATTTCACCTTCAAACAATACGATTATGTTTTAAAGAACCAAGAAGCATCAGTTTCAAACTACTATTAGTGTAAACTACTCAAGGAGAATGATCTGTTGAAATGGGAATGTTCTTAATTACAACAGAAAGGCCTTCCACACTGTGGAAAGCAGAAGGCCACCCTTAGTTAACTTATAATCCAGATACTCATTTCCAAATTTTAAATTAAAACAAAATACAAATTTTAAGCTTCTTACCATATCTGCCAGAGAAATATAGAGGAACATGCCTCCAGCAAGTGCAAATATAATATTTGGAGCAAAATTGTTGCCCACCAAAATGCCAAAAGCTAGCCCAACATAGCAGGAACATGCAGAAAGGAAGTTGAATAGCAACGCTTGTCGAGTGCTCATCCCTGCATTGAGTAGGATCACAAAGTCTCCTAGAAGAAGAAGAAAATATCAAGTGAATAGTTTTTTTTATTTCTGGATGAGATCAAAGATAATCATCAATGTCCAACAAGGTCTTCATTTTAGTGCATCAGAAGGATTTTAAGAGCATGTCACCTGAAAAGTCTCATTCCACTGAAATCAAGAAGTAAACAGACTTTTAAAATATGAGCAGAGCTCCTTACCTAACTCGTGGGGAAACTCCTCACATAGGATTGCTATGGAAGTACTGAGTCCCTGAAGGAGAGACAAAGTGCAGGAAGCCCCAATCGCCAGGCCATCGATGAAATTGTGGAGGGCATCGCAGAGCGTTATCATCCAGGCAATCGTCCCTATTTCTGACAGTTTGGGCCCCTTCAAACAGGTACATGAACTTGGCTCTTTTTTTCCATCCTAGCAGAAAATCAATTAAAATGATAACCAACATTTCTTGAAAGTCTCAGAAATACAGACAAGTTGGAGATGGGTTATGTCTTGAGAAAAACAAATTGTTCCAACAGAAAGTCTTTTGGAGTAACTAGGAAATCCTAATAATATATAACAGAGCAAAGAAAACTTATGGTCGAGAGAAAGGAAATTAATCAACTGACACAACCTGAATAAGCCACTAACAGGTATTTTCCTTTACTTTCCCTTTAAAACAATTCTTTTGACTTGTATAAACTTCTTCCTACTGCTTTTCTAAAATGTAGCAGATACTAACCTAATAAATTTACTCATACACAAGATTTTAAATGAAGGAAGTTATTCAAAGACTAAACTTAAAGTCTTTTTCATGTTACAATTTAAATATGAAATCCACAACTAGAGCATGATGACATCAGGAACATTTGTTCTAATCCCTTCTATGCCACCATGTGACAGGGAGCAAGTTATCACAGAGCTCCTTCAACTGTGAAATGAAGACATTGTACTAAATGATTCGTTTATTTATCAGCAACTTATTGAGTTTCCAGTCTGTTCCAGGTACCCTGTGGAGGGTTTAGGCTGTAACAATATGGTCCCTACCAGCTCCAAAGCTTAATTATTTTCTTAACAAATTTCATGAAGTGTAAATGGAACAGGCTAACCTTTAAACTAACACTTCCTTTCATGTATAAACAATAATAAAAATAGAAAATCCTGTGATGGAGTCTTTGTAGGAATTTAGATTTCCAGAAAATTTATAAAATTGTACAAAATCAAATGACAAATGCCAACTGGAACACTTTCCAGAAGTTGTAGGAAAAGATAAAATGCAAATTCATTTTTAAGTACAAAAGCAGTTTGCAATTAACTGGAGAACATTTTATTCCTAATTCTCCTCCTCTCACCTCTACCTAAGCAGCTAATCATTATATTTATTCACTTCTGAAATGTGTAAAACACTCTGTTGAATGCTATGGGAAATACATGGAAATGGAAAACACAGCTTCTGTCTTCAAGAGGTGTATTTACATTGGAGAAACAAGTCATAATATATATGGATACATTAAAAAAAACATGCAATATATATCCAACAGAGAGGGGCTTACTTCAGAGCAACCATCTAAGAGGTTTTACATTTACTCCAATGCCACTTCACTACTCCAAACACTTTGGGGACCAACACTTTCAGAATCAATCTTAAATCTTGCAATACATCTCTTCACTATTTCATTAGTGGCAAATCTGCACCTTTGGATTTTTGTTTGTTGGTAGGCACAGACAAAAGCATTTGGAGCAAATATTTTTTTAATTAATATGAAACGAATGGGAAACTGTTAGTAATAGGATTCATCATCATTGTCATCACCAGTGGTCATAGTAGAAATAGTAACAGCAAAGGCACATAGCATTTATAATGTGCTAGGCAATGTTCTAAGCACTTCAAATACCGAATTCATTTGGAATAATTCTATGAGGAAAGTACAACTATTACCATCATTTAGGAAATTAAAGCACAAAAAGGTTGGTAAACTTACCCAGGGATACAAAAAAAGAGTGAATGGGCATTTTTGGCAACAGTGCTTTACTACCACAAACATATCGGTGATGGGGATTCTTCTCTGTAATAGGATCTGAAGGTAATTCGCAAGGAGACTTCCCCACCTCTCAGAAAACTCTTCTGAACGCTTGACACAACATTGAATAAGTATCAAATCTTTTTTATTTTAAGAAACAAAGTTTATCCACATAAAAAAATTCTCTTTTCTTAAAATGTGGGTTTTTTTACTTTATAGCTATATCTTAAATGCACAACACGATAAACAATCATAATTTAGCACAGGTGGATCGGGTAGTTTGCATAAAAAATGCCCCAGAGTGGGAAGCAGTTATAGCTGAAGGAGAAACAAAGGTGGTCATAGGGAAAGCCACAGAGGAAGTGACCTGGGCTTTGTAAAACTTACTGCCGTGATATACTTAATGAGATTATTTTGAATTAAAGCAGTTGTTTTCATCTTCCAATCTAATTTATCTAATTACATGTTTAAAATTTCCTTTTTGTGATGATTTCAGAAGAAGACTACAAAACCAAGTCTTGACTACCTGATATCACATACAGAGTCTGTATACAAACACCTTTAATTTTACAGAAGAAATTAAATTAATATATCAGGAGTGATTCTCTTACCTCTAAGTACAGATATTATTGACTCTATTTATTATGCCTCATATTAGTTCTATGAGCTTTGGTCCCAAATGATACTGTTGAGCAGGGTAAGAGTTATACATTTTTAATAGTTTTGTAACAAACCAAAGTCAGCAAACATTCACAGAAACTTCTTTTTTAATTCACCTAGAATTAAATCACTGAGCAGAGAGAACACTAAATTCAAGTTCCTGTAGTTAAGTTAGTGAATATGCCTATCTCTCTCTTTCCTTTTTAAATTTTTGTTTTCTGTTGTTATTGTTGTTCACTTGCTTGCTTTCTTGTCTGAGTTTTACTCTAAATAAGAGGCTATTTCTATCCTCAGCCATGATGAGGCAATTCAACCTAGTGAAAAGACATTAAGTCTGGAATCTAAAACTGAGTTCAAGCTTGGCTCTGAGAAGAATTACCGTGTAATCTTCAACAAGACTTGTAACACCTTTCACTTAGTTATTAATGGGGATGAAAGTCAAAGCAATGTGTAGTGTTATCAGAATGGGGGAGAAAGAATATCATGCACCAAAGTTAAAAAAATAGAGGGAGACTATGTTGAATCCCAACATAAATTGGAGGGCAAAAAACAAATATTTTTTTAAAAAAATACTTAGAAATTAAAATGGAGAAAACAAATGGGCTTATTGCAGAACAGTTTAAGGAAGAAGAAGAAAGTTGTAGAGGAGGAGGAGGCCTGGGGGAATAGGGAGCACAAGGAAAGGGAGAAGTAGCAGGAGGAGGAGGAGGAGGAAGACAATTACAAGGAAGATGAGAAGGAGGATGAGGAAGAGGAAGAAGAGAAGGATGATTAGGAGGAGGACAAGGTGGAGCATGTGGAGAAGGAGGAAAAAGAAAACAGGGAGAACAAGGAGAAGGAAATGAGCAAGCATGAGAAGGAGGAGCAGGAAGAGGAATAAAAGGAGGAGAAAGATAAGGACATAGACAAGAAGGACACAGAGGAAGAGGTGAAGAATATATGGATGAGCCTCTTTGAATAAGTACAGAATGTGAATCTAATTCTATTCCACTAAATCTTATAAAAGGCTATCACAGAGGGTAGCTTCAGTAATAAAGTGAACAAGATGTGATTGTCACTCGGTATCCTTCATCAACCATCCAAATGTTTCCTTAACGGACCCACATATAAAGTGCCAGAGTGGTGCAGAGGGAGGCTATATATAGGTTCAGCATTCTCTTCTCCTACCAAGGGGGATCTGGCTTTCCAGCACTAAAGAAGTCCCAAACTTCAAAAGCCAAGGCTGATGCTGAGCCCCCAAAAAGATATCACTGTCCAACAGGGCAAGAGGACCAGGTGGCTGTATGTGGTAGCAGAATGATTCCCCTGGATTCCTCCCATTATAAGGGGATGCTCTTGGACTCACAAAGATAGACATATACAATATGTCTTCCCTGCCTTCAGTGCCTCTGCAAGCACCATCATTCATGGACTTATAGTGCACCTGATATATAGCCAAGGTTTCCTGTGAAAACTATCTCCTAACCATTTTTTAGCAAAGGAAGTGAGACAGTGGGCTCAATCCATATAATTCATGGATCACATTACCTGCACCCTCTAGTAGCAACCAGTTTGGCAGAATGATGAAATGTCCTGATGAAGCCTCAGCCAGGGTGCAAGCCAAGAGATAACACCCTGAGAGATTGAGTTCTGTCCATAGGTTGGGCAGCCAAGTATATGGTGTCATCTCTGCTGTAGAGAATGCACAAATCCAGGAACCAAGAGGTGAGAGTAAAAGGGGTATAGGTCAGGCTCAGTGGCTCCTGCCAGTAATCCCAGCACGATGGGATACCAAGGGGGAGGACTGCTTGAGGCCAGGTGTTTGAGACCAGCCTGAGCAACATAGCTAGACCTTGTCTCTACAAAAAATATATTACTTTGGGAGGCCGAGGCAAGCGGATCACGAGGTCAGGAGATCGAGACCATCCTGGCTAACATGGTGAAACCCCATCTCTACTAAAAATACTAATAAAAAAATTAGCTGGGAGTGGTGGTGGGTGCCTGTAGTCCCAGCTAGTCCCAGCTACTCAGGAGGCTGAGGCAGGAGGATGGCGTGAACCCAGGAGACAGAGCTTGCAGTGAGCCAAGATCGCGCCACTGCACTCCAGCCTGGGTGACAGAGCGAGACGAAAGAAAGAAAGAAAGGAAGAAAGAAAGGAAGGAAGGAAGGAAGGAAGGAAGGAAGGAAGGAAGGAAGGAAGGAAGGAGAAGGAAGGAAGGAAGGAGAAGGAAGGAAGGAAGGAAGGAAGGAAGGAAGGAAGGAAGGAAGGAGAAAGAAAGAAAGAAAGAAAGAAAGAAAGAAAGAAAGAAAGAAAGAAAGAAAGAAAGAAAGAAAGAAAGAAAGAATTACTCAGGTATGGTGGCATGAGCTTATGTTCCCAGCTACTCGAAAGGCTGAGGTGGGAGAGTTACAGTGAGCTATGATTGCGCCACTGCACTCCAGCTGGGTGACAGTTAGACCTTGTCTCTAAATAAATAAACAGATAAATAATCTATCTTATTTTTATGCCTAATACACCACTTAAAGAATTCTTACTGACAGGCCAGATGGCCAAGTAGGAACAGCTCTGGTCTGTAGCTCCTAGCCAGACCAACGCAGAAGGCAGGTGATTTCTGTATTTCCAACTGAGGTAACCAGTTCATCTATTTGGGACTGGTTAGACAGTGGGTGCAGCCCTCCGAGGGCAAGCAGAAGCAGGGTGAGGACCCAGGAAGTGCAAGGAGCCAGGGACCTCCCTCCCAAAGCCAAAGGAAGTCATGAAGAACCATGCCATGAGGGACAGGGCTCTCCAGCCCAGATACTATGCTTTTCCCAAGGTCTTTGCAACCTACAGACCAGGAGATTCTGTAGGGTACCTACACCACAAGGGCCCTGGGTTTCAACCACAAAACTGGGTGGTGGTTTGGGCAGACACCAAGCAAGCTACAGGAGTTTTTTTCCATACCCCAGTGGTGCCTGGAACACCAGCAAGACAGAATCATTCACTCCCCTGGAAAGGGGGCTGAAGCCAGGGAGCCAAGTGGTCTTCCTCAGCAGGTCCCACCTCCATGGAGCCTGGAAAGCTAAGACCCACTGGCTTGAAATTCTCGCTGCCAGCACAGCAGTCTGAAGTCAATCTGGGACACTCGAGCTTGGTGTGGGGAGGGGCATCTGCCGTTACTGAGGCTTGAGTAGGCAGTTTTCCCTTCATAATGTAAACAAAGCCGCCAGGAAGTTCAAACTGAGTGGAGCCCACCACAGCTCGGCAAAGCCACTGTAGCCAGGCTGCCTCTCTAGATTCCTCCTCTCTGGGCAAGGCATCTCTGACAGAAAGGCAGCCGCCCCAGTGAGAAGCTTATAGATAAAACTCCCATCTCCCTTGGTCAGTGCACCCAGGGGAAGGGGTAGCTCTGGGCACAGCTTCCGCCGACTTAAACGTTACTGTCTGCCAGCTCTGAAAAGAGCAGCAGATCTCCCAGCATAGTGATCAAGCTCTGCTAAGGGACAGACTGCCTCCTCAAGTAGGTCCCTGACCTCTGTGCTTCCTGACTGGGAGACACCTCTCGGCAGGGCTCAACAAACACCTCATACAGAAGGGCTCCAATTGGCATCTGACGGGTACCCATCTGGGACGAAGCTTCCAGAGGAAAGAGCAGACAGCAATCTTTGCTGCTCTACAGCCAATGCTGGTGATACCCAGGAAAACAGAGGATGCAGTGGACCCCCAGCAAACTCCGGAAGACCTGAAGAAGAGGGGTCTGACAGTTAGAAGGAAAACCAACAAAGAGAAAGCAATAGCATCAACATCAACAAAAAGGATGGCCACTCAAAAACTCCATCCGAAGGTCACCCACAGCAAAGACCAAAGGTAAATAAAGCCACCAAGATGAGGGAAAACCAGCATAAAAAGGCTAAAAATCCCAAAAACCAGAATGCTTCTTCTCCTCCAAAGGATCACAACTCCTCACCAGCAAGGGAGCAAAACTGGACAGAGAATAAGTTTGATGAATTGACAGAAGTAGGCTTCAGAAAGTGGGTAAAAACAAACTCCTCTGAGCTAAAAGAGCATGTTCTAACCCAATGTAAGGAACCTAAGAACCTTGAAAAAAAGTTAGAGGAATTGCTAATTAGAATAACCAGTTTAGAGAAGAACATAAATGATCTGATAAAGTAAAAAAACACAGCACAAGAACTTCGTGAAGCACACACAAGTATCAATAGCCAAATCTATGAAGCAGAAGAAAGTATGTCAGATATTGAAGATCAACTTAATAAAATAAAGCATGAAGACAAGATTAGAGAAAAAACAATGAAGAGGAACAAGCAAAGAATCCAAGAAATACTGGACTATGTGAAAAGATCAAACCTACGTTTGATTGGTGTACCTGAAAGTGATGGGGAGAATGGAACCAAGTTGGAAAGCACACTTCAGGATATTATCCAGGAGAACTTCCTCAACCTAGCAAGACAGGCCAACATTCAAATTCAGGAAATACAGAGAACACCACTAAGATACTCCTTGAGAAGAGCAACTCCAAGACACATAATCGTCAGATTCACCAAGGTTGGAATGCAGGAAAAAATGTTAAGTGCAGCCAGAGGGAAAGGTCATGTTACCTAAAAAGGGAAGCCCATCAGACTAACAGTGGATCTCTCTACAGAAACTCTACAAGCCAGAAGAGAGTAGAGGCCAATATTCAACATTCTTAAAGAAAAGAATTTTCAACCCAGAATTTCATATCCAGCCAAACTAAGCTTGATAAGTGAAGGAGAAACAAAATCCTTTACAGACAATCAAATGCTGAGAGATTTTGTCACCACCAGGCCGGCCTTACAAGAGCTCTGAAGGAAGCAGTAAATATGGAAAGGAACAACCAGTACCAGCCATGGCAAAAACAAACCAAAATGTAAAGACCATTGACACTATGAAGAAACTGCATCAACTAATGGGCAAAATAACCAGCTAGCATCATAATGACAGGATCAAATTCACACATAACAATATTAAGCTTATATGTAAATGGGTTAAATGGCCCAATTAAAAGGCACAGACTGGCAAATTGGATAAAGAGTCAAGACCAATTGGTGTGCTGTATTCAGGAGACCCATCTCATGTAAGAAGACACACATAGGCTCAAAATAAAGGGATGGAGGAATATTTACCAAGCAAATGGAAAGAAAAAAAAAAAAAACCAAAAAAGCAGGGGTTGCAATCCTAGTCTCTGATAAAACAGACTTTAAACCAGCAAAGATCAAAAAAGACAAAAAAGGGCATTACATAATGGTAAAGGGATCAATGCAACAAGAAGAGCTAACTCCTAAATATATATATATGCACCCAATACAGGAGCACCCAGATTCATAAAGCAAATTCTTAGAGACCCATAAAGAGACTTAGACTCCCACACAATAATAGTGGGAGAATTTACCACCCCACTTTCAATATTAGAGAAATCAATGAGACAGAAAATTAACAAAGATATTCAGGACTTGAACTCAGCTCTGGACCAAGCTGAACTAATAGACATCTACAGAACTCTCCACCCCAAATCAACAGACTATAGATTCTTCTCAGCACCACATAGCACTTATTCTAAAATAGACCACATAATTGGAAGTAAAACACTCCTCAGCAAATGCAGAAGAACAGAAATCATAACAAACAGTCCCTCAGACCATGGTGCAATCAAATTAGAACTCAGGATTAAGAAACTCACTCAAAACCACACAACTATATGGAAACGAACAACCTGCTCCTGAATGACTACTGGGTAAATAACGAAATTAAGGCAGAAAGAAATAAGTTCTTTGAAACCAATGAGAACAAAGACACAACATACCAGAATCTCCGGGACACAGCTAAAGCAGTGTTTAGAGGGAAATTTATAGCATTAAATGTCCACAGGAGAAAGTGGAAAAGATCTAAAATTGACACCCTAATATCACAATTAAAAGAACTAGAGAAGCAAGAGCAAACAAATTCAAAAGCTAGCTGAAGACAAGAAATAACTAAGATCAGAGCAGAACTGAAGGAGACAGAGACATGAAAAACCCTTCAAAAAATTAATGAATCCAGGAGCTAGTTTTTTGAAAAGATAAGCAAAATAGATAGACTGTTAGCCAGACTAATAAAGAAGAAAAGAGAGAAGAATCAAATAGACACAATAAAAAAATGGTAAAGGGGAGATCACCACTGATCCCACAGGAATACAAACTACCATCAGAGAATACTGTAAACACTTCTACGCAAATAAACTAGAAAATCTACAAGAAATGGATAAATTCCTGGACACATACACCCTCCCAGGACTAAACCAGGAAGAAGTCAAAACCCTGAAAAGGCCAATAACAAGTCCTGAAATTGAGGCAGTAATTAATAGTCTAACAACCAAAAAAAGCCCAGGACTAGACAGATTCACAGTCTAATTCTACCAGATGTACAAAGAGTAGCTGGTACCATTCCTTCTGAAACTATTCCAAACAACAGAAAAAGAGGGACTCTTCCCTAGCTCATTTTATGAGGCCAGCATCATCCTGATACCAAAACCTGGTAGAGACAAAACAAAAAAAGAAAATTTCAGGCTAATATCCCTGATGAACATCGATGCAAAAAACCTCAATAAAATACCGGTAAACCAAATCCAGTAGCACATTAAAAAGCTTACCCAATATGATCAAGTCGGCTTCATCCCTGGGATGCAAGGCTGGTTCAACATATGCAAACCAATAAACATAATCCATCACATAAACAGAACCAATGACAAAAAACACATGATTATCTCAATAGATGCAGAAAAGGCCTTCAATAAAATTCAACACCCTTTCAAGCTAAAAACACTCAATAAACTAGGTATTGATGGAACATATCTCACAATAATAAGAACTATTTATGACAAACCCACAGCCCACTTCATACTGAATGGGCAAAAGCTGGAAGCAGTCCCTTTGAAAACCAGCACAAGACAAGGATGCCCTCTCTCACCACTCCTATTCAACATAGTATTGGAAGTTCTGGCCAGGGCAATCAGGCAAGAGAAAGAAATAAGGGGTATTCAAATAGGAAGAGAGGTAGTCAAATTAACTCTGTTTGCAGATGACATGATTATATATTTAGAAAACCCCATCATCTCAGCCCCAAAACTCCTTAACCTGCTAAGCAACTTCAGCAAAGTCTCAAGATATAAAATCAATGTGCTAAAATCACAAGCATTCCTATACACCAATAACAGACAAACAGAAAGCCAAATCATGAGCAAATTTTCATTCACAATTGCTACCAAGAGAATAAAATACCTAGGAATACAACTTACAAGGGATGTGAAGGACCTCTTCAAGGAGAACTACAAACCACTGCTCAACAAAATAAGAAAGGACACAAACAAATGAAAAACATTCCATGCTCATGGATAAAAAGAATCAATATCACGAAAATGGCCATACAGTCCAAATTTATAGATTCAATGCTATTTCCAACAAGCTACCATTGACTTTCTTCAAACAATTAGAAAAAAACTACTTTAAATTTATTATGGAACCAAAAAAGAGCCTGTATAGCCAAGACAAGCCTAAGCAAAAAGAACAAAGCTGGAGGCATCACGCTACCTGACTTCAAACTATCCTACAAGGCTACAGTAACCAAGATAGCATAGTACTGGTACCAAAACAGACATATAGACCCATAGAATAGAACAGAGGCCTCAGAAATAACACCACACATCTACAGCCATCTGATCTTCAACAAACCTGACAAAAACAAGCAATGGGGAAAGAATTCCCTATTTAATAAATGGTTTTGGGAAAACTGGCTAGCCATATGCAGAAAACTGAAACTGGACCCCTTCCTTACACTTTATACAAAAATTAACTCAAGATGGATTGAACATTTAAATGTAAGATCTAAAACCCTAGAAACCCTAGAAGAAAACGTAAGCAATATCATTCAAGACATAGGCATGGGCAAAGACTTCATGACTAAAACACAAAAAGCAATGGCAACAAAAGCCAAAATTGACAAATGGGATCTAATTAAACTAAAGAGCTTCTGCACAGCAAAAGAAACTATCATCAGAGTGAAGAGGCAACCTACAGAATGGGAGAAAATTTTTGCAATCTATCCATCTGACAAAGGGCTAATATCCAGAATCTACAAGGAACTTAAACAAATTTAGAAGAAAAAAAACAAACAGCCCCATCAAAAAGTGGGTGAAGGATATGAACAGACACTTTTCAAAAGAAGACATTTATGTGGCCAACAAACTTATGAAAAAAGGCTCATCATCCACTGATCATTAGCGAAATGCAAATCAAAACCACAATAAGATATCATCTCATGCCAATTAGAATAGCAATCACTAAAAAGTCAGGAAACAACAGATGCTGGCAAGGCTGTGGAGAAATAGGAACACTTTTACAGTGTTGGTGGGAGTGTAAATTAGTTCAACCATTGTGGAAGACAGTGTGGCGATTCCTCAAGATCTAGAACCAGAAATACCATTTGACCCAGCAATCCTATTACTGGGTATATACCCAAAGGGTTATAAATCATTCTACTGTAAAGACACATGCACATGTATGTTTATTGCAGCACTATTTACAATAGCAAAGACTTGGAACCAACCCAAATGCCTATCAATGATACAATGGATAAAGAAAATGTGGCATGTATACACCATGGAACACTATGCAGCCATAAAAAAGGATGAGTTCATGTCCTTTGCAGGGATATGGATCAAGCTGGAAACCATCATTCTCAGCAAATTAACACAGGAACAGAAAACCAAACACCGCATGTTCTCACTCATGAGTGGGAGTTGAACAATGAGAACTTATGGGCACAGGGAGGGAAACATCACACACCGGGGCCTGTTAGGGGGGTGGGGGGCAAGGGGAGGGATAGCATTAGGAGAAATAACTAATGTACATGATGGGTTGATGCATGCAGCAAATCACCATGGCACATGTATACCTATGTAACAAACCTACACGTTCTGCACATGTATCCCAAAACTTTAATTATAATAATAAAAAAAGAATTCTTGACTCCTGTCCCCAAAACCTTGGACTTGATGAGTTTGATGGCCCTACGGTCCAAGGCAGTAATTCTTATACCAGGAAACATGGTCATTTTCTGATTCACTGGAAGTAGAGACTAACTCCTGGCAATTTAAATTTCTTTATGGCCCTGAACCAACAGAGATGAGAAAGTCACTATAACTAGCTAGGGTAATCATACCTAATGATCAGGGGGAATTGATTTTCTGCTACAGAATGAAGACAAGGACAGTGCTAAGAAGTCAGGGAATTCAGTGGGATGCCTCTTAGTACTCGCTTCCTGATAGTCCTGGTCAAGGGAAAATAGCAACGATACCCCAATAAAAACAAGACTACCAAGCACTCAGATCTTAGAGAAATGAAGATTTCAATTGCCCTAACTGGAAAATGACTCATCCAGTCAAGGTGATGTCAGACAGCAAGGTAAATACAGAAGGTATTGTCGATGGGGGGCCCTATAATGAGCAGTTTAGGCCTCATGACCAGCTCCAGAAGTGAGCTGCAGCTATAATTAATGTTCCTTAATTGCATCCTCTTCTCCCAATATTTTATATGAAGAGTGTTGCTGGGGACCAATATTTTAGTCAGGTTGCAGTATTAGTAAAAGACATCACCGGAATGATATGGTAGTTGATGGGATTTTGTGCATCCCCTGTGTTAGGAACATGCATTTGTCAACCACATGGAGGACAAGATTGGAGGTTGATAGAGAGAAAAGTGGTAGAGTATTCAAGGTATCTTTCATTTCTCCCTCCAGATCCACTTTCTGCTCTTCTTTCCCCATAAGACCTGTAGGCACTCTATCAAAGGCCCTCACGTCCAGGTGCTCAGCAGGTTCCAGACAGTGAGCTCTAACAAAATTGGAGGGAAGGAGGATTGGGTATCAGGATATTTATTCCCTTGGCTCCCTCCTTGAAGGTTAACTTGGGCTGGCTATGTCCACAACTAAAGATCACTGTTCCACTTACAGTAGCTTTCTATACAAAACTAGCTCCTTTCAGGTTCTAGAGAACCTTCTTTCTTCTCTTTTCCCTTTGGACATGGGTTGTTGACAGCTCCACTGTTACTAGCCTCAGGTTACTGCCCTGTGGTGCACCTACACCCTGCTCGGAATTTTATAAACTGTCTCTCCTCTATTTATTATTTATCCTTATTTGAGTGGGCCATCTCTCTCTGGAAAGGATTTGACATATCCAAAGTCTAATGCTCATTCCACAACACAATACTATGAACTATATATACTGTTAAATAAGTTTTCATGAAAAAAGTAACAAAAGGATTACATAGACATGAATATATTAAAAAGAGTTAAATGCATTCTATAAATATAAAGTTTTGATAGGCTTTGCTTTTATTACTAGGTTTTCCAATGATAAATGTTTGTATTTTATAGCTGGTGATTACTTGGTCCTTCTCCTCACCCTGAAAAGTCAGCTAACTACAACCAAAATGAAGCTTCACGTGAGAAAGGAGAAATTATTTATCTTTAATGCATGTAACCAAATATAATTCAAATGCACTTACCTTCCAGTCATTCGGTTTCAGGTAAAGCTCAAAACTATTTCCAAAACTCTCTTTGCTAATTAAAATAACCATTAACAAGAAAATAACAATTTCTAGAAACCTCACAAGTTGTTTCCTATCTCTCCAATCCTTCTGTGGAATGTGAGTAAAGTTGTTTCGGTCTTTAGTAGTTTAATTAATAATCAGTTATTTTCAGTTTGGGACCATAGCATTTTTACTGCCTTGAAAAGAACAATTTAGGAGAAACCTGAGAGGTTTTCAAGAAATCTGCTACTACTTTGCCAATGGAATCTAAAGTAAATAATAGTTAAATATTTATGGTTATCCTAATGGACTATTTATACCACTCTAAAAGGCTGCTTACTGTTGCTACAGATGAGGATGGCATTAATGCACTGGTACATTCAGGACACAAGATATCATTTCTTATAAAAGCCCATAAAATGTACCTCCCCGCCTACACAACTCTCATTCTTACTGCAACATCTTAAAGGGATTCAGGAGGCACCAGGAAATTTTTTAAGTTTCAATGTAAGTTGGAGAAATCAGTTGCTAAGATCCCTAAAAGTAGTGTTTCCAAAATATAGGAATATCTACACTGATCAGCATCAAGGCTTTCAGAATAATTCATATGAGAAAACAGAGGTAGGATGGGATGCCGTGGAGAAACCAATCCCGTGCAGCAGCTGCCTGTCATGTCTTAACATTTGACATGAATTATGTCAAGAACTGAAATGTTCAAGATCCCACTCAATATACTACATGCGACTCACCTGCAAAAAAAGAGAGACTGCTTTCTGTGGCAGAGAAGATCTAGAAACACACGGTCAAGCAGCTTAGGGAAAGTGGTAAGAGGCAAAGAAATAGATGAGAAGAGAGATTAGAGCCAGTGGGAACTGCAGCCATCATGACAGAACAGGCACTTAGGACCAAGTGGGGGTGATAAATAATAGGCAAGGTGCCAACAGAGAGACAAATGTAAAGCTATTCTCTGCAAGGGGCAACTGGCACCCTGGTTTATATTTCAATAGTTCAGAAAAACAGAGGCTGTCTCTACTCTGTACATGGAGCGTGAGAAGTAGGAGCCACACAGGATAAGGGTACCAGGACCACATTCCCTCTGAATGCTGTCACTGTGCCACTCTAAAGATGTGCTGACCCATTTAAGAAAAGAAGAATTGGGCATGAAATATACAGAATACACTACTGGAGCACAGAGAAGTAGTGATAATAATATTTATAGTAATAACAGAGCCTCCTGCTGCATTCTCACTATGCTCCTGGTACTGTCCTACGCATTTTACATATACCGTCGTTTAATCTTCACAACAGCCCTATATAGATACTATCCCCATTTTACAAATGAGGGAACCGAGGTATAGAAAGGTTAGGTAAATTAACCAAAGTCATACTTCTAGAAATGTGCAGAAACAGGATTTGAGCCTCCATGCCAAAGCTAAGCCTGTTATCCCTAGGAGATACGGGATTTTATTTTCTGTGTTGTTGGTTCCTGTTCACCCAGAATGTAGCACTGTAGGCACTCAGTGAGTGTTTGTTGACTAAATAAAGGTGTAGTAATAGTAAAAGTACATCTTCTCTCATGACATGTTCACAAATCATTGTCCCATGAAGCATGTATTCCAGTCTTTCCAAAGAGCAAACACATGGACATTTACGCACAACATGGAAAGGGTGTGCATAAAAAAAGTTCATTAATCAATTCCAAATTGGTTCATCAATATAACATAAAATTCAGTGCAGAGATGCTTTTGTTGTTTGTTTGCCAATTCTTAGCTACTGAGAGTTGAAGAACTGGATCAAAATCTCCTGGCAGGACAAGTTTTTTTTTCTTTTTAGCTGAGAATTTAGCATTTAATGGGTGTTCAATAAATATTATTTTTAATTAAATGGTGAGGGGGTGCTGAATTAAGTAGAGAAATGAAATATCAAAATACACTTCAGTCAATGGATCTCAGAGGCTTCCCCCTCTATTCTAGTGATCAAGGCAGTTTGTTTGTTTGTTTGTTTGTTTGTTTTTGAGACAGAGTCTCGCTCTGTCGTCCAGGCTGGAATGCAGTGGCGCAATCTTGGCTCACTGCAATTTCTGCCTCCCTGGTTCAAGCGATTCTCTTGCCTCAGCCTCCCAAGTAGCTGGGACTACAGGCACATGCCACCACGCCTGGCTAATTTTTTGTATTTTCAGTAGAGACAGCGTTTCACCATGTTAGCCAGGATGGTCTCGATCTCTTGACCTCATGATCCGCCTGCCTCAGCCTCCCAAAGTGCTGGGATTACAGGCGTGAGCCACCACACCCAGCCCTCAAGGCAGAAGACTGTTATTGCCCATCTTGCACCTAACTTTGTGGACTTACACATTTTTTCAGAAGATCGTTTGGAAAGGGAGGGCATAAAAGTAAAAATATTAGCAATGAAAGCAGATAACCTGTTAAAGATTTATTGTTTGCAAGATGCTTTTCTAAATGCCTGTGATGAGTACATCATCCTAATTACAGAGGATGTAAATGAGGACACTGGAAGACGGGACTTGCCCAAAACGAGAGAGCTAGAAAATGGGAAAGTCAGGATTTGTGCCCAGACTATTTGACTCCTAAGCCTATGCAATAAGAGGTCAAGAGACTGCTCAAGAGAATTGAGTGTTTCAGATGAGGAATTTCTGAATTAAGTAGCTTGTTGCTATAAAGTAAGAAATTATTATTTTATTGCTGTTTGCCAGTCTCCATCCTGGAAGGTGGAGTACCTCCAGGATTCAAGTACCTCTGGTTTTGAGTAGAAGACACTGAACTAATGTGCTGAGGTGTTCTGAGGATTGCTAACACTTCACACACACTTAAAATAATACTTCCAATCGTTGAGGAGAAAAAAAACACCATCCTAGAGCTTTCAAATCCACTACATATAATCTATTGTTTACAGATTGCAAAAATTGATTGCAAAAGACAGTTGTTTTCCTGACTGGCCCGTTCTTAGTTTATAACATTTAATAAAATGTAATTTTGGAGCCAGTGGCTTGTATTATTAACACTGTTTAAGTGTTAGAACACAGGAATGCTTACTTTGAAGAAGAATTTCTATCTAGAATGTTTTTCAATGTCATTTTATACAAGCATCCACTGTGCCTACCTACTCTGTTCATCTTTCTGTTCCTAAAACCCACTGAACTGTTTCCTACATTAGAGGTTTCTCACTGGCTGTTTCCTCAGCCATAACATTATTCTCTCTGATATTCACACGGATGGTTCCTTCTTACAATTCTGATTTTAACTTAAATGTGTTCTCCTTGAGGAAGTCATCCCTGACCACCCACACTAACATAGTGACCCAGACATCATATCACATTTTAATTCCCTGCAGGACATTTTAAAATTTATTTTTGTATTTTATGTGTATAAACGTATGGGGTACAAGTATAATTTTGTTACATGTATAGATTGAGTAGTGGTGATGTCAGGGTATCCATCACCCAAATAAAGTACATTGTACCCATTAAGTAATATCTTATCATGCATCCTCTTCCCTCCTGCTCACCCTTCTGAATCTCCATTGTCTATCATTCCATATTCTATGTCCACATGTACACATTAGTTAGCTCCTGCTTATAAGTGCCTGCATGGCATTTGTAACTCTATGATGTTGGGCTGTGTGTCCCACTAGAATGAACCAGAATGCCAGAGCACAGGAACATTTTCTGTCTAGTTTGTCATGGAATTTCTAGGGTGTAGAGCAGAGCTTGGCACCTGGCAGGTGATCACTGAATACATGAGAAGAAAATAAATGATAGAATGAATGACTGAATACCATCTTCCTATGCTTTAATATAGCATCACTGATTTAATGTATGGACCAGGATATCATTCAGAATATAAAATGTTGTCATAAAAGTAGCCTGATATATCACAGAGGCCCAGTTTAAGATTGCCATTATTGTTTTAATATAAAAGTTACACTATTCTGGCATTTTGATCAAAGTTACAAACACTATTAAAATTACAGAAAAAATACAGACTATTTTTGCAAAAGTGATGTTTGTCCAAAAAAGAATTTTTGAGAGTCTACTTTCTAAATGGAAACAATCTCTAGATTTGGGTGTTTGTTTGCAACCCAGGAAACTATTAATGATGGCTGATCCCTCACTTATTTTTTCCAATATATATTTTGTAACCTAGTAATAGAGGAAGATACACTAGAAAGCATAAGACCAGAGGCCAGAATGTCTTATGGAACCTTCAAATGTAATCTCCATTGGTGTTTCCTCTGCTACTAAATGTTTCTGACTTTTATCCACTTTCACTAAGTTGGTATAAAGGTTCAATAAAGTCATGTTCATTAAGCACTTTGATATTCCTAAGTAGAAAGAGATTCAGTAAAATAAAATCTGTTCTTTTTTTGTACTTTTAAAGTTCTGATACCTGATAACAAATAAAAAGTAATAACACCTTAACCACTTCGAAAAAGAATTAGGCTCACACATTGGTCTCTCTACTTATTAGGATTCAAAACTTCTATAATAATACTTCTAAATAAATTGAGCCAATAATTAGCATGGAGAACAAAGTTAAAGGCAGGAGAATGTCACCACTTAATTTAAATAAATGAAGAGTTATTAATTGAATTGAGAGCCTTAGAACAGGACTGAAATTCTCTATCTAAGAAGCAGACATAGTAGAATCAAATTTCACCACCTAGTCAATGCCCTAAATCTAACCCTTAATACTTTTATTAAGAGTGAGCACTCAAATTGTTCTTCAAATACCTTCAATTCTTTTTTTATTCACTAAGATTATTAGTGAAGTATTAATAGTTATAAAAGTGAAATTTGTTGTCTGGAAATTTACCTCAGACACAAAACTGAATAGATACGATTGTAGAGACAAATAAATATTATAGGTGAGGGTGTGTGTGTGTGTGTGTGTGTGTGTGCATGTGTGTATGTGTGCATAAGCTAGTCTGCTAATTACTATATAATATAGTAACGTCAACCTCAAAAAGCAGTTTGACATCCACTGAGTAAAAGTTACTCACCAGGTCTTGATTCAGTATTCCCAAACTGCAGAATGCAGCATGCAAAGAATAGAGCACAATATAAATATTTTTAAATAAGCAAATATCTCACTCCAGGGACTGTTGTGGGGTGGGGGGAGGGGGGAGGGATAGCATTAGGAGACATACCTAATACTAAATGATGAGTTAATGAGTGCAGCACACCAACATGGCACATGTATACATATGTAACAAACCTGCACATTGTGCACATGTACCCTAAAACTTAAAGTATAATAATAATAAAATTAAAAAAAAAACAAGCAAATAGCAGAAGCCAAAGAAAACAAAGTGGTCTATTTTAGTCATCCAACAATTATGAAATGGACATCCTTTATAAGGCAATCTTTTAAAAAGTTGATGTTAAAGACTGACCAGCAATAGAATAAGTATTTAAATATTCCATTGCTTCCCCTGGTTTGCCACTGGGCTTTCCACACAGTAGAATAAGCAATTCTTTCTGATGAGCAGAATAATTTACTTGAACCTCATATATTATTGGTTCATTTTTCAAGACAAAAATGTATTGGCATTCATTATTAACTTTTTTTTATCAATCAGCATGCATGACAGAACAACACAGCAATTCTTCATTACACTAATGGAGGAAAAATTAACTTGACATCAAGCCTAATTGACTAAAACCTCACTAATTCTTCTAAATAGGGATAAGTCCTGCTTGATTAGTGAAAGCAATTTAGTATAGAACATGTTTAGATAGATGCACTTTTATTGCTTTCCAGAACTTAACACTAACAAACTGGGCTCTCCAGCATCAAAGGCGAGATACAGTTGAGGTTCTTCAGAAAACCTGCCACAATGTATGGATAAGACTAACACAATGTATCAAACACATAATAACAACTTGGAATTTCTCTAGATAATTTAGAAGCTTCAGGTGCAATCTTGCCAAAAAATTGTTTCAAAAGAAATTTTTACAGATGCTGCCAAAATACTCTACAGACAAGCCCATAGCAAAATAAAGCAGATGACATGATTGTATATCTAGAAAACCCCATTGTCTCAGCCCAAAATCTCCTTAAGCTGATAAGCAACTTCAGGGAATTCTCAGGATACAAAATCAATGTACAAAAATTACAAGCATTCTTATACACCAATAACAGAAAAACAGAGAGCCAAATCATGAGTGAACTACCATTCACAATTGCTTCAAAGAGCATAAAATACCTAGGAATCTAACTTACAAGGGATGTGAAGGACCTCTTCAAGGAGAACTACAAACCACTGCTCAATGAAATAAAAGAGGATACAAACAAATGGAAGAACATTCCATGCTCATGGGTTGGAAGAATCAATATTGTGAAAATGGCCATACTGCACAAGGTAATTTATAGATTCAATGCCATCCCCATCAAGCTACCAATGACTTTCTTCACAGAATTGGAAAAAACTACTTTAAAGTTCATACGGAACCAAAAAAGAGCCTGCATTGCCAAGTCAACCCTAAGCCAAAAGAACAAAGCCGGAGGCATCACGCTACCTGACTTCAAACTATACTACAAGGCTACAGTAACCAAAACAGCATGGTACTGGTACCAAAACAGAGATATAGATCAATGGAACAGAACAGAGCCCTCAGAAATAATGCCATCTATCTACAACTATCTGATCTTTGACAAACCTGACAAAAACAAGCAATGGTGAAAGGATTCCCTATTTAATAAATGGTGCTGGGAAAACAAGCTAGCCATATGTAGAAAGCTGAAACTGGATCCCTTCCTTAAACCTTATACAAAAATTAATTCAAGATGGATTAAAGACTTAAATGTTAGACCTAAAACCATAAAAACCCTAGAAGAAAACCTAGGCATTACCATTCAGGACATAGGCATGGGCAAGTACTTCATGTCTAAAACACCAAAAGCAATGGCAACAAAAGCCAAAATTGACGAATGGGATCTACTTAAACTAAAGAGCTTCTGCACAGCAAAAGAAACTACCATCGGAGTGAACAGGCAACCTACAAAATGGGAGAAAATTTTCACAACCTACTCATCTGACAAAGGGCTAATATCCAGAATCTACAATGAACTCAAACAAATTTACAAGAAAAAAACAAACAACCCCATCAAAAAGTGGGCAAAGGACATGAACAGACACTTCTCAAAAGAAGACATTTATGCAGCCAAAAAACACATGAAGAAATGCTCATCATCACTGGCCATCAGAGAAATGCAAATCAAAACCACAGTGAGATACCATCTCACACCAGTTAGAATGGCCATCATTAAAAAATCAGGAAACAACAGGTGCTGGAGAGGATGTGGAGAAATAGGAACACTTTTACACTGTTGGTGGGACTGTAAACTAGTTCAACCATTGTGGAAGTCAGTGTGGCGATTCCTCAGGGATCTAGAACTAGAAATACCATTTGACCCAGCCATCCCATTACTGGGTATATACCCAAAGGACTATAAATCATGCTGCTATAAAGACACATGCACACGTATGTTTATTGCGGCACTATTCACAACAGCAAAGACTTGGAACCAACCCAAATGTCCAACAACAATAGACTGGATTAAGAAAATGTGGCACATATACACCATGGAATACTATGCAGCCATAAAAAACGATGAGTTCATGTCCTTTGTAGGGACATGGATGAAACTGCAAATCATCATTCTCAGTAAACTATCACAAGGACAAAAAACCAAACACTGCATGTTCTCACTCATAGGTGGGAATTGAACAATGAGAACACGTGGATGGACACAGGAAGGGGAACATCACACTCAGGGGACTGTTGTGGGATGGGGGGAGTGGGGAGGGATAGCATTAGGAGATACATCTAATGATAAATGATGAGTTAATGGGTGCACACACCAACATGGCACATGGATACATATGTAACAAACCTGCACATTGTGCACATGTACCCTAAAACTTAAAGTACAATAAAAAAAATCATAAATTATCAGCTATGACAGACTGGTAATCAAAACTAACAAGGTTTCACTATGTGGGCAATCCTCAACTCACTACAAGTTGTTTTACAAAAGTTCATTTGTAAGCTAATTGTTAGAAATCATAACTTATTACAGCAATATTCTCATTAGGAAATTAGTATCATGTATATGGAGCAAACATGAGCTTGGGATGCAAGACCCCAGAAGGGAACCTCAGCATAGTTTTGCTGTTTATTATCTGTGTGAACTTGAGGGAGTCACTGTATTTAACTGGATCTTAATTTATGCAGCCATAAGTTGACTTAATACCAATTTCATGGTGCTATTGTAGGAATTTAATATAATAATAGCTAAAAAGCTACCCCAGTGCCCTCTACTCTTACCCGTAGGCATTTATGTTCCTTTTTCAAGTATTTCTCTATATCAGAGAGTATTGGCTGGCAGGTCATAGAGGAGCATCAGTGAGTTTATGAACCCCTTTAAATTGTATGCAAAATTTGGTAGGTCTGTTGCAACAGGTAATGGGCTTCATCAAGTGGCTAGGGGAATGATTAAAAACCATTGTTCTATAGCCACTTTCTTGAATGTTTCAAAATTAGAAAATGACAAATGTTCGAAAACAATGACCGGAAGCACTCTCTGCACTTAAGTTGCTGTTCTGCCCAACCGTATTATCCCAGTAAAGTCTTACATATCTGTCAAGATGGATACAACGTAAAGATGGATACAAGCATGATTTTCTCAGAAGAGCATCCTTGACCATTTCGCTTTCATCATGTTCCATCCCAATATGCACCACTCCACTTGCATCACGTCCCACCCCAACACACACCACATCTCTCTCAGCACAGTAACTTGTGTATGCCTCTACTCTAGTACTCATCACACTACACAATAACTATTTTTTATGTCAGTAAGTTCTAGTTTTACATGCTCAAAAATTTCTAGTCAAATAAATATGAATTTTTTCACAAAAATAAATGTATACTTAGATTTAATTTAGTCATTTTAATTGATGAGAAGCATACAAATCAGGAAGTAATTTTGCTTTTTTAAAAGAACTCTGAGTGTAACAAATCTAAGTTCAAATCGTTACTCTGATGTTAAACCTCCCTGAAATTCAGCTTTCCTATCTGTAAAATCAAGATAATTATACCTAAGTGAATGTTGCATATGAATAATATTTACAAAGTATTGGTATATTCCTTGCACATGACAGGTACCACCAGCATCACACCACCAACTACCACCATTATTATTTCTATTAGTTATTCAGGAGTGACAGGTACAGGCATACCTCTTTTTCCTGCACTTCACTTTATTGTGCTTCTCAGATATTGTGATGTTTACAAATTGAAGGTTTGTTGCAACCCTGCATTGAGCAAGTCTATTAGCACCATGTTTCTATCAGCATGTGCTCATTTCATGTCTCTGTGCCACATTTTGGCAATTCTCACAATATTTCAAACTTTTTCATTATTATTATATCTATTATGGTGATCTGTAATCAGTGATTTTGATGTTACTATTATCATTGTTTTGGGACACCATGACTGTGCCCCCATAAGATGGCAGACTTGGCCGGGTGCAGTGGCTCAGGCTTGTAGTCCCAGCACTTTGGGAGGCCGAGGCGGGCGGATCACGAGGTCAGGAGATCGAGACCACGGTGAAACCCCGTCTCTACTAAAAAAATACAAAAAATTAGCCGGGCGTGGTGGCGGGCGCCTGTAGTCCCAGCTACTCGGAGAGGCTGAGGCAGGAGAATGGCGTGAACCTGGGAGGCGGAGCTTGCAGTGAGCCGAGATCGCGCCACTGCACTCCAGCCTGGGCGACAGAGCGAGACTCTGTCTCAAAAAAAAAAAAAAAAAAAAAAAAAAAAAAAAAAAAAAAAGATGGCAGACTTAACCAATTAATGTTGTATGTGTTCTGACTGCTCCGATGACCAGCCATTCCCCCATCTTCCTCCCTTCTGTAGGACCTCTCTATTCCCTGAGACACAAGAGAATTGAAATTATGCTAATAATCCTAAAATGGCCTCTATGTGATCAGGTAAAAGGAAGAATTGTATGTCTCTCACTTAAAATCAAAAGATATAAATGATTAAACTTAGTGAGGAAAACATGTCAAAAGCCAAGATAGGCCAAAAGCGAGGTTTTGTGTGCCAAACAGCCAAGCTGTGAATGCAAAGGAGAACTTCTTGAAGGAAATTAAAAGTGCTACTCCAATGAACACACAAATGATAAGAAAGCAAAACAGCATTATTGCTGACATGAGTAAAATTTGAGTGGTTTGGATAGAAGATCAAACCACCCACAACATACCCTAAAGTAGGAGCAAGCCCCTCTTTTCAATTCTATGAAGGCTGAGAGAGGTGACAAAGCTGAAGAAGAAAGGTTGGAAGGTAGCAGAATTGGTTCATTAGGTTTAAGAAAAGAAGCCATCTCTATGACATAAAAGTGCCAAGTGAAGCAGCAAGTTCTGATGGGGAAGTTACCCAGAAGATCTAACTAAAATCATTGATGAAGGTGGCTACACTAAACACCAAATTTTCAATGTAGATAAAACAGCCTTCTGTTGGAAGAAGATGCCATCCAGGGCTTTCATAGCTAGAGAGAAGAAGTCAGTGCCTGGTTTCAAAGCTTCAAAGGACAGGCTGACTCTCTTGTTTGGGGCTAATGCAACTGGTAACTTTAAGTTGAGACCAATGATCATTTACCATTCCAAAACTCCTAGGGCCCTTAATGATTATTTACCATCCCAAAACTCCTAGGGCCCTTAATAATTGTGCTAAATTTACTCTGTCTGTGTTCTAGAAATGGAAGAACACAGCCTGGATGGTAACACATCTGTTTACAGCATGGTTTACTGAATATTTTCAGTCCGCTGTTTGGACCTACAGCTCAGAAAAATAAAAGAAATTCCTTTCAAAATATTACTGCTCATTGACAGTGCATCTAGTCACCTAAGAGCTCTTACAGAGATGTACAAGGAGATGAATGTCGTTTTCATGCCTGCCAACACAACATCCATCCTGAAGTCCATGGGTCAAGAAGTAGTTTTGACTTACAAGTCATATTATTTAAGAAATACATCGTGTGAGACTGTAGCTGCCATAGTAGTGATTCCTATAATGAATCTCAGCAAAGGAAGTTGAAAACCTTCTAGAAAGGATTCATCATTCGAGATGCCATTAAGAACATTTATGATTCATGGGAGGAGGTCAAAATATCCACATTTATGGGAGTTGGGAAGAAGTTGATTCCAACCTTCATGGATAACTTTGAGGTGTTCAAGAATCCAGTAAAGGAAGTCATGGTAGGTGTAGTGGAAATAGCAAGAGAATTACAATGAGAAGTTAAGCTTGAAGATGGAAGTGAATTGCTGCAATCTCATGATCAAACTTGAATAAATGAGCAGTTGCTTCTTATGAATGAGCAAACAAAGTGGTTTCTTGAAACAGAATCTACTGCTGGTATAGATGCTGTGAACAACATTGAAATGACAAGAAAGGATTTAGAATACTTCATAAATGTAGTTGACAAAGCAGTGGTAGAGGTTCAGAGGATGGCATCCAATGTGGAAAGAAGTTCTACTGTGGGTAAAATGCTGTCAAACAGCATCACATGTACAGAGAAATCTTTCATGAAAGAAGCAATCGATGTCGCAAACTTCATTGTTTTAAAACACTTCCACAGCCACTCCAGACTTCAGCAACCACCACCCTGGTCAGCAGCTGTCAACATCAGAGGCACGCCCCTCAACTTACAAAAACATTAGAACTTGCTGAAAGCTCGGATGATCAGTAGCACTTTTTAGCAATAAGGTATTTTTAAATTAAGATATCAATGTCATTTTTTAGACATAATGCCAGTGCACACTTAATAGACTATAGTGTAGTGAAAACATATCTTTTATATTCACTGGGAAACCAGAAATCATGTGACCTGCTTTATTGTGATATTTACTTTATTGCGGTGGTCTGGAACCAAATTCACCTGATTTTGACACTGACTATGGTTCAGAGAATATCTGAGCAGGGACAGCCTTCCAGGAAGTAAAGAACATAATGATGTTTCTGGAACTTCATACAAGGAAGCAGACTACTTTCAAGTGATCACCTGGCTCCCAGTGCACTCCAGCGTTTCAAGGCATACTGTTCTCCTTGTCTACAACAGTGTGTGATCCTAACTAGACGGGCCACCACTCTGTATCTCACAGCTGTAGTACATGGTTGAGTTTGTAGGTGTGAAGAAGGTAAAAGTCAACAATTTGGTCCCTGAAAATGAGGACACTGGCTCAGGGCTGAGGATTCTGACTTTCTACTCAGCAATGTATTATCATCGCTAGTCAACGTGAACCACACTAAGAGACAGCCTATTAAAAGCCTTTCCCACTTTTTCCCAACCCCACAGTCCTTCATTCCTACTTCCCACCTGCCTGAAATTGAGAATATCTAACACACAGTCCACCCACAAACACTTTCTCCACCTTCCATCCCATCTTAGAATAAGAATGCTTTTCCTTTTCATTGTGAATAGCTCCACTTGTACTCTATTTTCATTTCTTCTCTAGAAATGTGCTCCATAAGATATCCCTACCATGACTTCCATTCTCTTTTGAACGTTCAACCTCTCCCTGTCTGCCTGGCCTTTTCTCTCTGTCTTAAATCTAACACAATCCCAAATCCTGATACTCCACTGAACTGCTCTTCTCCCTCATTTTTTTTTCACTTCAATGACAAACTCCTTGAAATAGTTTACTTTTCTAGTCTTTTCCTGTATCTCTTTACCAGATCCAGCCTTTCCTCTTCTTTCAGCTACTTGCAGCACAATAATGTTCCCCAGAGTAGCTACTTGTAACTTTAGAAGCATTGAAAATTTATGCATTCTTTGCCAAAGCCTTTTTGAAACCAAGGAATAAGTTATTCAGCACACATACGCACCACACAGCAATATTTCCTAAATACACTTTGGACCTCTCACCTTACCCACAGAGTTTCTGCTGTCCATGGCAGATCTTCCCAATCTCCTCTTTCTTGAAAAGTATTCCAAAATGTTCTCTCCCTACCCCACACCAGTTCTCTATCTTCAGATAAACATATTATGGAAGATGATCTATTATTCTCATTCATTTTTCTGAGCCAGGGCAATGCAAATAAAGACACAACTTCTCAAAGAAGATCCAATATACTAGGGTCCACAGGGGTTCCTGTATTCACAGCTAAAAATATTCCATTCTCTTTTGAACATTCAACCTCTATGGAGGTTGAAGGTTTTCACCACTCCATTCCACTCTGGCCCCTGGTCATTTTCTTCTGTTTCTTCTGTTTTTTCTTTGTTATGCCCCTAAGGATGGGATTGCCTAGCACATGGGACTTTGTCCATCAAGCTCTCTTCTAATGAACCTGACACTAGGAAATGTGTTCTCAGGAAGAAGCAAACCATCAAAATTCAATCCATCAACAGACAAATGGACAAAGAAAATGTGGTGTCGACACACAAGAGAATACTATGCAGCCTTTAAAAAGAAGGAAATCCTGTCATTTCCTTCTTTTTAAAGGCTGCATATTTTAAAACCTGGGAGGATACTAAGCCAGGCACAGAAATAAATACTGCATGATTTCATTTTCACATGGAATCTAAAAAAGTTGAGCTCATAAAAACAAAGTAGAATGTTTGATACCAGAGGCTTCGGGACTGGGAGGAGGAGAGATGTTGGTCAAAAGGGACAGAGTTACACTTAGAAAGGAAAAATAAGATTTAGAGCTCTATTACACAGCATGGTGACCATAGTTAATGATAGCATAATGTATAGTTCAAAACTGCTTTAAAAAATGTAGACGTTACATGTTTTCACCACAAATGAAAAATAGGTGAAGTGATGAATATGTTAATTAGTTTAATCTTTCTACAATGTGTACATATATTAAAACATAACATTATACCCTACAAATATATGCAATTATTATTTGTCAATTTAATTAATTAGCTTCTAAAAATTCAATCCAACTGCCTTTATAGCCTTTGCTCAAACTTGCTATTTGATTTTGTTCTCTGCAAACTGCCATGGAGGCCCTGTTCTTTTAGTCAATTCTGGAAGCCTTCATAAATATCACTCTTGGCTATAAATTGCTCTTATATGAACTAATCCATCTATTTTTGAATCTTCAAAATGATCCCCATTATGTCTTCAAGAAACCCCACTGCATAAACTGCTTTCCTCCTTCCAGTTGATAAGTGCTTATAAACCTGGCATATGATTCGACGGCTTTGAACCATGTCTCCTACTCTTTCAACAGCTGCTCAATATTCCATCACTGAAATAGAGGACTTTGTGGCTTTGCATCTATACATAATGTTAGATGCTGTTTCTCTTACTTAATCCCCATCACCCTCACTTCTCAGGAGCATGATGGTGATGTATGGTTGTATGGTAGACACGGAAATAACAAGATTTAGTATTTAATGCATACCTCCTCTTAGTCATAACTTTAAAAATATTTCATTTAATCCTCATAATAATCTTGCCTTGTAGATATTATTGCCAGTTTTCAGATGAAGAAAGTGAGTTTTAGAAGTTGAAGTAACCCGATTAGTTATCAGAGTCAGATTAAACTCAAATCTACCTGACTCAAGTACTTTTGACAAAGATAAGTTGCTCTAATGTTCATGTTACTAATTAACACCTAATGAATAATGTATAATTCAAAAATGACACAAATTTTGTGAGAAAATATAATTATTCATTCATTTAATTTTTCACTCTGCTTTAAGCCTCCGTAATTCTAAAAGTAGAAAAATCAGCCAAGTACCTATATTTAGCTATAATATAGCTAATATAATACAGCTAATATAAAGTACCTACATTTAGCTGTAATATAGAAAAAGAAAAAAGTTGCAATGAAATTCAACATTGAGAAAAATGTTTGTTAACCTAATTAAGGCTATTTAAAAGAAAAAGAAAACTAAAGAAAGCAACCTACTGAGCTTAGAAGCATTCCCATTAAAGTTGGAAACAAGACAAATTACCACCTATCACCACTTCTACTCAACATTATCCTATGAGCCCTTGCCAATAAAACAAGACAAGAAAAATAAGAGTTAAAACAATTAGAAAACAAATTAAAAAGGGCTTCTTTGCTCTTCAATATGGATGCAGAAAGTCCAAAAGAATAAACAAACAAAACAATACTGGGAGAATTCAGCACTACTGCAGGACGTAAAACCAGTGTACTAAAATCAGTGTACTGTTACACAGCAGTAATAATCAACTAGAAAACAGTAGGAAAAAAGCTATCATTTGTGATACCTGTGGAGCTATAAAGTAATTAGGAACAAATCTAACAGAATATTTTAAAAATATTTCTAATATAGTAAATTACCAAACCAAAAAATCTTAAATATCATAAAAATGTAAGCTGCCGCCTAGTTAATCTCTAAATTCAATGCAATGTCAATGAAAATCTCCACAATGATATTGATATGGAAGAACAAAGACAACTTTTAGTGAAAAAACAAGGTGAGGAGCAGACCTTGTCTTTATAGCTGACTAAAAACTAATTATGGCAGTGTGGTAGTAGGTCAGAGTTTTGTTTTGTTTTGTTTTTTTCAAATAGACAAGTGAAAGAGACTAGAAAGCCAAAATACAGATACATTAATACATACAAACTTGATACATGGCAGGAATAAAATGATCTGTTCAGCAAAAGAAGCGAGGATAACTGCTTACCTACACAGGAAAAAACTGGCTCCTCATATACAAAAATAAATTAAACTTAAAATTTTTGAAAGAAAATATGGAAGGAAATCTTAGTGAAAAGAGAAACCATAGATTTGGAGAATACATTTATAAATCATTTAATCAAGGAAAATTAACATCTAGAATATATGTAAAACTCCTACAAATGACAGACTCTTTCTTAGACCAAATTTCAGTTAGGCTCTTCTGAGGTCTCTTCTCAACCAGACCTCCACCTTCGACTTCTATGTCCATGTTTGCAGAATTCAGTCATAGCAAGAATCCTGCCAAGTCAGTTTAGCAAGCATCCCCTCATCCTTTATATATGATCACTCTTAATATCTGATCAAATTCCTCATTCCCTTTGACTCAGGGAAAAATCAAAAATTATTTTTAAAAAATTCTTCATTCCCTACCATCCCCGAAGTGATATATAATCACCCTGGCCTGCCTTCAGCAAGAATTCCGTTAAGTTGGTTTAGTAGGAATCACCCTACCCTTGATGTTTTCTCTTAATAATAATATTCCATGCATTCTTCCCCTCTCTCTGCTAATTGGCTATAAATGCCAACCTGTCTTTACTTTATTTAGAGTTGAACCCAATCTCTCTCCGCTGTTATCATAGAGGCAACCCTTATTGCAACAGTCTTGAATAAACTCTTCCTTACTGTTTTAACAAGTGTCAGAATAGATTTTTCTTTAACGCAAATCATTAAGAAGAAAAACTCAACTAAAAATGTGCAAAACAGATGAATAGGAAACATAAAAGTAAACTTATGACCAAAACGCATATGAAAAGATGCTCAACTGCACTATAATCAGAAAGACAAATCAGAAAAAGATACCACTTCAAACTTATTAAATTGGCAATAATCTTTTTAAGTCTGAAATTTCCAAGTATTGCTAAAGACAAAGAGAAAACAGGAATTATTTTTTGCTGTTCATGAGAAGGTAAACAAACGTAAGAGGCTGGAGAGCATTTTGTTGTTATTCAGCAAAATTAAATGTGTGCATACTCCATGACCCATTTTTACACATCTATTTATTAGATAATAATATATGTATATCATACATATTAATATAGAATATAAAACTTTATGTGTTTATATGTGTACATATGTAAATATATATATTATATATGTATATAAAAAACTATACACAGAGGGAAAAGAAAAACCTAAAAGTCTACAGATTATCTCCAGAGCTCAAAACTTCATAACATTGGAATTATGTTTGCATGGACCTGAAAGCACATTCCAAAGGATTAAAATTATAAACTCAACAAAAATGCTGACTATTTAAATGTTTATCACACAATTAATGAGAATGTTATCTTTTCATATGGATATCAAAGTAGTCCATGACTGACACCCATAAGCAACTGACTGTTCTTCAAATAGAGTAAATAGTACAGATTTTTGTACCTTTAAAAGCACATTCATACCTAATCTTATTTGATTATAGTAGCTGACCTAAGAGTTGGCAATATCAACATTTTGTTTGTTTAAGATAGGGTCTCACCATTGCCCAGGCTTGTCTTCAACTCCTGGACTCTGGTCTTCAACTCCTGGACTCAAGTGATCCACCTGCCTTGGCTTCTCAAAGTGCTGGAATTACAGGCATGAGCCAACAGTGCCTGGCCCAATGTTTGTTTTATTTTTTAATGAACTTTCTATGTAAATGTTGATGCCACCAGCCTCCACAAGAATGGAATACACTAGCTGGCCAAATGATTAGCTAATATAAGGAGCCACAACAGATAACCCTAGATCCCTCCTGACATTAGCTATCAAATAAAATGCTTTTGTCAAATTTACATAACTTGGACGTGCTTTTATCTGGAAAAGTAAGTAGTTCTTAACGTAGTGTTTTCCTTCCTTGGCAAGTGGCTCTAGCTGGTATTTCAAGGCTCTAACAGAGAATCTGTGGTGCAAAGCCTGATAAATCGTCATTTGAATAGCAAATTATATTGGACTTTAAGATTCTCTTCCATTAAGAGAGAGTAAATGTTCCAAATTCTCTTAATTTATCTGACGGGTCAAAGGCGGGCTTGTGGCCATTTATATTCAGAAGGTTGTCTTTATTACTAAATTACCTATGAGCTTTTAAAGTCCAGCTTTACTTTCTAGAAAATCTACTCAAATTTTAACGTAGACAAGAAAAATGAGAAAGCATGGAATTCTATACGTTTTATCTTCTCATTTTGTTACCCTAACCTAGAGGGAACATATACAAATAGATTCAAACACCTATATGGTTTATTACAAGAAGTCATCTTTTAAGTGATGATCTTTACATAATTAAGCATATAGATTTAGAAGCTATTCCCAAAGGTGCAAAAGATGAAATGATATGACTTGATAAGATGACTATGATAAAAACTAAGAAAAGACAAAAATGGCAAATGGAAGAGGGAGGGAGATGTATATTTATCACAAGTGTACAATGTATCAGACACAATGTTGCACAGTTGACCTGTAAGAAATTATTTCACTTTCATAAAAATTCAGTAAATTAAGAATCTTTGCTCCTCATTTAACAGATGAGCAAAGGCTCAAAGGTGTTACTTTTTTCCCAAATCACACAACATATTTTAATCCTAAGATGCAGACAATGGCCTGTGCAATTCCAAAGCCTATGCTTCTCTTCCACATCCAACTGCCCTGCAAGAAAAGGAGCCTCAGAAGAAGCACCAGAAAAGTATTACAGCAGCTAAAATGGTGACAGAGCAAGGATGGTATCATGTTACTAAGACCACCTCATAAGTAATTCAGCATGGAGGGGAGGGGCTCCAGTGAAAAACCTGCCTTTATATTTCTAGCATTTAGCCCATCATAGGTACTCACTTACATGTTAAACTATAGGAATGGCTCAGGAAGAAAGAGTGAATGAGGATTAGGAACATAGCTCGTGGCCCACGCCTGTAGTCCTAATTACTCTGAAGGCTGAGTGGGAGCATTGCTTGAGCCCAGGAGTCTGAGGTTACAATGACCCTGTCTCAAAAAAAATGAATAATTTAATTTAATTTTAAAAAGAGGAATATCGCATGCTGCCTAGAACAACCATTTTCTTTCTTTTTATTCTAAAAAGAAAGTTCAGAGAATAGGTAGTGAGTTTAGAAACTGTACATGATTAAGCATGTAAGGAGATGATGAGGAAGGCTGGTTAACAAATGGAAACAATAGGCAGTATAGTGTAAGGTAACAGTTAACCACACAGACCAGGAAACAGGATTCCTGCATTTCAATCCTAATGTGGTACCTGTGCGACCTTGGGTAAGTTCCTTACCTTCTCTGTACATCAGTTTCCAAATCTGCAAGATGGAAATAATAATTGTACTTGCCTCACAGGGTTGTTACTGTGAGGATTAAACGAGTTAATATATGTAAAGCATTTAAGAATATGTCTAACATATATAGTCTTATTTCAGAATTAGCCAATCTTTGGAAAAGTTGACAGTGTGGGAAAGAAGGTTTGAGAAAACTTGGGGAGTAGCAGATTGAGGAAAAAAACAATACCTTGAGTTAGAAAAGATGGAACATGTTTGTAGACACGGGAAAAGGAGAGATTCAGGAAAGATAAATGAAAACAGGCCAGATGTGGTGGTTCACACCTGTAATCCCAATACTTTAGGAGGCTAAGGCAGGTGGATCACTTGAGACCAGGAGTTCAAGATCAGCCTGGGCAACATAGCAAGACCTCATTTCTACAAAAAAAAAAAAAAAAAAAAATTTAGTTAGCCAGGCATGGTGGCATGTGCCTGCAGTCTCAGCTACTTGGGAGGCTGAGATGGGAGGATCCCTTGAGGCTAAGGAGTTTGAGATTTCAGTGAGCTCTGATTAAGCCCTGCACTCCAGCCTGGGTTATGGAGTGAGACCCTGCCCTAAAACAACAAAACAAAACAAAACTGGAAGAGGCCACACGAAAGATGAGAATATTTAGAGGAACTGGCCTTAAAAAGGAGAAAGGACACCAGTTCTGGCACAAAGGGGACAGTGGAGAGGAGATGAGGACCCAGAGTAGTTTTTTTAAGAAGTAACAGAAGTAATGAGGTGAGACGGCAGAGTTCACAGATTCCAAATAATCATCTCAGTCTCCTTGTTAAAGTAAGAAAATAAGAAATAAGAATTTTGTGGATTAAAAAAAACTTTAGAACAGTTTTTCATGAATAAAAGTGTACTTCATATCAATGAAAGTAGGCTAAATTCAGTGGATTCAGGTACCAATTTTCATGACCTTAGCAACACATAGAGTAAAGCCAGATAAAATGACCTGTCCAGGGCAGGGATGCCCTGAGATAGACCCAGTGAGAGAGAAATTCCACTAACAGCAAAGACAACCCAGAATTTCTCCTCATGATTGGCTATATCATCTGCCTCTAGTTATTGTTTTTATGTAAGTACTAGTCAATCAAGATCAGTGGAAATAATTTCTTATGTCATTTTATTATTTGTATAGTTTTCTATTTTAATTAATTGTTATAGGGGAAATTAACTAATTTCTGTTTTTAAATCTTGTGATGTTCAAGAACTATATGATTTAAAATAGTAAATGGTCTTTTAGTGAAATAGTGCGGACCAGATATACATATTTATCTCTAGTCCCTCCTGAAATGCCCTCCTGAAGCTATGTCCTTATAAAGGAATAAAGAAGACATAAAGCCGCAAGGACAGGAGGAATGAGAGACAACATGACAGCACTGAGATTTGTGTTTTGGAAGACGGAAAGAGGAAGGCAAGTTCTGACTGACTTCACAGAGGAAGAAAGTCAACAAGAAGCAAAGTGATGCAGGACCCAGAACCTCAAAAAAGTTCAGGGATTAGAGGCACCAAGTACTTCTGAAGGCAGAGGGCAAAGACCGGAACTAAACATAAGAGAAGTGGCTGCAAGCCTATTTACGGAACAAGTAGAACCTCAAGCCCTTCCTTACAAGCCAATGTGGCAAGGCAGCCACCCCAGATGATGACTGGAGATCTACCCCTGGGGAAAGTGAACCAGAGAGACCCTCAATTCAAGGACACAGAGCAAACTGAAGACTGTTGTCAAGTACAGTACTAAAGAAAGGGGTGTTATGTCAAATATCCTTAGTGCCCCAGTCCCCTTCTCCTCCCACTCCACTTCCCAAGTGATAGCCAGTAATATTCTACCCTTCTTCCCACCACCAGGCAAGAATGGAGAAAAACACACCACCCAAAAGACCGGTAGACATATATGTATACACAGAGCATCCAGTCAGTTTTTTTGTATTTCATACTTTTAAAAAAAAAAGAGTGCTTTCCATTTTTCTGTGCAAAATGTGTAATATTTCAGTCATGTTATGGAAGGGTGGAAAGTTTGGAATCTGTGAATTCTGCTGTCTCACCTCATCTGTTACTTCTTGAAAACTGCTCTGGGTCCTCATCTCCTCTCCACTGTCCCCTCTGTGCCAGCACTTAGAATAGTGCCAAGTATATGTTAAGTACTGGAAAAATACTTGTTGAATGAATCGTGTGTATTTAAACTCTCATGGAGGCCCAACCACCTCAGAAATGTTAGCATTCTATTCATACCGTGTCACTTCATATCAGTCATCAGCAAAGAAAATCTCCCTAACATATCCACACTTTGCAGCTAAATTCTATTTTATTGCACCTCAACTTTACACATAAAATTCACAATAATCAACTTCTAAAAATCACTTTATATTTAATAGTATCTATTCTTAAATGAAAGCACAGGAAATTTCATAAAAAGAGAGCTGGAGGAACGAGCTCCAGGGGCCCTCTAGTGGCCTTGAAGAGCTGACACCCTCCCCAAAGTACCAAACATTCCTCAGCAACCAACATTCAACAAACACCAAGGCTGTGTCTGGGCTGGGGAGCCCCACCCGGCTGCACAGATACTGAAATGACTCCACACTTGGCTACACAGGAACGTCAAAGAGAAAAACACAAAGCATGTCACAAGGTGACATGTGACACATTACCTAGCAACAATAACTGAATAACCGGGGAAACAGCATCTTGTGCACCCCTCTTTTTCCTACATCTTCCTTTTTACCCCTCTATGACCCCCACTTTTCCCCAAAAAGCATGCAGGTGCACACACACATGCCACGTAGACTGTTGTGCCTCACACTTAATAGGCCTGGAGCAAAGGTATTAAGGAACTCTCAAATCATTTCATCTAAATATTTAAAAGTTATAATTAAGCTAACTGTTAAATGTTAATATCTTCTATTATTTCACTGTGATAAATATGCTTCCATGAAAACAAAATAAAAACATATGTGTAAAACTATGATTTTTATATGACTAAACACAGATAAAACACCAGAGACTTCTAAATTTAAATATTATTGCTTAGCTGAGTATTCTGTAATGAGCCAGAATTGCTTGGGTGAATAATAAATACATTCCTAAGTCATACAGCTTAAGTATTCTATAACATGTCTTTGTTCTTTCTACATTTCAGCAAGATCAAAAATTATGCTTTTATAATCTAGATTTTCACATAATTTACATTCTATTGATAGTAATGCCAATTAGACCACCTTTCTTAACTCACTGTAATTTTTAGAGAGTTCCTTATTATTTTCAATTTGAAAAAACTTTGTTGAAGCAGTGACAACTGGGATTGTCAACAAAATTCTTAAATCCATACTTGTAACTCAAATTGAACCCTGAGTTATATTATCATGTTCAATCCTTTTAATGGGGTCACCTAGGTTAGATTATTTTTATAATATAAAATATTATAAAGTATTTTAATTTTATTATTAAAATCACTATCACTTATATTGTAATACTTACTCTCTTAAAGCAATATCCAGACCTACTTATTTCTTAAATTTCAGTTCTTTTGATTTTTTGTGCAATGTAAACAAAACTGAAAATTGCAGTCTGCTGCTCAATTTGTTTAAATGTCTATTTATTTGAGACTATACCTTCAACCAAAATAGCGAGAAAATAATCCCCATAAGAAATTAGCGTCAAAACTATTATCTCAAGGCCTGGTGCAGGGCTGTCACCCTGACACGCACCTTCTCTTCTTTCTTCAGCTGCCTTCTTATTCCTGGAAGTGTATTTCCAGAATCTTAGTTCCATTATTCCCTCTCGCTAGATAGGTAGTTTACCTAGGTTTACAATTCCACAGTTGTTTTCCTTCAGAATATTGAAGGAATTGTGCCACTGATCTCCAGCGTTGATGTGGGGAAGTCCACTACCATTCAGCTTCCAGGTCCCTTGTGTGTGACCTGTTTGATTATTCTCAAAGTCTTTAGCATATTTTCTTCCCTGATATTTGCATGACTGGTTCTTTCTCATTATACAATTCCCTGCTGACATCTTGAGGGACCTTTTCTGACCAATCAAAAGAAGCTCCCACACATCACTCTCACATCACCATGCTTTAGTTTCATCAAAGTAGGTTATTACTATATGATATTTCCTTGTTTTGCTCATTTCTATATTTTGTGTTTCCATTGAATAAACTGTAAGCTCCTTGAGAATTTGCTTCTGAATTTCCAGTGCCTAGGACAATGAACAGGAACTCAATAAATGTTGATTGAATAAGTAAATGAAAGCATTACTGTCATAAGTGGAGTAAAAACAGCCTTCTGATTGTATTTCAAAATTATGTAAAACAGGATCATGTCGAGGGCCTCATCTTTGTCATGGTGCTTAGATTTACTGCAAACATGTCTTCTGCCCATAGCTAGTCCTAAATCAGAAGCCTTAAAGCTTTAACTAAAATATAACTTTGGAGAAGTTAAACTTATTTGTTAATTACGATTTTAAAAAAAATTTAGCCTCTCACAAAAGCTGAAGGCTTTGACAGCCATATTCCTTTCTAAATAATAAATATTCCTATCAGCTCATTCTGATACTCAAGGCACATTTAGCAGCTAGTTTACCCTAGCAGGTTCATCAGAAGGAACTCTCCTGAAATCAGGAGAGGTCACACTGAGCTTCTAGTATGGTCAAGGAGGTGATCAGCCCTTTAAAAATTTTAAATCTCAAACTGTATCTCTTCCGTGCTTTGTGTTACAGGACTTGAGGATCCCAGGGGAGAACTTGTTCAAGGTTGGACCAGGTTCAAAGCTCCTTCTCTGTAGAAGTGTAGCCCTACCTAAAGTTATCTTGTTAACTCTGGAAAGATACAGGAAAATCTTCCATCAGAGCAAGAATTCAAGTTAGGCTCCAAATTTCATGGCAGATTATCCCTCTGCCATCTGGTTTCTAAAGAATTATTAATCAATGTTTAAATGAGCAAAATAGCTGACCGGCACCTCTCGAATGACTTGTCAGAGTTCAACCACAATCTCACTATAATCCAGTATTTGCCAAAAGCTTGCAAAAGGCAACTAGAATTTAGACACATGGTATAAGGAAGGGTTTTAACTACTACTCTTTAGGCTTTCTCTGCTGTGCTTCGCATTAAATAATATATCCTCAGAAAGCAATATCCTTGGGTCAAATTATTTTTCCCCACTACAAAAAATAAATATTTAAGAGTTGATGTTGTCATCTTGCTTACAGTAGAGCAGCAACATAAGGAAGGCAGTCCAGCAAAGTACATAAGAACACAGGCTTCGGTATAAGGCAGCCTTGGTACTAATCCAAGCTCTGCCATTAGGAACTATGCATCTTTGGGTTTGCTATTTAACCTCTCTAAGTCATACTCTCCTAATCACAACAGCACTTGCCCCCTAGGTTATTAGGAAGATCAAATGAAGTAATTCATCTAACGTTCTAGGCATAGTCCTTGAGCATTTAATGAATGTTAGCTGTAATTATTATTGTAAGAAATTATATACTTGAACATTTCCAGATTCTTTGCAAACTCTTGGCTGAAAGCATCATTCATTACACTGCAAAAAATAATTTCCTCTTAGCTTAGTGCTAACACAGAATTTGGCTCTTCAAATACACGAGATTTTCCTTAATCAGGTGGAGAGAAGCATAGACCAATCATGTTTTCTTTCCAGAAGGAAACTCAGGTATTTGCCATAATAATCGCTTCCAGATTGCTCTATTTTTTTTTTTTTTTTTGCTTTTTTTCCCCTTAGCTGGCTTTCCTTTTTATTTTGTTTTTAACTGTTCACTTTTATATCATGTTTAACTATATAGCTTGTGGATCTGCCATTCACTAGCTGAGTAAACCTGGAGGGGTTATTTAACATCTAAAGTTCCACTTTCTTCATCTGTCAAATGAGAATTGTTGTAGACACCAGTGATACTATCTTCTCAGCATCCTTTTTGATAACCACTCCTCTACTCCATCCACATTCCCTTGATACCATTAAAGGGGCCCAGCCCTCTAAGCACTTAGATTAGTCTAGAAGTGATCATCTAATTCAAGCTGGACCAGGAAGACACTTGCCAGAGATTTTGGATTTAGGACTGAAAGAGTCATGTCAATTTCCTTCTAGCAGCTGAAATTATAAGACAAATCTCAGGAACTGCTAGTGGCTATGTATCCCACTTATGGAAAAGATGGCCTACAGTGAAAGAAAAGAATGATACTAAGAGGCAGGAAACAGAAGGAGGGAGAGTCCTAGTGGTTCTAGTGGTTCCTAGGTTCTTGTTTTTCCTGTAGCCTGGCTGTTCCATTAGTCATCTAGTATCTTTCCAGTAAGTTCTCCTTTGTGCATATATAATTTGGTTTGATTTCTATCACTTGAAACCAATATAGTTCTAATACATAAGAAATAATCCCTACACTGAGTAGTTGTTATAAAAAGTAAATGAGATCAAATAATCAAGTGCTAAGCATATTACCTGGTATATGATACTTGCTCAAGAAATTGTGCCTATTAATATTATTTAGAAGATGTGGATATAAAAATAAATTGTAAGTCAATCAATAAAAACAATTTTAATAATTTGCAAATCTTTCTTCTTGCAATTTCAAAATCAATCAAAGGATTATTTGATTCTGGATCTTCAAAGAACTGTAAAATAAATGCTCTGAATTAATTTTGCTATATAATATTGTATAAATGCAACTGAGAGACTCTCATATAGTAAATAATCTTAGAGAACAGAGAATAATGAAGCCCAGATCAGTGATCCACAATTTCTTTCTTAACTCACTTGTTTAGAGTAAACATATAGAGGGAAGGTGGAAAAACAATGCAGACTTACATTCCAGTTACCCCACATATATAGGAATAAGTCTGACATATATAAACATACAAAAACTGACTTAGCTGCATACACAGTCATGTTTACACAGTATAAAGAATGCAGTATAATCAAGGAAAAATGGAATCAACATATACCTGTAGAGATACCACACTGACATTATCAAAATGGATATGTCCATTAGCTTCTGTGACAGCAGGATTTGCATAGCATGTCACACCATTGATGGCAGGTAATGCTTTAGGTTGATGAGTTTTTTCTTGAGGACCAAAGTTATCATTTCCAAAGTGGGTATGACCATTCTATATGGGAACAAAAACCAAAGAGATTATAAGAAGAAAAAAGATGATTCATACAGACAAGGAAATAGAGTTTACTGCTTTTTATTTATAAGAGGAAAATTGTATGTCTATTCTGTATGTAAAGAAGTCTTTTTAGATATATAAAATTACTCTTTTTTACATGTATTTTCATTTATTAGATTCTGCTGTTACTGTTTGTTCATGTTAGAACACATATACATTCTTATTTTGATGAATATGAATAGAATATGAATTATGCACATCTGTTATTCAATATTAAATTGCTGGTACTTGAAAAAAAAAAACTCCAAATTTTACAACATGAATCAAGTATTTATCTTATACTTGTCAATATATTGACCCTTTGTTCTCCTTAAACTCACAAGCCTAATAACTGGACCATTCTCATAATTCTAAGAATAAAATTCCTATCTTTATTTGCATATATAAAGTAGCTTTAGGGGGTAAAATATCGGATGTTTTAAATAAAGTCCATTTACCTGACCATATGTCTTTAATAACATCTTAAGCATTCTTTCAAAAAAGAAAAGTAGGTAAAATCCACCAAACACAGCAACTGCCTTCTCAACATAACTGTCAACTTTGGGATCAAATCCAAATGCCTAAGGGAGAAAAAAGGGCAATTCAAGTAAAACCAAGAAATTTAACTTGATTTCTGGAAAATAATACCAGAATACAATTCTCACCAAAGTTCTAAGTCTCTCTTCACATCCAAGTAATATTGGAAATTTCGCTGCCAAAAATCACAAAACAAAAACTTTGAAATTTGAACGACAAAACTGTATGAGATGGCACAAAAATCTTACAACCAGAAGTCTCATTAAATAAAGCCACCAGAGAATCTTAGTTTCCCACCTATAACACCTACAGCAATATTTGCCTTGAAAGAGTAAACTTTTAGCAGTAAAGCACGAGCACTGATTCTCATCTTTAGAATACAATATTAGGTCTAGATAATGAAGATAAATGAGATATTGATTACCTAGTGTCTCTAAAAGTAATGTATTAGTCCATGATATCCAGAGTCAAACTTCTAAAACAAATATGGCAGGCCACTTGGAGTACTGTTTTCCCAAGAGAATTCCTCTTATACCCATAGAACTGTGATAAATTCTAAAAAAGTAAATAAATCAAGGCCTAGGCCCAAGAATAAAAGCAAAAAGAAGATTTAAAATTGCCACCACTCTCTCTCTCTTTCACACACACACAGCAATAAGAATGGAATAATTCTTTGTTTAAAGGACAAAGAACTGGAGTTAGAGTTTGAAGTTATAAAGAGTCAAGATGTTCCTAACAGACAAGACACACAAACTTCAAATAAATAGAATCAGAGGAGAGACTAATGGGTGAAAAGCCACAACTTTACACCATTCCACACATTGTGAATCTCCCCTCTGACGCAGAATAGAAGATGTCTGGGTTCTTGTCCTATGTTTGCCTCTGGGGAGACATCATGGCTGCATCTTCATTTGAATAACTTCTTTGTGCCAGTTTATACAATGCAAAAATGGCAATATATATATATATACCTGTTCCATTTACCTAACATTGAAGTTATGAGAATAAAGTGAAATAAGAAAATGAAAATCATTTTGCTACAAAAAACTCCATGGAAATTCGAGATATTATAACAAAGACAGATTCTTTATATTGTTAAATTTCAATAAAATAGAAAACCTTAACATCATAAATGTAGAGTCTTTAGTCCTCATACAGTATTAGTTTGCTTAATTTAATTTGACCCGTAAAGCAGATGAGATAATAAATACATATATTATATCATATTAAATATATTATGTATCTAATACTCTTTTAAATCAGAAAATCTGTATTGTCATCCTAGCTTTGTTACTAGCTGATTGTAAAGCTATAATCAAATTATTTAATCACCCTAAATTTTAATATTTTTTATCTCTACAATTGAGGCTTTGAAATAGATATTATCTTAGGTGCTAGATCAAATAACGATAATAAAACTATAACTCTAAAAAGTTATATACCCACTTTCATGTATAGCTCGAAAAATTAAAGGAAGCTTTAGTTATAATTTTCTAAAAATTATGAGATGAGGGTGGTACTCCCTGAAATACTATTAGTATTTTCTTTCTGTATGGGGTTTGTCTCTCCCTGTGTGTGTGCATTGTGGGTGGCAGATATAGTCCATTTATACATATATTTCTTTAGTTCCCCTTTGTGGATCCCTTCTATGAAAGTCTCTTTCTCCTTTCCTTCCTCTTCAACATTGCCTCTCTTTTCCTTTCATTTATTTTCCTTCCTCCATTTCTCTTCCTTATATGGGCACAACACAGATTTGAAATAAATTGAATAGTGTGCACTATAGTCAAGATCAGATCAGTAACACATTTTATCAAAGGAAAAAAATAAGTTGCTATTTATTTATTAGTCCTCAACTGATATTTTTTCCATAGTTGGAAAAAATGAAAAGGTTTGTCAACCATGCTCTCATTTACTCTCTAGTCACTTATAGCTGTAGTAAATATATGAGGGAATTTAGTGGTATATCTTTAAAAAATTATAAATTTACATTTGACATTTGCAGTACATTTGACATTGCACGCTCTTTAGAAAAATAAATAAATAAACAATGAAACAGTGTGTGGAAAAATTAAATTTGCCAAGTGCAAAGCAGAATAAAGTTTTAAGGCCTTCTGAGGTGTCCCAGAGCTGTCTGAGCACGTCCTAGTAGCTGGCCTCCTAGAATATTAATTTTGTCTCTGATACCGATATCCACTGCAGCTTGGGACAAGCCTTTAAAATTGCTGTGATTCAGCTTTCTCTTATCCAAGACACTATAAACCAGACCATAAAATGCTGTAAGAATTATGGAGGCTAAAAACATACAAAGTGCTAAAACGTTCAAAAGAAACAATTATTCACAGAAACGAATAGCCAACATCCTTACCTCTGGAATAAGTTGGAAAATTGCATTTGAAAAAAGAGTCCCAATAGCCAGCCCCACAAAAAAGGTCAAAATCTTTGGGAAATAAGATTTCTTTATCAGTGGAGTCAAAATCAATCCGAGGAGAGATGCCAGATTAATAATTGTCACTGACAGGAATCCATATCCCCAAACTGTGGGTCAGAGAGAAAAGAGAGTACAAATTAATCAGAGCAAGGAACCAAATGAAGTTTTCCTGTACATTAAGCTTAAAAGTATCTTCCAAAGCTTAAGACACATATCTTCTTTAAAAGAACAAAATCTACTCAATGAAAAGTATATAGAGAACTGAGAATATAAATATGGCATAGCAAGCATTAATAGCAATACAGTTTATGTTTTAATCAGCCCTAAATAATCATTATGGGATTAATGAGTTTTACGGCTTGCAGGGAAATTGGAGAACATCTAGAATAGTAACAATCTGAGGTCCACACGCTCCAAGCCACCTAGTTTCATCTATGGCTCAAGGAATAGATTAAAACAGCATTTTGGAGAAAAAAAAAAAAAAAAAAACAGAGGCAGTGTGAGCCTCAGGACAAAGGTATGGGATGATGGGTGGAGGGCAGGGATGGAGATGGGTCAGAGTGGGCTAGCTTCAAGGTGACCATAGCTGCTAACACTGAGGTTGTCACAATCATTTGATTTCAGACTCCTGAGGACAGCACCTCCTCAAAGAAGGTGGCACCAGCAGCACCTCAGCTCCCCAGCTGGAGCCTCCTGGGAACTAAAGTCAGTCTGATGCAATAAGCCCTCAGGAAGTGAGCACATGGGGGCAGGAGAGAGCGGCTGCATTACATAACTCACCCTGCGAGACACAAATTAAGCAAAAATGTTCCATACAGAAGAGATGCTGGACAGAAAAAGGTGGTGCATCTTTCATCTCTCGAGACCCAGGGCCTGGCACCCAGTAGGCACACAATAAGTGTTGCTTAGAAAAAAATGAATGAATTCTATCCTAAGCTCTATAGCTAATGGCATGTGTGACCTATTGCCTTTGGGCCTCAATTTCCCTCTCTCTATCTTAGAGGGGCTGGTGTACTGACAAAATGGGAACACAAATGAAACATACCCAGGACAGTCACCTATGTGTGGGTGCAGGCTGAGATACAACCTGGCCTCAAGGCTGTGCAACATGTGACTTTGCCTCTGGCCCCACACACTGTAGACAAAGTACAGTGTGACAGAGGAGAAAGCTGCCTCTGTATAGCCACTTCTTTAAAATATCCAGAAAGCATGTTTAAATGGTGGGCCACTTTTCTCCATGGCACTGTCAATGGAGTACACTAGTAACACCTACAGCTCAGGGAGCATTTGCCATGTGCCAGGCCCTGTGCTAAGTGATCAACATGGGTCAACTTATTTGAACCTCACAAAACCCTGTAAGAGAAATATTACTGCCTCCTTCATACAGTTGGGGAAACCAAAGCATATGGAATTCAAGTAAGCTGCCAGAGTCACACAGATAGAAAACTGGATTTTGAACCTGGACAGTCTGGCTCCCAGGCCCACATTTTTTAGTAATATGCTTTATTATTCCCTTAGAGGTAATTTCATTTATAAAAAGCCCAAAGGACTCAACAAAACTGTAAAAATGTTATCCTGAATTATACATACTTCATTAACACAAGATTGTTCACTAAAATTATTGTTAGTCTAGAATTTCTATGTACAAATAAACAAACTTAGTAATTGTTCATTCAGCCTAGATGATGTAGACCAAACCATGGTTCCTGCCATGACACACACATGCAAACACACACAAAGAGTGATGCAAAGTCATGTGCTAAGTACTAAATTAAAAGGTCAGATTATAAATGGTACTATGTGACCCCAAGAATCATCACAGCACTGACCATGATAACTGCATCTTCTCCAGACACTTTCCTACCAGTTTCAGGTCCTGGCCGTGCCCTACAACTTCACCTAACAGCCCACTTCATTCCCATTTATTACCTTATTACCTTAAACAATACTACTAGTCCCCACAGACATTCCACTTGGAGAGAGTTCTCAATTCCACACCTATTTTCGTGGTATATCTACATGGAATTTCTCTTAACAGAAACATACTTCTATCCATCACTAGCCTACATTCATTCATTCATTCAACAAATATTTATAATCTCATTGGGTAGACAAGATTTATACATGTTGAAAACTAAAATTAAAAGGCAAAGAAATTGTTAAGTGCCAACAGAAGCAAAGCCACATGCACGTTAAACTCATCAGCTTCCCCGCAAACATCTGCTCCATTATCCTTGTTCACTACCTACATAAATAACAAGAACAGTAGAATCCATTTCAATTTTTCACTTTCCACCAATTAATTCCATAGACAACTGGTGATCAAACTCTACCAATTCTGCTTCAGGTATCTCTCACTTTCAGCTTCTCCATCCTCATTGCCAGTGCCTTGAAGTCAGACCCTCATCACCTCTCACTCCCTCATCTTATATAATGTGACAGTTATCGATCTGGTGCCCCTCCTACTAGCTGACATGGCCTGCAGACTTATATTAAATCACAAAAATGATCAATCTAATGCCCCCATTTGGAATCACCCCTCATAAACTGATGCTTGCACAGCCTCTCCAGTGTTATTTACCCCCTTCTCAACACAGCCTTTACCCAAACACCATGTTTTCCCTATCGAGCTTTACCTTTACCTGTGGTTCTCTGTCTGAAAGCACTTTCCTATCTTCCTTGCCTAAGAAACTCATACATGGCTTTCCAAGCCAACACAAAGATCTCCTCTATGAAGCTTCCCTGCTCTCCAGGCAGTGCTCCCTGGCTGGTCAGGATTCCCATCACTCTTTGTTTGAAACTAATTGGTTCACTTACCACTTCTTGTGTGCTACAGTAATTTTATCACTGATATATTTGCCTACATCATATAAACTGTGTGATTCTCAATGAGAAGGGCTATGTTTTATTCATCCTCAGTGCCTAGAAAAGTGTCCAGGAAAAAGCACACATTGCTTGCTGAATGAATTAATAAATTCCCCATTTCAAGGTGCAGCAGAACTCTGTCAAAAGGAAATACCAATCCATCTGCTTACCCAACTTTCTAACTTTCTTTGCCCTTGCACATTTATCAGCATAACTTAGGGGGGTGGTGGGAGTGTAATTCATCACATTCTAGGCACACTGCATAGCTTCCCCTTCTTGTATTGTTAGAACATTATTCAGAAAAAATGTCTGGAGTTTCCACTCAACTGAAGCACCAAAAGAATACATTGGTATGAATCTATTCCTTGGACACCTCCATGTATACATGGGACTTTCTCAAATGATCTGTTTCAGAGAGGGACCAATCTCCTTATAAGTGAACCCTGAAAGATTTTAATAGATTTCAAAGAAATATAGTCATGATAGTTTACATTTATTGAATGTCCACTGTGTGAGATTCTTCTAAGAACTTTGCCTATTTTAACTCATTTAATTCTCACAGCAACCCTATGAGATAGGTATTACTATTTTTCCCGTTTTACTAGTGAGGAAATATGGTTCTATTATGATCCCCATTTTGCAGATCTGCATACAGTCCAGGCTTCAATTTTTGTCTGGCCCCATTTAACTGCGAAACTGTATAGAATGGTGTTTAACGATGTGAACTCTGGAGCCAGAGGATTTGTGTTCAAATCCCAGCTCATCCGCTCACTGGCATCATAGGTTGGTTCCTTGACTTCCCTAAGTTTCAGTTTTCTCATATTTAAAATGCAGATTAAAATAGCTCCTATTTCATAGAGTTTTTACAAGAATAAAATAAAACCAGTTAATGCTGTCCCTGGAATATAGCAAGCCTTTAATAAATGTTGATTATTATTATGTTTAAAAAATTAGTAAGTAGACCATGATATAAATGTTAGTTCATTTAATTCACTGTTATTCAGTGAAAAGAATAACAAACTAAGAATCAGGAGCTCTCATCTCACCTTAGGTACTACGCCTACAAGAAGCCACTTAACCTCTCTGGAACTTAGACTTACATCACTGGTTGTATTATAGAGTTGGACAATATGATCTTCAAGAATGCTTCAAGTAATATTCTTTATTTTATCTACTATTTGAATTAAATACTATTCTGTAACTTCATCAAAAGGTGAGGCAATTTCAGACCATTAAATTATTACTAAAATGCAATTAATTTCTCTCCTAGAAAATTTAACTTATCATCAGTTTACTGTACTCATCAATATCATTTTATAAAGCACATGAAATACTTTCAAAAATAAAACGTGAGGCCTCTGAGAAATTGTTATTTTATCTGCCCACTAAAATGTCAACATAAATGTATTCAAATTCTTGTATCATTTGGATTTCTTTTATGTTGATTTTTTATTGCTTTGGATGAGCTAAAGACTTGACTCTTCATTAAGTGAAAAGTTATGTGAAAAATCCAGTGCATTTAATTATTTTAAAATGTGTTTCTTAGTGAGAAAAACAATAGGATTACACAGGGGCCAGGGAATGTGGTGAACCTATGAACACATCTATAAGAACAAAGACATTCTTCTTCCTCTGTGCCAGGCATTGTTCTAGGCACTTATGTATATTAACTCATTTGATACTCCCAACAATTCTATAAAGGTACTGTTAAAGTAACTGACCCATAGAGATATTAAATAATCATACAGCTGCACTAAAATAAAACAATCAAGATATCACATCAAAAAGGCAACAGAGTGCCAAGTTAAACATCTTAGATGAGTAGTAACAAGCACTCTACTAGTTTTCCTAAATTCCCCCAGAAACATTTCATATCTTCTCCCACCCTATCCCACTTCACCCCAGCCTCATTTCAATTTCTAAGACAATATGCACCCTAAGAGGCATTTCTCTTTTTATTGGGTTATCTGTCTGAATATTTGGTGCCTTTATGATCTCATAACTTAGAAGTGCTGACTTTTCCATTTTATGACTTTGTAGTGTTGCCCCTAGAATTCTACCTCTCGCACCCTGCTTCTGACTTCCCAGTTCTCAACTCCTGGTTCCTGAAACAGACTAACCTAGGCAACTGGGGTTTAAAAATTACTTTTGAATATGAGTAATTAACTTGCACTGAGCAACTGGGGTTAAAAAATTACTTTTGAATATAAGTAATTAACCTGCACAGAGTAGAGTATTTGCTTTTTCTGAAACCTCACTTCCTGTACCTAGAGTTATGCACATGTTAGATGTAGTTATTTAACAGACCTAACTAACAGGCCTACTACAGCACCTATGTAATGAATAATGTTTGAAGTACTTTACAAATATTAAGTCATTTAATCTTTACAGCAAGCCCATAAGAAAGGTACTATTTTACATGAGGAAGCTGAGGCAGGAAAAGGTTAAAGTCATGTTCCCAACATAGCTGGAAAATTACAGAGCTGGGATTTGAGCCCAGGTAAACTGGCTTCAGAGTCTGTGCTTTCACTGTGCAATACTATTAGTCAAGGGTAGTATCCTAAAACATTTGCTGAATTTACTTTTGAATGCAAAGTGCAAATTGTATTAAACAGGCTTGTAGAAATATAAATATACTCTAGCAAAAATATTTGCTTGAACAATTAGCAATTCAAAATTACTGATATTTCAAAATTGAAATTACTGTTATTCACAAAATTGCAAATTATATTGATAAATGATACTTGATGATTTCTATGCTTTGTATATATAAATACAGAATATCAATGAGAACATGGGTTCTGAAGCCAAGACAACCTGGGCTGAATCTGGCTCTACAACATGCAAGTTGTGTAACTTTGAGCAAATGACTTTAAACTCCCTGTACCTTTGTTTTCTTGGCTGTAAAATGGGAATAGTAGTGCCTACATCATATGGTTGCATGAGATTAATATATTAATGTGTAAAGTACTTCAAAGAGTGTCTGTCATATAGTAAGTACTACAAAAGAATTGGCTATCATCGTTATTTTTGTCATTGTTGTTATCTCTTTTATTTATATAGAGGGAGATTGAAGTGTACATACACAAAGGAATCTAGAAATGAAAACAGGCACTTTCTTTGTTAAGTCTTCCCTTTTCTTCTCTATCTTTACTCTCTTTATCTATCTATACTCATGTCAGATGAGCTCACTCAGAACAGCATCTTTATTTTTTTTTTTTTTTGAGATGAGGTCTCCCTCTGCCACCCAGGCTGGAGTACGGTGGGGTAATCATAGCCCACTGCAGTCTTGACCTCCTGTGTTCAAGTGATCCTCCTGCCTCAGCCTCCCAAGTAGCTATGCCTACAGGTGTATGCCACCATGCCCAGCTAATTCTTTTAATTTTTGTTGTGATGGGGTGTCACTATGTTTCCCAGGTTGGTCTTGAACTCCTGGCCTCAAGCAGTCCTCCACCTTGGTCTCCCAAAGTGCTGGGATTACAGGGATGAGTCACCGTGCCTAGCCCCAGTGTCTTTAAATATCATCTCTAGACTGGCAAATCCCCAGTCTTGACCTCTCCTCTGAAAGCAATCTCCTCTCCAAATGTCTGTGTGCCTTTGCCTACCGGACCTCCCTGTCTACCTGTGTATGTCCATGTCTCAAAGCAACCATGCCAAAAATTATACTCTTTATCCTCACCACTCCCTTCCTCTACAATAAACAGCTCTTCCCAGTCTTCTCCATCCCGGGAAATGGTATAACGATCTCTCTGGTTTCTCTGGCTCAAGCCTTGACTCATTGTTCCCTCTCCCACAATCAATCCAGGGCAAACCATTTAGCATGATCTCCAGGACTCATTCCGAATCTACTGCTTCTCCCCACTTCTACTTCCCCCACCTTAGTCCAAGTCCCCATCATCCTGAGCATCAGCTCCTGGCAATCGCTTCCTGACCAATCACCCTGCTTCTACTCTTGCCCCATTACAATCTGTTCTTCAGATTGAAGGCAGGTGGAATGCCCTTTTACAGATTTGAATGAGATCACAGCACTCTCCTGTTCAGAATGGTACAGTGACTTCACACTACATTCGGAATAAAACCCAATCAATTTACCACCTCCCACAAGGCTTCCTCACCTGGCCTCCATCTCCCACCAGGACATATATCCTTCTACCTTCCCCACCAACTCACTAGGCTCCAGACACATAGGAGCCTCTTGCTGCTCCTCACTCATGCCAAGCTCATTGCCAAGCTATGTTGGCTGTGCCCTCAATTAAGAATGCTCTTCCCTAGAGAAGACCTTGCTGTGGCCCTCTCCTTCTGCTCAGATGATACCTCATCAGAGAGGGCTTCCTTGATCTATCTAAGATGACACTCACCCACCATCACCTTCTATCCCTCACCTACTAATATTTTATTTTCTTCATAGCACCTTTCACTCTGAAACTATGTTGTTTATTTGCTTGTTTGTTTAAATGTTTATTATCTCTCTTCTCCACTACACTGTAAGCCCTAATAAGACAGACAATTTTTCTTCTTGTTTGCTATTGACTCCTTAGTGCACAGAACAATGCTTGGTATGTCATTCAATAACTATTTGCTTAATGAACAAATGAATGAAAATTTAAAATTCCAACATAATTTTCAAACAGACTCCCTGAACAATTGGTTTATCTCATTGGTGAAAGTTACTCTTCTACACATTTAAGCATGTGAGCTGTATATTAAGCATACATATATTTTATTATGGTTTAAAATTTCTTTGCATCAGATCATACCTTTAAAGTACCATATTCATGGCAATATCATTATAGTCACTTAAATAGTCTCTGGTATTTTCTTTCACCTATGAAAATTAAAACTAATAATTTGGTCCCTGAAAATTTATTCTAGAAGCATGCTAGTTCTCTTAGCTCTTCATTGGTAACTGCAGATAAACTGACAAGCCTTAAAATAATATGGTAAGCAAAAGATAATGGAAATGAAATGATCATTTATAAGCCAAATAAAATGCAAATCCAATATGCACAGCATAAAATATATATTGTTTAAAATCAAGAACTGGATTTTATAAAGTTTTTAAGTGTACTAAATGTAATTTTGATTCAACAAACAGAAGAGCATAACTTACGAAGCCTAAATGAGTTATAATTCTTCTTATTCTAAATACTTTCAGAATATAAGTATTATTCTAAGAAGTTCTATGTAGATTAATTAAAAGCAAGAAAGCAGAAAAAGAGGCATATTAACTTCATTTCACAATGGTTCCTAGACTTTTCAAATAAAAGAGAAAAAATGCTTCCAATATACCTTCTGAATGACTTGGTCTTGTTTTGTGCTTGGGCCGATCCTCACATGGGTGAAAGTTCAATTGCTGTAAGACTGCTGGACAGATGACAGAGAATTTGGAGCTGGTTATTTGGGTAGCATTTGAAAAGCCATGAAGGGAAAAGATCTCTTCAGCTGTTAAACACTGAAATAGAATAAACAAAAAAAAAATGTGTTAATAATGTGTAAAAGCACATAAGCAAAGATGCTATAAAGAGACACAGACTATTTCATCTAGATGCACAGCACTCTTTATACAAAAGCCCACCACAGAAATTGAAAGGCCCCTAAAGTTGTAAAACAGCCCACACCAGTTTAAACCTAGAAACAAGAAAAATAGAAAAAAAAAAAATCCCTTCTTAATCAACAGCCTTCCTACAGCAGAAAAAAGATAAAAATTGGTTTGGGCATATCCAAGGACTTTATTTAAAATAGGGGTGCACCAACACCATTCAAACAAAGGGTTTTAAAACAAATTTTTATTGTCAGTACCCCCTCTGAGTTTACTTTTCTTCAGTTTGAATGGATATTTTGTGTGTGTCACTGGCATGGCCCTCTATAGCATTTCTTGTAGACAAATACCTGGCTCCCTACAGTTTCGTGCTAAGAAATTCCTCTCTTCTCTACACTGCAATAAATATAAATATAAAAAGTTGTTTTAAAATATGTCTTTTGCACAAACTGTTTTTCGTTAAAATATGCATTATTCTCAATGACGTTGGGTAGCTTTTCTATATTATATTAAGTTTTGAAAATAGTGCTAGGCTGTTTAGAAATTCATTAACTATTAACGAGGACTAGAAGCTACATTAGGAAAAAAACTGCAAAAATAATTTTTTAAAGGTATAATGTTGTTCTCACATTTTAACTGTAAGCTCTCTTCCATATACAGTACTTGCATTATTAAGAAAAATATAAAATAAATGCTAATGAATGTCATATGAATTATAGTGTGAAAAACATCCATTCACTCAAACGGAAGAGTCTGTCTTTAATAATGTAATTTAGGCAAGTTATTTGCATGCTTCAGCCAATGCTTAAACCCCAATACGACCTTAGCTATGTACTATGATCTGAATTATGTCTCCCCAGATTCACATGTTGAAGCCCTAATCCCCAGTGTGATAGTATTTGGAGATGGGGCCTTTGAGAGGTAATTAAGTTTAGATGAGTTCATGAAGTTGGGGCCCTGGTCCAGTGGGATTAGTGCACTTATAAAAAGAGGCATCAAAGAGCCTGCTCACTTGCTCTTTCTCTGCTATATGAGGAAGCGAGAAAATGCTCTCTGTGACCCAAGGAGAGAGCCCTCACAGACAGCAACCATTCTGGCACCTTGGTCTGGACTTCAAGTCTCCAACTATGAGAAAATAAATTTCTGTTGCTTAAGCCACCTAGGCTTTGGTATTTTGTTATGGCAGCCTGAGCTGACTAATACACTATGAATGGTATCAATAACTCAAAAGTTGATGTTAATTGTTTGACCATAAGATGCTGTAATTCCCTTTACGACAGAAACAATGAAATTTAAAATGTTGTATTTTGATACAAGGAGATCACTACTGTTTATAAAGGAAAAATGAAAAAACATCAAATAATCAAATACATCAATATCTATGCAGTTGTCCAAAGCTAAGATTACAACTACCTTATAGAAAATGCATATTTAGATATTTTTAATGTCTAAGTATGTACCTAAAATTGTTCCTTATTCAACCCACTCTGTTGAGTTTATGATTAATGATAGCTGCGTGCCATCCATAGAAGAGGATACACCACACCCAATGCCCTGTTAACAGTCTTCCCTTTACCTCAGAATGATGTATAATAAACTAATGGAGGGAGAAAATACCTCAAGATTTAATTGGGGAAGGGAAAGTATGCAGTTTATTCATCACCAGGAAGGAATCCAGAAGCATAATTGCTAGACTCAAAAAGTAGACAGCCCTTGTGGTTCAACTGGACACTGTGTGCTTCCAAGAATAAATAGGTGTGATAGCACATGATAGCACACACAGAGAGCACCACTGTTTCCCTGCAAGGAAGACTTAGCCTACTTGGACTTTAAATTCCTCCAACTGTAAAATAAGAGGAAAAAGGAAAGATGCCTGTAGATAATCTCCAAAGACTTTTCAGAATTAGCATTCTAAGACTCCTTAACACCTGATGACTGTTAAGCAGTTCTTTTTTTTTTTTTTGAAGGAGGTGATCAGTTCACACAGATTTATTTTACTCTTCTGTCTAATTCTGTACAAGTTTTTTTTTATTATTATACTTTAGGTTTTAGGGTACATGTGCACAATGTGCAGGTTTGTTACATATGTATCCATGTGCCATGTTGGTTTGCTGCACCCATTAACTCATCATTTAGCATTAGGTATATCTCCTAATGCTGTCCCTCCCCCCTCCCCCCTCCCCCCAACCCACAACAGTCCCCGGAGTGTGATGTTCCCCTTCCTGTGTCCATGAGTTCTCATTGTTCAATTCCCACCTATGAGTGAGAACATGCGGTGTTTGGTTTTTTGTCCCTGCAATAGTTTACTGAGAATGATGTTTTCCAGGTTCATCCATGTCCCTACAAAGGACATGAACTCATCATTTTATGGGTGCATAGTATTCCATGGTGTATATGTGCCACATTTTCTTAATCCAGTCTATCGTTGTTGGACATTTGGGTTGGTTCCAAGTCTTTGCTATTCTGAATAGTGCCGCAACAAACATACATGTGCATGTGTCTTTATAGCAGCATGATTTATAGTCCTTTGGGTATATAACCAGTAATGGGATGGCTGGGTCAAATGGTATTTCCCGTTCTAGATCCCTAAGGAATCATCACACTGACTTCCACAATGGTTGAACTAGTTTACAGTCCCACCAACAGTGTAAAAGTGTTCCTATTTCTTCACATCCTCTCCAGCACCTCTTGTTTCCTGACTTTTTAATGATCGCCATTCTAACTAGTGTGAGATGGTATCTAATTGTGGTTTTGATTTGCATTTCTCTGATGACCAGTGATGATGAGCATTTTTTCATGTGTTTTTTGGCTGCATAAATGTCTTCTTTTGAGAAGTGTCTGTTCATGTCCTTCGCCTACTTTTTGATGGGGTTGTTTGTTTTTTTCTTGTAAATTTGTTGGAGTTCATTGTAGATTCTGGATATTAGCCCTTTGTCAGATGAGTAGGTTGCAAAAATTTTCTCCCATTCTTTAGGTTGCCTGTTCACTCTGATGGTAGTTTCTTTTGCTGTGCAGAAGCTCTTTAGTTTAATTAGATCCCATTTGTCAATTTTGGCTTTTGTTGCCATTGCTTTTGGTGTTTTAGACATGAAGTCCTTGCCCATGCCTATGTCCTGAATGGTATTGACTAGGCTTTCTTCTAGGGTTTTTATAGTTTTAGGTCTAACATGTAAGTCTTTTATCCATCTTGAATTAATTTTTGTATAAGCTGTAAGGAAGGGATCCAGTTTCAGCTTTCTACATATGGCTAGCCAGTTTTCCCAGCCTCATTTATTAAATAGGGAGTCCTTTCCCCATTGCTTGTTTTTGTCAGGTTTGTCAAAGATCGGATAGTTGTACATATGCGGCATTATTTCTGAGGGCTCTGTTCTGTTCCATTGATCTATGTCTCTGTTGTGGTACCAGTACTATGCTGTTTTGGTTACTGTAGCCTTGTAGTATAGTTTGAAGTCAGGTAGTGTGATGCCTCCAGCTTTGTTCTTTTGGCTTAGGATTGACTTGGTGATGCAGGCTCTTTTTTGGTTCCATATGAACGTTAAAGTAGTTTTTTCCAATTCTGTGAAGAAAGTCATTGGTAGCTTGATGGGGATGGCATTGAATCTATAAATTACCTTGGGCAGTATGGCCATTTTCACGATATTGATTCTTCCAACCCATGAGCATGGAATGTTCTTCCATTTGTTTGTATCCTCTTTTATTTCATTGAGCAGTGGTTTGTAGTTCTCCTTGAAGAGGTCCTTCACATCCCTTGTAAGTTGGATTCCTAGGTATTTTATTCTCTTTGAAGCAATTGTGAATGGGAGTTCACTCATGATTTGGCTCTCTGTTTGTCTGTGATTGGTGTACAAGAATGCTTGTGATTTCTGTACATTGATTTTGTATCCTGAGACTTTGCTGAAGTTGCTAATCAGCTTAAGGAGATTTTGGGCTGAGACAATGGGGTTTTCTAGATATACAATCATGTCATCTGCAAACAGGGACAATTTGACTTCCTCTTTTCCTAATTGAATGCCCTTTATTTCCTTCTCCTGCCTGATTGCCCTGGCCAGAACTTCCAGCACTATGTTGAATAGGAGTGGTGAGAGAGGGCATCCCTGTCTTGTGCCAGCTTTCAGAGGGAAGGCTTCCACTTTTTGCCCATTCAGTATGATATTGGCTGTGGGTTTGTCATAGATAGCTCTTATTATTTCAAGATACGTCCTATCAATACCTAATTTATTGAGAGTTTTTAGCATGAAGGGGTGTTGAATTTTGTCAAAGACCTTTTCTGCATCTATTGAGATAATCATGTGGTTTTTGTCTTTGGTTCTGTTTATATGCTGGATTACATTTATTGATTTGTGTATGTTGAACCAGCCTTGCATCCCAGGGATGAAGCCCACTTGATCATGGTGTATAAGCTTTTTGATGTGCTGCTGGATTCGGTTTGCCAGTATTTTATTAAGGATTTTTGCATCAATGTTCATCAAGGATATTGGTCTGAAATTCTCTTTTTTGGTTATGTCTCTGCCAGGCTTTGGTATCAGGACGATGCTGGCCTCATAAAATGTGTTAGGGAGGATTCCCTCTTTTTCTATCAATTGGAATAGTTTCAGAAGGAATGGTACCAGTTCCTCCTTGTACCTCTGGTAGAATTCAGCTGTGAATCCATCAGGTCCTGGACTCTTTTTGGTTGGTAAGCTATTGATTATTGCCACAATTTCAGAGCCTGTTATTGGTCTATTCAGAGATTCAACTTCTTCCTGGTTTAGTCTTGGGAGGGTGTATGTGTCAAGGAATTTATCCATTTCTTCTAGATTTTCTAGTTTATTTGTGTAGAGGTGTTTGTACTATTCTCTGATGGTAGATTGTATTTCTGTGGGATCGGTGGTGATATCCCCTTTTTCATTTTTTATTGCATCTATTTGATTCTTCTCTCTTTTCTTCTTTATTAGTCTTGCTAGCCATCTATCAATTTTGTTGATCTTTTCAAAAAACCAGCTCCTGGATTCATTAGTTTTTTGAAGGGTTTTTTGTGTCTCTATTTCCTTCAGTACTGCTCTGATTTTAGTTATTTCTTGCCGTCTGCTAGCTTTTGAATGTGTTTGCTCTTGCTTTTCTAGTTCTTTTAATTGTGATGTTAGGGTGTCAATTTTGGATCTTTCCTGCTTTCTCTTGTGGGCATTTAGTGCTATAAATTTCCCTCTACACACTGCTTTGAATGTGTCCCAGAGATTCTGGTATGTTGTGTCTTTGTTCTCATTGGTTTCAAAGAACATCTTTATTTCTGCCTTCATTTCGTTATGTACCCAGTAGTCATTCAGGAGTAGGTTGTTCAGTTTCCATGTAGTTGAGCGGTTTTGAGTGAGTTTCTTAATCCTGAGTTCTAGTTTGATTGCACTGTGGTCTGAGAGACAGTTTGTTATAATTTCTGTCTTTTACATTTGCTGAGGAGAGCTTTACTTCCAACTATGTGGTCAATTTTGGAATAGGTGTGGTGTGGTGCTGAAAAAAATGTATATTCTGTTGATTTGGGGTGGAGAGTTCTGTAGATGCCTATTAGGTCCACTTTGTGCAGAGCTGAGTTCAATTCCTGGATATCCTTGTTAACTTCTGTCTCGTTGATCTGTCTAATGCTGACAGTGGGGTGTTAAAATCTCCCATTATTATTGTGTGGGAGTTTAAGTCCCTTTGTAGGTCACTCAGGACTTGCTTTATGAATCTGGGTGCTCCTGTGTTGGGTGCATATGTATTTAGGATAGTTAGCTCTTCTTGTTGAATTGATCCCTTTACCATTATGTAATGGCCTTCTTTGTCTCTTTTGATCTTTGTTGGTTTAACGTCTATTTTATCAGAGACTAGGATTGCAACCCCTGCCTTTTTTTGTTTTCCATTTGCTTCATAGATCTTCCTCCATCCCTTTATTTTGAGTCTATGTGTGTCTCTGCACGTGAGATAGGTTTCCTGAATACAGCACACTGATGGATCTTAACTCCTTATCCAGTTAGCTAGTCTGTGTCTTTTAATTGGAGCATTTAGCCCATTTACATTTAAGGTTAATATTCTTATGTGTGAATTTGATCCTGTCATTATGATGTTAGTTGGTTATTTTGCTCGTTAGTTGATGCAGTTTCTTCCTAGCCTCGATGGTCTTTACAATTTGGCATGTTTTTGCAGGGGCTGGTACCGGTTGTTCCTTTCCATGTTTAGTGCTCCCTTCAGGAGCTCTTTTAGGGCAGGCCTGGTGGTGACAAAATCACTCAGCGTTTGCTTGTCTGTAAAGTATTTTATTTCTCCTTCACTTATGAAGCTTAGTTTGGCTGGATATGAAATTCTGGGTTGAAAATTCTTTTCTTTAAGAATGTTGAATATCGGCCCCCACTCTCTTCTGGCTTGTAGAGTTTCTGCCATGAGATCAGCTGGTAGTCTGATGGGCTTCCCTTTGTGGGTAATCCGACCTTTCTCTCTGGCCACCCTTAACATTTTTTCCTTCATTTCAACTTTGGTGAATCTGACAATTATGTGTCTTGGAGTTGCTCTTCTCGAGGAGTATCTTTGTGGCGTTCTCTGTATTTCCTGAATCTGAATGTTGGCCTGCCTTGCTAGATTGGGGAAGTTCTCCTGGATAATATCTTGCAGAGTGTTTTACAACTTGGTTCCATTCTCCCCGTCATTTTCAGGTACACCAATCAGACGTAGGTTTGGTCTTTTCACATAGTCCCAAATTTCTTGGAGGCTTTGTTCATTTCTTTTTATTCTTTTTTCTCTAAACTTCCCTTCTCACTTCATTTCATTCATTTCATCTTCCATCACTGATACTCTTTCTTCCAGTTGATCGCATTGGCTCCCGAGGCTTCTGCAATCTTCACATAGTTCTTGAAACTTGGCTTTCAGCTCCATCAGCTCCTTTAAGTCCTTCTCTCCATTGGTTATTCTAGTTATCCATTCATCTAATTTTTATTTCAAAGTTTTAAACTTCTTTGCTATTGTTTTTAATTTCCTCCCGTAGCTCGGAGTAGTTTGATCATCTGAAGCCTTCCTCTCTCAACTCGTCAAAGTCATTCTCCATCCAGCTTTGTTTCGTTGCTGGTGAGGAACTGCGTTCCTTTGGAAGAGGAGAGGTGCTCTGCTTTTTAGAGTTTCCAGTTTTTCTGCTCTGTTTTTCCCCATCTTTGTGGTTTTATCTACTTTTGGTCTTTGATGATGGTGATGTACAGATGGGTTTTTGGTGTGGATGTCCTTTCTGTTTGTTAGTTTTCCTCCTACCAGACAGGACCCTCAGCTGCAGGTCTGTTGGAGTTTACTAGAGGTCCACTCCAGACCCTGTTTGGCTGAGTGTCAGCAGCAGTGGCTGCAGAACAATGGATTTTCGTGAGACCACAAATTCAGCTGTCTGATAGTTCCTCTGGAAGTTTTGTCTCAGAAGAGTACCTGGCCGAGTGAAGTGTCAGTCTGTCCCTACTTGGGGGTGCCTCCCAGTTAGGCTGCTCAGGGGTCAGGGACCCACTTTAGGAGGCAGTCTGTCCATTCTCAGATCTCCAGCTGCGTGCTGGGAGAACCACTACGCTCTTCAAAGCTATCAGACAGGGACATTTAAGTCTGCAGAGGTTCCTGCTGAATTTTTGTTTGTCTGTGCCCTGCCCCCAGAGGTGGAGCCTGCAGAGGCAGGCAGGCCTCCTTGAGCTGTGGTGGGCTCCACCCAGTTCCAGCTTCCTGGCTGCTTTGTTTACCTAAGCAAGCCTGGGCAATGGCCGGCGCCCCTCCCCCAGCCTCGCTGCCGCCTTGCAGTTTGATCTCAGACTGCTGTGCTAGCAATCAGCGAGACTCCGTGGTCATAGGACCCTCTGAGCCAGGTGTGGGACACAATCTCCTGGTGTGCCGTTTTCCAAGCCCATTGGGGACTGACCCGATTTTCCAGGTGCCGTCTGTTACCCCTTTCTTTGACTAGGAAAGGGAACTCCCTGACCCCTTGTGCTTCCCGAGTGAGGCAATGCCTCTCTGTGCCGCTCATGCTGGGAGCTGTAGACCGGAGCTGTTCCTATTCGGCCATCTTGGCTCCACCAAGCAGTTCTTTTTCAGACCCAAATTGTAACCCATTCCTGAATCAGGACGTCCACTTGCTAAGGCACAGTCCACATTTTTTAATGAAGTAAAATACAAAATAATAGAAACTATAGACTATATCACACATAATAGGGTAAGTGTTGCTCAACCAAACTTTAGTTACACATCATATATAACATGAACATGTATACTGGATCATGATGTAAAATGTATTTCTTGCTGTGAATGGCAGTCACGAGCTTGAATGCCACCACCCTTAAGGATGTCAGAATTGCCCACTGTACATCATTAAAGACACCCTCCTACATACAATTAGAAAAAAAGAAACAGTGCAGTCAAATAAATATATAATTAATACCATCAGATAGCTTAGCTGTGCAGCATTTATGTTGAAATTTTAGCTGGACAGGTGGTCAGGGATAGTCACGGTAGTCATGGAGAGTGGCAACTATCCAGTCAACACAAAGAACACAGAGATGTGGAGATGATAAAACTCAAAGCTCACCTCGTGATAAGAGAATGAGAACAGAATACTAACAGTGCAGCAGAACTGAATTAACGGCAAGCCTGACTTATTTAAAATAGCTACCTACCAGCAGTGGAATGAACACAATTTTGGACAGTGGCCTATTTCTGGCTTCAAACAATCTTGATATTTATTATACTTTGACTTAACAAAGTTGAACCCGAAACAAAAGAAAGCAGTTGTCTTAGAAAGGGTGGTGCCTCCCAGAGCGGGAACAAACAGGATGAGAGTCCAGTGCCTGAAGAGTGAGGGCAACAAAACCAACCGGTTACACCATGGACAAGGAGGCTCAAACACCCTCACAAGCACACCCTTCCACCTCCAAAACAATGAACAAACAAATTACGGAAAGGGTAGGATCATCAAGTGCTCCTCAGAAAACAATTCAGGATGATTGTACGGAATGCTATGTGCCTTAATAAAACTCCATGTGCTTTCGCCAGCTCCTTCACATTTATGACAGCTTTACTTCTTTTCATGTTTGTATCTATGACACTGCTGTTCTCAAGCATGCTGCCCTGATGTTTTCTGTGGCCTTTTAAGGTTTCAGATGTCCTCGTGTTCAGCGGGTTGACATTTTTCATAAAGACTCTAAGTTTGAAGTTAAGCTCCTATTCACTGGTCTCTTGTCACATTAGGGTGACCTCAAATGGGCCTTATATGTGTGAAACACCAAAGTAAGGAAGCATTATAGGTAGGGACTAGGTATGTATTACAAAAGAGACCACAAAGTATGCTCAAAACCGTTTCAGCAAATAGTTCTGTGCATTTTGGCTTCCGCTTCTGCTCTTCCTTCTTCCTCACCAGTTTTTATGAGTCAGAAGTTTTTCTGCCTCTTTCCTAAACATGTCCTTATGGGAAAGTAGGGGGCTGGTTCAGGGAGAGGATGAAGGAAGCTCAAGGAATTAGGGCAAGTTCCTTCCTTAGCATTTTACACAACTGAGATCTGGTTATAATAAATGCTGAAGAGTGGCAAGATCTGAAAGCTTCAATACTGACAAAGATTCTCTCCTTGACTAAACTGCAGTCAGGCTCCTCTGAGCCCAGGCCTCGACCCTAGCATCCATCCTTACAGGACCTGCAACACCCGGTGTTAGCAAGAAACTTTCTAACTCAGTTTAAAGAGAGTTCCCTCACCCTCCATGTCTGATCACCCTGGTCCTGCCTTCAGCAAGAATCCTGTTAGGTCTGTATAACCAAAATCCCCCCTACCCTTAATGTTTCCTCTTAGTAATTTTCCATTCACTGACCCCCTCCCCACTCCTACCCCTGGCTCCTCCTTGGCTGTAAATCCCTACTTGTCCATGTTGTATTTGGAGTTGAGCCAAGTTCCGTACTGAGGTCTCTTTTCCCCTTGTGATCATTAATTTTGTGTCAATTTGACTGGCCACTGGCTTCCCAAATTAAACATTATTTCTATGGTGTTAAACATTATTTCTTAGGTGTCTGCGAGGGTGGTTCCAGATGAGATTACCATTTGAATCGGTGGACTCCGTGAAGTAGATTGCCCTCCCCAGTGTGAGTCCAACCCATTGAAGGTCTGAACAGAATAAAAGGCAGAGGAAGGAATTTGTCCCTTTTTTCCTTCCTCACTGCTTGAACTGGGTCATTTGATTTCATTTTCTCCAACCCTCCCTCTAGAGTTTACACCACTGGCTCCTCCGGTTCTCGGGCTTTCAGACTCAGGCTAAATTAAAGCATTGGCTTTCTGAATCTGTAGCCTGCAGACAGCAGATCCTGGGACTTCTCAGCCTCCACAATCACATGAGCCAATTCCTCATAATCTCTCATATATATATATATATATATATGTATATGTATATATATATATATATGTGTATATATATATATGGTTTTGTTTCTCTGGAGAACTCTAACATACCCCTATTGCAATGTTTCCTGAGTGAAATCTGTTTTTACCACTTCAACTGCTGTTAGGCGCTGGTTTTCTAACACTATCAAGTATAGCCATGTAGTTATACTACAGATTGCATTAACTCCTTCCTTTATTCTACAAATATTTATCAAACCATAAAAGTCTAGGTATAATATTGATGGGAGAAGTAGAAAGTGGGGAAAGCTGAAGGATGACAACCAGGAAGGAAATAGTACAAAGATAAATAAGTAAAACTGCCTTCCATCAGCAAACTTAAATAACTGTGGCAGAAATAAATTAGATACATGAAGGTCTATAAAACCAGACAGGAAATTATAAATTCACGAAAAACATAATAATAAAGAACTATGAGAGTTCACATGAGAGAGAAATGATATGCAGAGGAAATAGTCAAAAACAACGTTGACGATAGAATGCTGGGACAGTAGAAAGAGGATGCTGCTACTGCTGTTGATAGATGCAGGAGGCAGATAAAAGGGAGGGTCCTCGGAGAATCTCTACCTGCCTGAGCAGTGGGAGAATAGGGTGGAGCCATGGGAAGTTCCCCTGCGTGCAAGGGGGAGGAGCCTGCCCTCTTCAGTTCCTGCATTTGTGACCTGGAACCAATCTGTGAGATGGGGGCCTGTTAGCAGGAACTCTGCTCACTTTGCTGAGAGGTTGTTTTTTTCTTTTTTCCTTTTCGTCCAATAAATTCCATTCTCCTCACCCTTCAATGTGTCTGTGTGCCTAATTTTTTCTGGTCGTGTAAGAAGAACCCAGTTTAAGCTGAACTAAGGAACAAAGTTCTGCCACACTGTGATTAGGGAACCTAGGAAGAGAAGCCCATTTGGCAGGATGGTGGCAACTTTGGTTTTAGACATTTCAAGTTGCAATGCTCCTAAGACCCCAAATGCAAATGATTGGTGAGCTTTCCCTGAGAAAGGTAGAGACCAGAGATAAGGATGTGGCTTCTTCTGCAAAAAGGTCATAGCTGAGTGGGAGTAGTGGAGCTGATCAGGAGAATCAGCATATAAAAAGAAGAACAAAGGCTTGGGAATACATATACAATTTGTGCAAAAGCAAGAAAAAGAGCCAGCATAAAAGAGCCAGCATATAAGCCCTAGTGAATTAAGCTCAACACATAAGAAACAATCCAGGCCAGTCAAATTTGGTAGATGTCTGTGGTTTTTGCCTTCCTGGAATGATGAAAGACATTTAACCCTTGGGTTTTTGTCCCATCATCTAGTAACAGACCTCCTTACTGCCATGGGAACTCCCTTCCATGTGATTTTGGTAAGCATAGGAGCAGTCTGGATCCTATACTCACCTGTGCTACTGAAAAACTCTTTCTCCACTAGTCCTGCTGTGAGTCTGGGGACATCTTAAGCCATTTCTGCCGCCATGTGAAAGAAGGCGAACTAAGAAGTGGAGAAAGACAGATTTTCAATACCATCACAATACCCTGGATAAGCTGTACCTAAAGCTGATGTGCACCCTGACTCTTAAGTTATGTGGGCCAATGAATTCCCTTTCAGCTTAAGCTAATTAAAGTTGATTTTTTTTTCACTCTTACAAATAAAAGAGTACTGATGGATACATAAAGTAATTATTTAAAAGTCACTTTTAAAAGCTAGTGAATGAATGCTACATCATAACCTATAGGAAAACAAAAAGATAAGCCTTTCCACTCTTGAAACCTTCCCCACTTCTTCCTGTTCTCCACACACAGGCTGTTTTCTCTGCTTGGTTGTCTTATCAAGTGGCACCCATTAAATAATACAATACAGTAAGACCATCTGATCCTGTACCATTATACCAAAGCCTTCACACCACACCAGAAATGAAATATCATCCCATTCAAAAGCCACCCCAGAAATGGTTTCAGATTTTGTTTTGCAATAGATTGAGATTCTGTGGGAGGCTGAGTAGCTCACATTCCCAATAAGGACAGTGCTAGGTGTGGTTGTATTCTCTCTGTGGAGGTAAAGGCAGGGAGAGACAGATTATTGTAATGCATTTAGACTCAATGACAATCAACTTTAAATATCATTACAAAGCCCCAGAGGAAGCCAGCAGCAGAACTGGGGTTAGTATCCAAGTCTGAAAGAGCTCTGTCTAGCTTCTTTTATTTTAGTCACCTCTACCCTGCCCTGCCCTGCCCTGCCAGTGATTGCTACAGCTGTTGCTATTCAGTAAGAACTACAGCTACTTTCTGAAATTTGCCATGTATGCAGCTGTGATGAAAGCCACGAAACCCATCCTTCCCCCACCCCAAGTAAATGGCGATCTCCTGTTCTTTAAAGAGATGCAACAAGTAAGAGGTTTAATAAGAATCCACCTATAATCTTCATCTGTTCTGCTCTTATAGAAGCCCATTCCACTTCTCCTTCATTCTCATTCATTTATTCATTAACTGAACAGGGTGCTCACACCTTCTCTGAGTCAGGTATTCTAGTAGGTGTTGAGAATAAGATATGGTTTCCACCTTCAACAATCTCATCATTCAGCATAGAAAGGAGATACATATAAAATAGATAAGCAAATAAAAATATGCACGACATACCATGTGGTTAAAGGAATGAGGTCAGGGAAGGCTTCCTAGAGGAGGACATACATGCACTAAGTTTGTTATTTTGATGCATCTGATTCTTGGGGAAATAAGACATGATACACAAAAAAATTAATGGAGAGATCAGTAATGCAAATGAGTATGGAATTAGTTGATGAATAAATTTTATAAACAATACTTATCATAAGAGTTCTGGGAAGCATATAAGGACTATAGAAGTAGCAAGCCATAATATATGCTTAACACATATAACCTTTTTAATCAACTACTCAAATAGATTTTAGGTTAAATTTGGATGAAGAAATCCTGTCTAGAAAGGTAAATTTCTAACGGTACAAGATGAAACAACGTATAAGTGTTAAAGACAGAATTCAGATATATGTCTTCTCATGCCTTTTGACTTGTAAGCCAATATTCTGGCTGCTATGTCTTGGTCCAACACTGAGAAAGATTCAATGAAAGAATCATTGAGACCCTGCCAGAGAATGTACTTTGTTGCCCCTAATAGTGAGTTGAAACACACAATTAAAGTAACTATTAAACCATATTTAGGATCCCACTCAGAGACAGACTTCAAAAATAACCCTACAATAAGAAATTACTTAATGGACACAATATATATTATTCAGGTGATGGCTACACTAAAAGCCCAGATTTCACCACTACCCAATATATTCATGTAACAAAACTGCCCTTGTACTTACATTTATACAAATAAAAAAAATCCAGCCATGCGCAGTGGTTCACACCTGTAATCCCAGCACTTTGGGAGGCTGAGGCAGGCAGATCACGAGGTCAAGAGATCAAGATCATCCTGGCCAACATGGTGAAACACTGTCCCTACTAAAAATACAAAAATTACCTGAGTGTGGTGGCACACACCTGTAATCCCCGCTACTCGGAAGGCTGAGGCAGGAGAATCGCTTGAACCCAGGAGGAGGAGGTTGTAGTGAGCCGAGATTGTGCCACTACACCCAGCCTGGCGACAGACCGAGACTCTGTCTCAAGAAAAAAAAAAAAAAATCCTACAGCTCAAACATCAGCCAACTTTTCTCACCAGGGTGAGAATTTTAGGTAAACTTCACTTTCTGCACTTCATTTCTTTTGCTTTTTCATAATTTTGTTTAGTTTGCAGCTATGAACTTGAACCATTTTTGCAGTTGGCTCCAAATATGCTGTGAAGACAAGTGAGAGGTTCATTCATTTATTTACTCATTCATACATTCAACACATATTTACCGAGCACTACCGCATGCCAGGCACATAGTAATATTAGTAATCATCTTAATAAATACTAAACTAGATATGAATTCCAGGATTCCAGAGGTTTCTTTCCCATTAAATAATCATTGGGATACCTAAAAGTGTTTTGAATATGGCAACTGGCCAAAGATCCCAAGAGAGCAATTGAAATACATACATTTAAAATGGTAGTTTGAATTTAACAATTGGGAGGCCACTTCTGACCCTTGAAACAAGTGAACAGTCCCATTAATTTATCCTTTTAGGGCTCACTGAACAATGGAATTGGTGACTTACATATTCCACACTCACAGCAGGAACATTCAAAGCAGGAGTGACTGAGGAAATTGCTTCCAGATTTGTTCTTCCTGTAATAATGAAACTGCCTCAATTACAAGGCACTCAAGTTTCACTTCCAAATCTCCCTTATACATATATGTATATATCATGTATGCATACATATATACGCACGCTGAATCACACTCTCCACCTTCTCTTGAAGTTTTTCCCTCTTTAAAGTCCTCTTCAAAGTTTACTCATTATTATTTTATCAAGATAAAAGACAGTTTTCTAAGGTTTGAGCCAAGAACACTCTAAAAATAATCTCTAGGTTTAAGAGGTGCCCAGTCAAGTGACCCCAACTCTGTTTCCCCAAGATTAATTTTTCCATTTTTCCTCAGGTTTTCTTATACTTCTTACTGAAGCCACTCTGGCACTGATGCCACCCACAACACACACTCTCACATACACACTCATACTCATGTACACACACACTCACATGCATACACATACATACACACACACTTACGTTCACTCTCAAAACTCTTTTTGAAGAGAAGATGAAGAGTGCTTTTCCTGAATATATAATTTAAAGGAGAAAGATGCCTTGTTTTATGATACACTGCTAGGGATAAAAAGATTATTATCAAACAATATATAGAGAATGCTGCTATAAATAAGGATAAATCTGTGCTCCAACTGTTAGCAGTGTTTATCTCTGAGTGGTAAAATTATGCGTGGTTTTATTTTTTTTTTCCTTTCTGCTTCTTTATATCAGCCAAAGTTTTTAACAAGGTACTTGTATTTCAGTTTCTTTTAAGAAAAATAAAGTCATGATTTGTTTGTTTAAAATCTCTTTTTCCAGGTTCCCCTAAACAAAAGGCAGGCTGGAATTCTTTAAAGATTTTACTAAAGAAAAAGAAAGAATGTTGAAAGCTACAACAATCTTTTTAAAAGAGGTTTACAGCATTTTCTGTCTTTGTCATAGTGACGGACAAGTTTCCCAGCCCTGCCCCATTCCATATTCAGCTTTTCAAGGTGTTCTCTTGAAAAGAGAAGGTGTTCTTTTAGACCCTTAAAAGCCTGGTGTAGTGTCAGAGCACAGACACCCAGTCTAGATTCTTGGCTTCCCACCCCTGACATGTCTTCAGGGGGCAGAGGCCACCCTACTTCCCATCATCTGCCAGGGAATCCCATGGGCATTATCCCATTTTGCCAAGATCAAAAGCCTTTGTTTCCTTGCTGTGCACCAAGGGTCTCCCACTCAGTCCTTCTGAGGATAAAGTGTGGAGGGCATGCTGCTTCTTCAACTCAGGGCTGAAGAGATGTCACAAGAAATGAGTGCATCCTGGCCGGGTGCAGTGGCTCACACCTGTAATCCCAGCACTTTGGGAGGCCGAGGCGGGCAGATCACAAGGTCAGGAGATGGAGACCATCCTGGCTAACACGGTGAAACCCCGTCCCTACTAAAAATACAAAAAATTAGCCGGGCCTCGTGACGGGCGCCTGTAGTCCCAGCTACTTGGGAGGCTGAGGCGGGAGAATGGGGTGAACCCGGAAGGTGGAGCTTGCAGTGAGCCAAGATCACGCCACTGCATTCCAGCCTGGGCGTCTCAAAAAAATAAAAAATAAAAAAATAAAATTACCATGGAATGGTTTTATTGTTATGTTTAATAAATTAAATATTTTCAAGTTTTCTTAACATTAATTTCTACAATGGTAAGTATTAATAAATATAAATAACATATACTAAGGCTCTTTGGTATTCTCAATAATCTTTAAGAGTACAAGGGGGTCCTGAGACCAAAACGTTTGAGAATCTAGCAGATAAGAATGACACACCAACAGAGACAGCCCTTATGTACCACTTCACTGAGGAGCTAGGAGCTTCTAACCTAATCGTATCCAATACCCTTCTCATCCGTATCCATACCCTTCTCACCCTTCTCATCCTGCAACTCCACAAGGTTGTTTCCACTGATGCATCAACCATCAGCATGTCCTTCTTCTGCCCAAAATGCACCCCCTGCACACACACATACCAAAAAAAAAAAAGAAAAACCTTCAAAATTACACATTTCTGGCCTGGCATGGTGGCTCACACTTGTAATCCTAGCACTTTGAGAGACCAAGGCAAGAGGATCACTTGAGCCCAGGAGTTTAAAACCAGCTTGAATGACAAAAAAATAAATAAAAATTAGCCAAGCATGATGGTGCACACCAGTAGTCCCAGCTACTCAGAAGGCTGAGCAGGAGGATCGCTTGAGCCCAGGAGGTCAAGGCTGCAGTGAGTCATGATCATGCCACTGCAATCCAGCCTGGGTGACACAGCGAGACCCTGTCTCAAAAAAATTGTACACATTTATGCCAAGAGTCTAAAGTCCTAACACTTAAGAACCTCACTTGCCTGTCTCTAATATTCCTTTCCCCCTTCAGCATGCCGTAAAAGGACAGATGAATACTCTATTCTAACCAAACAGTTATAATCAGCCTTATATTTTAACTTCACTGTGACTTTGCACCTCCCATGACTCCTGCCTAGAATACGACACATCTCTCAAACTACCCAACTCCTGTCTGTCCTGAAAGGCCCATTTGGAATCCATCTTCTCTGCCTAATATTGCTATACCCACCCCTTCTCCAGACTCCAGACATCCCTGTTATCTATTTGTTTAGCACTTAATGTGTGCTTCCAGGTATTATTATCTTCTCATGAAATGGGTATTTCTTCAATAAGATCATAAAAATCTACAGAGGATGGACTTCTTCCTTTATATATCTTCTTCAACCCCTAATAAGTCCTTGGACATGGAAGACACTCAATTTATAAACAATTGCTAATTTTGTAGATTAAGGAAAGGAGGTGAATGAAATGAGATTTCAAACTAGCACACTGTGTTTGAATATAATTCTGAGAAATATAAATCAATAACCTGGGAATCATCTAACAGGACCTCTGAGGAGGCAAATATTCCAGCCATAAGTTTTTCTTCTCATTCTATGAAACTTTCCTAGAATCAGCTCAATGTGGCCCCGATGCTACCAATAAACTAATCCTGATATCAGTGTTTCTAAGTTGCCCTAAAGAATATAGTAATGGCCTACGGAGAAAATCCCAGGCTAAATGAGAGGAAAAAAATTCCTGGAAAGTTCATAAACTAAAAGTAATGAAAACTTTATTTCCTTCTATTTAGATGACCCATGGGTTAAATTTTAATGTACTATTACTTTTATGTTTTTTATGTATGTAATTGGACCTATGGAAATGCATGAATACCTATTCCATTTCCTCACCTCTCAGTCATTCCTCAGCCGATTGTGGTCTGGCTTCTATTCCCACCACTTCCTTGAAATTATTCTATACAAGGTCACTGGAGCCTCCCTATTGCTGAAGACAATGGGTGCTTCTCAGGCCTTATCTTTCTGTTAATTTTTTTTTTTAATTCATTGCCGGCAACAAAAAACGGAATTGCTGGTTTGGCTTAAATTAAATTAAATCATGCATCTAGGTTGATGCCTAGATCATCTGCTTAAACCAGCAGAATAGAGAGTTCATGTGTCCTTTTAGAGGATGAGGAGGAGGGAAAGGAATATTAATTTAGAAGGTTATTTTGGTTTAAAATTAATCATTAAAAATTTATCAGTTAAAAAGGTTGAAGTTCGGCCAGGCGCGGTGGCTCATGCCTGTAATCCCAGCACTTTGGGAGGCCGAGGCGGGCGGATCACGAGGTCAGAAGATCGAGACCATCCTGGCTAACACAGTGAAACCCCGTCTCTACTAAAAATACAAAAAATTAGCCGGGCGAGGTAGCGGGCGCCTGTAGTCCCAGCTACGTGGGAGGCTGAGGCAGGAGAATGGCGTGAACTCCGGGGGGCGGAGCCTGCAGTGAGCCGAGATTGCGCCACCGCCCTCCAGCCTGGGCGACAGCGAGACTCCGTCTCAAAAAAAAAAGGTTGAAGTTATTTATCAAGCATTTCATTCATTCAACAAATATTTCTTGAATATCGCCTAAATGTCAGACATTATGCTAGTTATGGGCATAGCGGAGGCTTTCCAGGTAAACCCAGTCCTTTGCCTCATGGACCATACAGACTATTGCAGGGTCCATATTAAGACATATATAACTGCAGGGGCCGGGCGCGGTGGCTCACGCCTGTAATCCTAGCACTTTGGGAGACCTAGGCGGGCAGATCACGAGGTCAGGAAATCGAGACCATCCTGGTTAACACGGTGAAACCCCATCTCTACTAAAAACATACAAAAAAATTAGTTGGGCGTGGTGGTGGGCGCCTGTAGTCCCAGCTACTCGGGAGGCTGAGGCAGGAGAATTGCTTGAACCTGGAAGATGGAGGTTGCAGTGAGCTGAGTCGTGCCACTGCAATCCAGCCTGGGGGAGAGAGTGAGAATCTGTCTCAAAAAAAAAAAAAAAAAAAAAGATTTAAGTCTGTGAACTCAGCTCTGGACCAAGCTGACTTAATAGACATTTACAGAACTCCCACCCCAAATCAACAGAATATACATTCTTCTCAGCACCACATTGCACTTATTCTAAAATTGACCACATAATTGGAAGTAAAACACTCCTCAGCAAACGCAAAAGAATGGGAATCATAACAAACAGTCTCTCAGACCACAGTGCAATCAAATTAGAACTCAAGATTAAGAAACTCACTCAAAACCACACAACTACATGGAAACTGAACAACCTGCTCCTGAATGACTACTGGGTAATAACAAAATTAACGCAGAAATAAGTAATTTCTTTAAGAACAAAGACACAGCATACCAGAATCTCTGGGGCACAGCTAAAGCAGTGTTTAGAAGGAAATTTATAGCATTAAATCTCCACAGGAGAAAGCGGGAAAGATCTAAAATCAATACCATAACATCACAATTAAAAGAACTACAGAAGCAAGAGCAAACACATTCAAAAGCTAGCAGAAGACAAGAAATAACTAAGATCAGAGCAGAACTGAAGGAGATAGAGACACAAAAAGCCCTTCAAAAAATCATTGAATCCAGAAGCTGGTTTTTTTGAAAAGATTAACAAAATAGATAGATTTCTAGCTAGACTAATAAAGAAGAAAAGGGAGAAGAATCAAAAGAACACATAAAAAATGGTAAAGGGGAAGATTAACACTTATCCCACAGAAATTCAAACTACCATCAGAGAATACTATAAACACCTCAACGCAAATAAACTTGAAAATCTAGAAGAAATGGGTAAATTCCTGGACACATACACCCTCCCAAGACTAAAACAGGAGGAAGTTTAATCCCTGAATAGACCAATAACAAGTTCTGAAATGGAGGCAGTACTTAATAGCCTACCAACCAAAAAAAGTCCAGTACCAGACGGATTCACAGCTCTGTATCGGTATTCATGGATACAGAGGAGCTAGTACCATTCCTTCTGATACTATTCCAAACAATAGAAAAAGAGAGACTCTTCCCTAAGTCATTTTACAAGGCCAGCATCATCCTGATACCAAAACCTGGCAGAGACACAACAAAAAAAGAAAATTTCAGGTCAATATCCCTGATGAACATCGATGCAAAACTCCTCAATAAAATACTGGCAAACCAATTCCAGCAGCACATCAAAAAGCTTATCCACCACGATCAAGTCAGTTTCATCCCTGGAATGCAATGCTGGTTCAACATACACAAATCAATAAACGTAATCCATCACATAAAGAGAACCTCTGAAAAACACCACATAATAATCTCAATAGATGCAGAAAAGGCTTTTGATAAGATTCAACACCACTTCATGCTGAAAACACTCAATAAACTACGTATTGATGGGATGTATCTCAAAATAATAAGAGCTATTTATGACAAGCCCACAGCCAATATCATACTGAATGGGCAAAAGCTGGAAGCAGTCCTTTTGAAAACCAGCACAAGACAAGGATGCCCTCTCTCACCACTCCTATTCAACATAGTACTGGAAGTTCTGGCCAGAGAAATCAGGCAAGAGAAAGAAATAAAGTGTATTCAAATAGGAAAAGAGGAAGTCAAATTGTCTCTGTCTGCAGATGACATGACTGTATATTTAGAAAACCCCGTCATCTCAGCCCAAAATCTCCTTAAGCTGATAAGCAACTCAGCAAAGTCTCAGGATACAACATCGATGTGCTAAAATCACAAGCATTCCTATACACCAATAACAGATGACAGCCAAATCATGAGTGAACTCCCATTCACAATTGCTACAGAGAATAAAATACCTGGGAATACAGCTTACAAGGGATGTGAAGGACCTCTTCAAGGAGAACTACAAACCACTGCTCAAGGAAATAAGAGAGGACACAAATGGAAAAACATTCCATGCTCATGGATAGGAAGAATCAATATCATGAAAACGGCCACACTGCCCAATGTAATTTATAGATTCAATGCTATCCCCATCAAGCTGCCATTTACTTTCTTCACAGAATTGGAAAAAACTACTTTAAATTTCATATGGAACCAAACAAGAGCCCATATAGCCAAGACAAGCCTAAGCAAAAAGAACAAAGCTGGAGGCATCACGCTACCTGGCTTCAAACTATACTACAAGGCAACAGTTACAAAAACAGCATAGTACTCCTACCACAACAGATATATAGACCAATGGAACAGAACAGAGGCCTCAGAAATAATGCCACACATCTACAACCATCTGATCTTTGACAACCCTCACAAAAACAAGCAATGGGGAAGAATTTCCTATTTAATAAATGGTGTTGGGAAAACTGACTAGCCATATGTAGAAAACTGAAACTGGACCCCTTCCTTACACCTTATACAAAAATCAACTAAAAATAGATTGAAGATTTAAACATAAGACCTAAAACCATAAAAACCCTAGAAGAAAACTTAGGCAATACCATTCAGGACATAGGCATGGGCAAAGACTTCATGACTAAAACACCAAAAGCAATGGCAACAAAAGCCCAAATTGACAAATGGGATCTAATTAAACTAAAGAGCTTCTGCACAGTAAAAGAAGCTATCATCAAAGTGAACAGGCAACCTACAGAATGGGTGAAAATTTTGTAATCTATCCATCTGACAAAGGGCTAATATCCAGAATCTATAAGGAACTTAAACAAATTTACAAGAACAAAAACAAACAACCCCATCAAAACCTGGGCGAAGGATATGAACACTTTTCAAAAGAAGACATTTATTTGGCCAAGAAATATATGAAAAAAAAAGCTCATCATCCACTGATCGTTAGAGAAATGCAAATCGGCCAGGCGTGGTGGCTCACGCCTGTAATCCCAACATTTTGGGAGGCTGAGGTGGGCGGATCACGAGGTCAGGAGATCGAGACCATGGTGAAACCCCGTCTCTACTAAAAATACAAAAAATTAGCCGGGCATAGTGGCGGGCGCCTGTAGTCCCAGCTACTCGGGAGGCTGAGGCAGGAGAATGGCGTGAACCCGGGAGGCGGAGCTTGCAGTGAGCCGAGATTTCGCCACTGCGCTCCAGCCTGGGCAACAGAGTGAGACTCCATGTCAAAAAAAAAAAAAAAGAAAAAGAAAAGAGAAATGCAAATCAAAACCACACTGAGATACCATCTCAGTTAGAATGGTGATCAGTAAAAAGTCAGCAAACAACAGATGCTGGAGAAGATGTGGAGAAATAGGAAAGCTTTTACACTGTTGGTGGGAGTATAAATTAGTTCAACCATTGTGAAAGGCAGTGTGGCAATTCCTCAAGGATCTAGAACCAGAAATACCAATTGATAGTTTGCAGTCCCATTACTGGGTATATACCCAAAGGATTATAAATCATTCTACTTTAAAGACACATGAACACATATGTTTATTGCAGCACTTTCACAATAGCAAAGACTTGGAACCAACCCAAATGCCCATCAATGATAGACTGGATAAAGAAAATGTGGCACATATACACCACAGAATACTATGCAGCCCTAAAAAAGGATGAGTTCATGTCCTTTGTAGGGACATGGATGAAGCTGGAAACCATCATCCTCAGCAAACTAACACAGAAACAGAAAACCAAACACTGCATGTTCTCACTCATAAGTGGGAATTGAACAATGAGAACACATGGACACAGGAAGGGGAACATCACACACCGTGGTCTGTCAGGGGGTGGGGGGCTAGGGGAGGGATAGCATTAGGAGAAATACCTAATGTAGATGATGGGCTGATGAGTGCAGCAAACCACCATGTCACGCGTATACCTATGTAACAAACCTGCATGTTCTGCACATGTATCCCAGAACTTGAAGTCTAATAAAAAGTAAAATATATATATACATATTCAAGACTGGCAGAAATGTAGAGGAAAGAGATATGTGAGGCAAGACTGGATGCCGAGGGCGGCAGCAATAACAGAGTGTATGTGTATTGAATACTTACAGCATGCCAAGCAAAAGACAGAGTGGCTAGACATACTATCTGATTTCATCTCTACTACAATCCCATAAGGTAGGTACAATTTTCCCCATTACACAAAGAGGATGTTGGAGCTTCAAGAGATTAACTAAGAGATATTTATAAGTTATTATGACAAGACTTATGTGCATTTGATACGGGAAAGGGAAAGAAAAAGTGAGAAGTCAATATTAACATCCAGTTTCTCAGCTTAGTTCAGTGAGCAGATAGTAATACCTATCACTAAGATGGGCAAAACAGGAATACCAAAAGGTTCTGATGAAGAAAGAGATGGAGTTGATGAGTTTAGTTTGAGACAGGTTTAGACCTGTTGAGTTGGGGAAAAGAAAAGAGTTAGACATCAATTGTCAGCTGGGTGCGCAAGGCTGAATCTCAAGAGAGAAATCTGAAGTAAGCCAACTCATGTAGAAAGCATCTACAGATAGATAATCACAGCCATATGAGTCCTTGAAGATATACAGAAAGAGTGTGAGACATCAAAATAAAGCAGGCTTGAGATGGAAACCTGAGGAGCACTAATACTTAAAGAATGAGCAAAGGAAATCAAAATTGAAAAGAAGCAGCCAGAGAAGTAAGAGAAACATGGCACAAACAGCTGCAAGCTAGGAAAGAATGTGTTTCAAGTAGGATGTAATCAACACCAACAAAATTATCAGAGCGGTGAGGCCTGAGAAGCACCCACTGAACCTAACAATAAGGTGGTTCCATGTGACTTGGTATAAATTTCAGGGAAGTGGTGGGGAAAGAAAAAAGCCAGAACCAATGGTTTGAATAGTGACTGAGAGGTGAGAAAACAGAACAGGCATTCGCACCTTTCTGTGGTCCAGTTATACACAGAAAACGAAGCACAAAGACCATGGAATATTCAGGTTAGTCAGAGCACAGTGGCCTTGCTAATACTGCATCTGATTAAAGTTAGCCCAAGGGAAAAGAACTGAGGATTCAAAATTGGAATGTCTGGTCTCCCAGAAAAATTTGGGCACTTTGTCTAACTTTTACCAAATGACTTATTCGTATCTCAGTTTCTGGGGGAACTGATATGTCCCAATTTTCTCACAATATTGTTTTGAGTATCAAATGTTAATTGTCAGGAAATAACTTTGCAAGGTTAAAAACTAGTTTGTAGAGGAAGTAATAATGAGTTTTAGGGCCGGCCCTGATTATTGCAAGTACAACTTTAACAAGGGGAAGAAAAGACATTTTTTTCCCTCTTTTCACTCAAACAAGAGAAGAACATCAGCAGAGAACATATTCCTGCTTTAAATAAATGATTGTACAGTTCCCAGTGGCTTCAAGAAAATGGCATTAGTTCTACCTTGACATCCAGGCACTTGGATGACACAAGAGGCACTTGGCTTTTTGGAAAATAAGTCCTTCTGTGGGATGATACTCTTCAGCATGAGAGGCAACAGCAGAAAGTGCATCGGTTATAGAATCCAGTCACCCTGGAATGGAATATGTGCTCTGCCAATATGAGTCATCTGACTTAAAGTGAGTTACTTAACCTACCTAAGGTTGAGTTTCTTCAAGGGAATAACAAGAGTGTTTACTCCATGGGATCAGGAGGTTTAACAGAATGGTGTATAAGGAAGAACTGGGCAGGATGCCTGGAACACAAGAAGTGCTCCATAATTGTTAGTAAATATTCTTACTAGGACAGGACCTTTTTCCTCTGCCATAGTAAAGGCCCTGCCCACAACATTTACTTAAACAGTGTTCATCCCAAGACTAGAGACAGAGCCAGTGTCTAGCTGTTCATGCTAATGTGTAGGTGAAGTAACCAAATAATATACTCACATTCTGGGGAACTCTGCTCCTGAAGAAAACTGTAGAGCATTATGATTTAACATTCAAACTCTATTACCTGGTACCATCATAGCATGCATCTCTTAACATAAGGGACTGCATGTTTTATAGAACATATGATAAATATTTATATAAAGCATGAACTTTTGCCAAGCTCAGAATCAGTCTACTGATTTTACTGTTTGCTGAAGTTTGGGCTAACTTTCTGTTTCCCTGCCCATGAAGAGATACATCTCTCACTTCTTCCAGTTAGATCAAAATAATTCTCATTCTCTTATCTGTTTTCTATCCAACAGGGTTCAGCTAAATGTGCAGAGGGTCCTGGATTCTTTGGCTTGCAAAACCCATATAGAGGTCCATACAGATTTAGAAGTAGAACTCAATTTAAAACCACAATTCTATCCATTTCTGGAAGTATTATATGGCTCCCCAAACTTTCACATTTCAATGGTGATGCCAATCTGGGGCAAAAATAATAAAATAGAGCCAACTCCTAAATGTAGCATCAGAAGTCCTCTGGAAGGGAGGTAATAATTTCAATGCATATTGAAGTACTCAAATTATTTTATTAGTCTCTACTCCTAAGGTTTACATTTTCAAGAATTTACTACCAGTGTTTGGTGAAAGGGAAGTGGAGGTAAACCGTAAAAGCCTTTCTGAAGGTGAGTCACCATGGAAACCAAGATTGAAATCAAAGGCACTGGACTGACTTATTTCTCACTGATCTTTTTTTTCAATTAATTCTTGCTGTCTTTTCATGGCTATGCTTTCTTCTTTAAGTTGACAGACCCTTGGGTGTTCAGATCTTCAATGGAAGACAATTTTGTTAAGGATAATGTAGCTATATCGAGTAACATAGTATTATGATGATAATAACTATGTATTGAGCACATAATTTGAGCCAGGCCCAATGCTAAGTATTTTACATAAATTGTCTTTTGTATTGTGTATTATTGGAAGCAATATAGGTAATGGAAAAAAGTCTTATATCTTTGTTGAGTTGGCACATATAACATACTAAATATATAAGTGTCCGAAATATATTAAATGCTCAATAAATGTTAATATTGTTCTTATTTTCTAGTCCAAAAAACTGTCGTATGAGTAAGGCTCTTTTTTTCTCAGTTCACAGATGTGAAAACTAAGGATTACAAAAAGAGGGTAAGTCACTTGGCTGTGATTTCCCTGGTGGTAAACAAGAGAATTAGAATTTCAGCGCAAGCTTGCCTGACTCCAGAAGCCAGATTGTAAACCATTATGCTGTATTCTCTAAGATAGTTAGAGGTCTAAGAAGCTCACCAAATAAATTGTTTACAATTATGGATTATTTTTTAATTAGGTTCAAAGAACTAAAGACTTAGAGGCATTATCAATGCTCACTTGATTTTTTTCTCTAGCTATTCAATTAGTTATTTAAAGAAAAAAAGTCAAGGTGTTAAATATTTGGCCTTGGAGGGCATAATGCTACATTTCAGGTTCACCTTTAATCTAGACTCAACAGATTTTTGTTTTTATTCTCCTTAAACTTCAGGCCAAGAAAAACAACAGAGTACCTTTAGAAAGAGACGGAAGCCAAATTAAACAAGGCCCCATTCCGAATGTTTTCTATGCTCCCAAATCCTATCAACACAAAGGTAATTCGATGAAAGGTTCATTTCTTTATAAAATAAATCTCAAGACTACTGAAACAGAAAATTGGGAATAGTTTGAGAACAAATTAATTAGTTTTGATTACAAACAGGAATCTACTGTTATATAAAGTTGGAAATGGGAAAATTCTGAAAATTACATAGATTTTTAGATAGTCTAGAGTTTAGTAACATTCTTTTTTTAAAATAAATTGCATTGTAAATGACCCTAATACTAGCTGTTTGCACTTAGTAATGTGTACATCCCTTGAGGAAACACCACTTGGAATACAAATAACTTGCAAACCCATTACCAGCCACATTAAACTGCCTTCATTAGAGGTTGCTTTTCTTTTCCTGAGGATCACTGATCCTTCTCAGCTTTAGGCCTTATTTTCCATTTCTATTTATATTCCTATTTTTCTCCCCCAATCCCTACTACCACCAAAAGGAATTCACTTTTCTCAAAAAAAAAAAAATCAAAAGTATATTAAATTTAAAGAAAACACCTTTAAACAATTATTATGGTTGAAAAGTAATGGGTTTTTATGACTAGGAAGCAGAAAACTAAGTCCCTGCCCCTCAATATATCCCAAGATAAGAATAAATCATGGAAAGCATAACAGCTGCAAATCTCCCACCCAGATGAGGGAACATCCCTAGAGAGAAATAAAGATCTATCCCAATTATGGAAAGTTCACCTGATAACTGTGAGAAAGCTCAAACTGCCTCCTAGCAGCACTGTCTTACCTATAGTTAAGAGTCAGTGATTCTGTTGAAGTACTTGGCTCGGCTCACCTACTCTTCCCTCTTTGCTTCAACTCATTCCCCAACACCTATGCACAAACCACTTTCTCCAGTGTTGTGCAGTTAAGAATGCAATTGCTTCAGAGGCATCATAAGGGAAGATTTCCATTCTAAACTGCCAGAAGAGACAGTGGATTCACTGGCAGAAAACTTCTAGCATAAAAGTGAGAAATAGACTGAAAGGTTTCATACTAGACATGCCTGAAGTCTATCCATAGAAGAAAGTACTATTGTTGCTCAAAATATAGTCCTTTAAAAAAATTCATTATATATGAAACAATAAAAGAAATTTTCATCCTCTAAAAAAGAATTCATGTAATTCACATGAAAATTCATCACATTTGGTATAAGCAAGAGTTCAATCAATAAATTTTTTAAAAACCAAACCAGATAAGTCGAATTGACTGAGTTATAACTTTTCCATGAGGCATTTCCAACCCCAAAAAACCCCTCACCTTTCTAAACTAGTAGCAGATGTTTTCTAGTATCCATGTCACAATCATATATGGCCTTGTGATATGTTTTACAATGTCTGCTTTCGTGATTACTGCAGCTTTGCCTTCCATAGTCACTTTTCACAGTTTCCATCTTATTTCTTTTCTTTTTTTTTTTTTTTTGAGACGGAGTCTCGCTCTGTCACCCAGGCTGGAGTGCAGTGGCACCATCTCGGCTCACTGCAAGCTCTGCCTCCCAGGTTCACGCCATTCTCCTGCCTCAGCCTCCTGAGTAGCTGGGACTACAGGCACCCACCACTACGCCCGGCTAAATTTTTGTATTTTTAGTAGAGATGGGGTTTCACCATGTTAACCAGGATGGTCTCAATCTCCTGACCTCGTGATCTGCCCCCTTCAGCCTCCCAAAGTGCTGGGATTACAGGCGTTAGCCACCGTGCCCAACCTCCATCTTATTTCTTAATTATAAGGTCTCTGAGGACAATGACAAGTCATCATCATTGTAGCCTCCACAGCTCTAGTACCATTTCCTTAATGTGCCTAAGCAACGTAGCCAGATAGGCAGTCGATGATTAGTAACTTCTGTCTGTAGTTCAAAATCTAAGGTCATGGTTGCTCTAGCTAGAGAAAGTATGGTTTTCTAGATTGTAATTCAAAAAATGCACTATAGCATAGTATGTAAGATTGCCTGAGGTTCTACCACTTATTTTCGTGACGTTGGTCCAGTTACTTAACCTCTCTGTGCCACATTTTTCTTATGCATAAAATGAAGATAATAATGGGAACTTTATCATAGAGTTGGTATGAGTATGAAATGCGATAGTACAAATAAATTGGTTAAGGGAGTAATGCCACACAGTAAAAGATTAATAAATCCTAGCTATAATTATTATATTGCATATAAAAGGGTTCATATGACTCCTAAAATAGTGGGTAAAGATGTGATTTTGGGAGTTAGATATGAAAGGAATGAAAAGCATTTTCCTAATGGATCCCAATCACACCTGGCATCAAGGCAAACTAAGCTCTTGACATCACAGTCAAATGAATTACGGATGTCCCTCATTTTCCCAAAGCCTTGAAATACAATCAACATACTGTACACAATCAACTTATGTGAGAGTGATCTAATAGATCAGAATGGGGCCATTGTCTTGGAGGATTCTTGACAAGAGACCCAGGTAACCTCACCCTCTGTCCTGCCCTTCCAGTTTCTCACCTGAACAAGCAGGTTAGAAGGCATTCCTAGAAGGTTTTCCCCCACCATTTCTCAGCACATAAAGGGGGAAAAAAAAAGAACAAATGTTCTTTATCTCTTCTGTCCACAGTCAGTGCTTCCCAGAAACACCCTCATCTAACCCATCATTACCCCCACCCCAGGAAAACGTGCAGTAGATGACAACAGGCAATGCAAAAAACATATTTGCAGTATCCACACATATACATACACTCCTTTTTGCTACATACCACTAGCCTGGCCATCCATTAATATGGGCCCAGAGTTATCCTTTCTCCCTCTGGCATCACAGGGCCAGAAGATAATGAAGGAAGAGATCCAACAACACTTAAATAAATAACCATTACAGGCAAAATATTGAAATAGAAAAGGCTTATCTTTGGGGCCTTTTGCATACTCTTCAGCCATGCCTGCTCTTCTTGAAGTCTCTGAAGGCAAAGCCTTTATATTACCTTCTGACTTTCTCCAGATTCAAGTGGTCCTTACATCTCATGAAATCCACTGCAGATGGCTCCTTAGCTCCCACCTTGACCCACTCCAATACATTCCACACTCCCATGTCAGATTAATGTTCTGAAAACACAGGTCTTATCTCACTTTGGTTTTTAAACACATTTATTCCTAGTGTTCCCTTATTGGAACACTAAGCATGTGGGAGTTATTTATATCCCACTGCTCAAGGTCATTGCCAAGGTCTGATTGCAAAAATTCAAAAAAATGCAACCTCAGGCATAAATGGGTTAGTTCCTTAATCAGACATATCACTGTATCATGCATTATATGTGCATATGTCATATCTCCTTCAATAGACTGTAAAGTCATGTGGGACTCAAATTATCAAACTCATCTTAAACCACCTTCACCTATCTATTCAAAAAACTTATAATGAATACACATTATAAACCAGGCACTACACTAGTCCCTAGAGAGAGGAGTCAGACCATGCCCTTCAACTTGTTAAAAATCTTTTGGAGGGTAGAGGGAGGAAGCAGCGGTTATAGCCACATAAGCAGAAAACTGTAATACATATAAAATAATTTACATGTTATAATATAACTGCAATACATAATATGTTATAATTGCACAAGCACCAAGAAATACAGGATTGCATTGAAGGGACTTCAACTACACTCTTGAGAAGATCAAGAAAGGCTTCTCAGAAGAAGTAATGTCTAAACTGATACCAGAGCATAATCAGGTATTTCTAGAGAACCAGGCAGTGTAAATGGTCCATTAAGATTGGAACTGTGACAAAGGATATGGTTTAAGAAACATACAGGGACCAAATCAGAAAAGGACTTTGAAGCCACTATAAGTGTTCGTAGTTTATCTAAAAGTCACTGAATTGTTTAACAGGATGAATGATACGCTCAGATTTGTATTTTTAAATAACCATTCAAATTAGAGTGCAGCAGTCATTGAAAATGTCTGTTGAACACATGAATAGTTAAGTGACATCAGCACGGTAAAAAATATTTCAGGAATTCAGAAAATAGAGAAATCAGTAAATCAGTGCTGGCTGTGATACCCCAGAAAGGTTTTATGGTGAAGTTTAACTGGGCTTAAGAGAATAGATTTTCACAGGGCAATTCAAGGAAAAGAAGAACATTTCGGTCAAAGGCAGGAAGGGTCCAAGGAAGATAATGAGCTAAGAAGTGGTTGAGCAAAAGCTTATGGGAATCCATAGAGCAGTGAGTACTTTAGTTTAGTGGGTGCTAGGTCTGGAGAGGTAGGTTGACACAGGAGGATCAGGCCTTAAATGCTAGGCTCCAGATTTAGAGTTTGTCAGCTAACAGACAGTTCATGGAGGCTTTTTGAAAGAAAGAGTGTTGCTTTGAGAAGACTGAATATGAATTGAAAAAGGTTAAAAACAGTACTTGGCTGCCAGTAGAAATGTGAGAAGAAAAAAACTATGTGCAATACAGGAGATGGGCTGCAAGATATATATCAAAAAAATACATATCAGAAGAAGAAACTCTCTGAATGGAGGCATTTCCAGCAGCTCAGTGTGATAATTTAGAAAATAGGATCTTCCTTTTATCAGGCTGTTTAACCACTATCTACACACAAGAACTTCAGAATACAGTGTCTGAAAGAGGAAATGAGGAAAAGGAACATTTGAAGAATGAGAAAGGAACACCTGAACAAACAAAAGGCAGCACTGAGGACATTCTTAAATGTCCTAGATTAATAACCCAGGGGTATCCAGATATTTGGGGCTTCCCTGTGTATTCTAGGAATTCCCCTCAATAGATCAGACCTTTATCCAGAAATGAGGGCCCCAGAGACCTACTTGGCTAAAAGGTCTCCCTCCTCTTTTTTGTTTGGGTCACCGCTTCTACCTAACTCTTTGCACTGTCAGTAGCTATAAGAAGCAAAACTATTAGCTCAATTGTTCTACTGTCTACAGTTTGAACTCAGACCTCTTTGATATCCCAAAGCAACAAGCTAATTTAATACTACTTACTTAAGGATACAGAAGAAAAATATTTAGAAAACCTTCCAAAATTGTCTAACAAATCTCCAGAGTTCATTAGTCTATTACCTGAGAAAAGCTGACCTAATAAATATCACAGCCCTCAACCAAAAGAACAACGTTATTTGAAAACTAAGTCTTGCAGAAGATTCAATAAATTCTTGGACCCTGAAACAAATTTTATCTTCTTAGCCTTTTTCAAAGCCAAAAACCGGTGTCTCACAACAGACATGTGCATTGTTTATTCCACCCTGTGAGGAAACTGAAGTTGTATTCCTTAGGGTATGTAAGCATTAATGACCCTAAAATTTTACTCCAGAATTGGGTGGTTTCACACTGGAGCATACATGAATGCTGTGGGCTCAAGTCCATCAATTACCAGCAAATCAATGGATTCTTTTGGATTGGTATTTCATTTGTCATCGTTTAACCAATGATTATTGTTATCATTAAGACTATTTAGAACATCAGGCAGGGCACCGTGGCTGATGCCTGCAATCCCAGCACTTTGGGAGGCCAAGGCTGGTGGATCACCTGATGTCGGAAGTTTGAGACCAGACTGACCAACAGGGAGAAACCCCATCTCTACTAAAAACACAAATTAGCCAGGTGTGGTGGCACACACCTGTAATCCCAGCTACTTGGGAGGCTGAGGCAGGAGAATTGCTTGAACCCGGGAGGCGGAGGTTGTGGTGAACCGAGATCGTGCCATTGCACTCCAGCCTGAGCAACAAGAGTAAAACTCAGTCTCAAAAAAAAAAAAAAAGCGAGAACATCAAAGAGATGTTTGTTAAGTTTATTAAGTGGTAAATTTTCCTTGGCTTCCTTTTCTTTCCAAGGTAATTATGGGCTTCTTCCTGTCTCTTTTTAATGCCCACAGAGGCCATAATAAGGGCAGTTAAATATGCAAACATGCGAATGAGAAAACAGGTGTCAAGATACATATAATTTTACCTATTGAGACATCCTACCTGCTAATAAACAGAGCATCATATTACTGGTACACTTAACCAATTTTCCTAAATAATTTAGGCATGTTTTCCAATGTCTTTGCAAAGGTGGTGTGGGGAGGTCTTTTGCCCCTTTAAAATTCATCAACACCTCCAGACACTGCAAGATAAGGAGGTCATGCAAGTCAAAACAATGTGTGGGCTACAGATAGGCAGCTTCAAGTCAATCCTCTAAGCTTCTTTCCAAGCACGTGACCATACCTACCTGGAAATACTGGAGTCAGCTCAGCTGTTTCCCCTATTTGATAAGAAAAGAATGCAACTAGCCAGCAAATACTTTATTTTCTTAAATATTAGCATAATTTGTGGGTATTTCCATTTTTCCAACACATCATTTCTCAGATATTACCCCAGATATAATACCATGCCCAGAACTGGAACTATAGACAATTTACTAAAGAACATGCATAAGGGAACCACAAAACCCTTCTAAGTCAAAGAGAGATCACCTCTGATATGCCATGGCATCAGAAAGTTCTACTTTTTCTTAAGAGCCATATACTTTAATTGTGGTAAGATATTTCTAACAAAAAGAATATCAATCTACCTATAATGTTATTAACATGGAATTTATTTGATTACAGTTTCCCTAACTGTAATCTAAAGTCATATTCATTAGGAAACGCCAAATTTCCAAGAGCAGAGTATAATATGCAGCATTTCCCAAACATCTTGGACCCCAAAACTTCTTGTAACAAACTAACATCATCCAAAAATGACAAACAATATGGAAAATACTGTATTCTGCCCTCCAGTATCAGTTGTCAGTGGGATAGGAGTAAAGGAAAACAAGTCAAAGCACTGACTTAACTGAGTTTTAAAAGAAGGAGAGCAGTTTTGGAAGGATGCAGAAACTACACTTTGCCTACTTCACAATTTTAAGAACTACCCAATCACAGAGTATTTATTATAGAAATAATTAGGAATAATTTGATTTTATGTTTACAAACAGGTATGATGTTTAATTGCTCCTACGTAGTTCGAAGCTTGTTCTTAAACCCAAGGTATTGCCAAATGCCTAGTAGTACCTTGTTTATGCACTGAAAAAAATGTTTTTTTAAATCATTTTGGATAAATACTAGAATCAAATATTTGCCCTGACATATGACAAGGAACTAACAATATAAGCCTAGTCTACCACCATCTGGATGACCAAATTAGAATCTTGATCCCAAGGCCGCCCCTGTTTCAGCCCTGAATGCCTCATGTAATGTACACAGGAGCCAGAACTACATTATATCTCGTTTTCAAATAGCACTGGCTACCCACTGGGCAACTGTTAACCAGGGTGGCATGTGATAATCTTCCTTGCTAACCTTGTAGGAAGTGTGCGAGCCGAGCCGTTATCTTTCTGGGAAGATTTAAGTAACTCATTCCTATCTAAAAAGCATCTGTTAAAGTGGCATCACACACTCAACTACTTCATAAACTTTTCTATAAAATGTTATAATCACCAGAGTCGGACCTCTCAGTTCATCAGGCGTAAAACTGCAGTTTCTGGCTGCCAAATCCCTTAACAACGTTAACCTTTTAATCCTTCAGCCTCGTCTAGTGAAAAGCAAGTGTCACCAGATACCGCCTTCTACTTGAGAAACCTAACAAGATTCTTTCTCCTGCACTTTTCCCAAATAAAAACGGCCCATATACAAAGTGAAGTCTAGGGACACCCACAGTACGGAGGGCCGCCCGGGCCTGGCGGCCTTACCTGGTTGAAGTGCAGCTGGCCAGGCTCCGGGACGCCCACGCGGGAGGCGGCTCCCATCTGCTCCAGCAAGTGCTGGAGCTGCGCCGCCGACAGGCTCAGATTCGCGCCGAACACGCTCAGCACATCCTCGCTGAAGGCGAGCCCTGGCCCCTCCGCCACTCCTCCGAGGCCGGCGGCCGCCAGCAGCAGGAGCCCGGCCACCGCCCGGCCCGGGGCCATCCTGGCCTGGGCTTCCCCTTGAGGGCCCGCGACGGGCTGCCGCGCAGAGGGACGTGCGCGGGCGCACTGGCGTCCGTGCCCAAGGGCGCGAGCGTCAGTGCTCGGCGCTGCTCCGAGTCAGAGGTGGCGCGTGACGCCCCTGGTTCTCCGACGCCTTCGAAAGAACAGCAGCTCGCGACCTGCGGGGCATTGAAGTGGCAGCGTAGCCGCGGGGAGCGATAGGCGGAGTGGGCCCCCCGGTCTCCTGGAGAGCCTGAGATAAAGAGGACAAAGGGGGACAGAGATAAAGGCCACCAGGGCACCAGCCGGCCGGCTCCAGAAACGCTGCGTGGCAGTAGCCCTCAAACGCCCCGCCGGGCATGGGGCCAGACGCCCCGGATCCGGGTTTGCAAATGCCCCAGGATTTGCGTACATATGCTCTTCCCGGATATAAAGCTCTAAACCACGCCACTTCTTAGGAAAAACTAAAACCACACTAACTGTAGAACTCCACCTCCTCTTCCTGTCTTTCTGCTTTATTCTCTCCGCCGCAAACTTAGAAGTGAGACGTGCAGTCCCCAAGGAGCTGCAGAAAAGGGCTCTTCCGGAGTCCTGGGGATTGCGCGTCTAAACGGGACCCTCCCTCTCCCCGGATCTCTTCTCTGGGCTTGGCAAGTTAATCGGAAGCACTCGCTGGCCTCTCACCTCTCCTATCTGTTTGTTTCTGTCTGTCTCTGCGTCTTTCTCTCTGCGTGTCAACGTGAGACTCGGTCTCTGGATCTCTCTCTTTCTGTCTCCCGCCCCCGCAACCTCTGTATCTCTGACAGGTCCGCGGTGAAACTCCGCGATCCGCTCCGGCGCTCTTTACAAATAAGGGGAGGAGGGCCGTGTCCCCGCCTCCGTAGCACGTGGTGACCCATTTCCCCAGCCTGAACTCCCGCGCGCGTCCACGCCGGGGCGCAGGACCGCCGGCCTTCCGTCCGCGGGCGCTGCTCATTCCCAGCATCAGCCGTGCCCTCTTCCCCACCCTCACCCCTGAGGGTTACCTGATGCCACCTCCGTGTCGGGGTCCCTAACTCCTCTCTGGTCTCCGGGACGCATGCACTTTTTCGTGACCTTGATGAAACCAGCTTCCTGAAATGGAGCCTGGAGACCCTTGCATTGTCTACATGATTAACAGGAATTGCTTTTTTTCTCACTTCTTAAAATCAGAGGAGAAAGAGGAAATCCAATGGTAGCGGTGGCGGGCTAGCTGAGCCAGCACTGCCCAAGCCGGCCCTTCCTGGCAGGATATCCGCAGATCAGAGGAATGTTTATTTGTTCATATGGGGGCTCAAGAAAAGCTGACTTAGGTGTGATGTCAACAGGTTTCTGTAAAGTGAGTGTGGTGTTTGAGGCAAAGTTTGTATCTGGTGGATATAGTGGTTCGGGTATAAAGTGAAACCATGCTTCACTGTTAGATGGCTGTGAAAGGAAAATAAATCTTGAGACTCCAAAATCACCAAGCTAAAGGGAAACATCAAGCAGGGACCAGCTTAGGGCAAACCTGCCTGCCATTCTATTCAAATTCATCCCTCTGAGGCTCACCTGAGACAAATGCATATCTGATTGCTTTCTCTTTTCCATTGTTTATGCAAAAAATGCAGATTCACTGGCCCAGACTAAACTGTCTATTCAGTGGAAGGCTGATCATGGCCTCAAAAGAATGCAACCTTTTGTCTCTTGTCTAATATACTTCTAACCTGGAAGCCCCCACTTCCAGTTGTCTCACCTTTCTGGACTGAACCAATGTACCTCTTACACATATTGATTGATGTCTCATGTCTCTCTAAAATATATAAAAGCAAACTGTACCCCCGACCACCTTGGGCACATGTCTCAGGACTTCCTGAGGCTGTGTCAGGGGCACATCCTTAACCTTGCCAAAATAAACTTTCTGAATTGACTGAGACCTGTCTCAGATATTTTGCATTCACGTGACTACGGACAATAAAAAGAATTCAAGGTGCTGTTCTTGCCTTTCATCAGGAGAATGCACAGCCTCCTAAAATAGCACATTTTAAAGAGACATTAAGTCTAAACAAAGGGGAAAAAAGATGGGGAAAGGGAAAAAATCTTAATCTTACAAGAGGAACCTAAAGACGTAACTGCGCAAGAAAGAGACAGGTAGAGAACATTCCCAGAGGGTAAGGATCTAGGCAGACGAAGCTGAAGGATTGTCATATGGAAGAAGGGTTAACTATATTACATCTAACTTCAGAGGACAGAAGGCAGCAGTCATGGGGCAAAGTCACCTAGAGGAAGGTTTCTGAGGAATTATAAGGCATGGCTGCCTTGGAAGATAGTGATTTTTCCATGATCAAAAGTGATTCAAATCAACAGATCCTGGGTGACCGCCTATAGTACGTGGTAGGAGGATTCATGCCTGAAGGGAGATGAACTAAATGATCTTAATACTGTGCTCTTTCCAATTATAAAATCTACACATTTGTTAATAATAATTTACAGAATTATGTTGATGCTAAAAGGGCAAATATTTCACCTAAGGGCCAGAAGTAAGTTAATATCACAGTTGTGCTCTTAAATCACCCAGCTCGTGGGACTCTTCAAGCCTTTCATTGGATTTTAAAATATAGTTTGTTGCCTATTTTTCCTTTGGACCTCCGTGACGCAAAATGATTTTTGGAAATTAATGAATGCTCTGAATGGCTAATCTATACCCAGCAAGTTGTTTATTTCCAGTTTTTCTAAAACTGAATTTGTTCATAAAGTGTTAGATTTTAACCAATACAAAAGGTTTTTAAAAATACAAATCTTGGCTGGGCACTGTGGCTCACGCCTGTAATCTCAGCAATTTGGGAGAATAAGGTGGGCGGATAGATTGAGATCAGGAGTTCAGACCAACCTGGCCAACATGGAAAAACCTTGTGTCTACTAAAAGTACAAAAATTAGCCAGGCATGGTGGTGCGTGCATGTAATCCCTGCTACTCGGGAGGTTGAGGCATGAAAATAGCCTGAACCTAGGAGACAGAGGTTGCAGTGAGCCAAGATCAGGACACTGCAGTCCAGCCTGGGTGACAGTGAGACTCTGCCTCAAAAAAGAAAATAATACAAATACAAATCTTACATTGTGGATTTTTAGAATATATAATTTATCTATTTATCAGTCATTCATGTCTATTCACATACATTTTGCCAGCCCATCAACTCCACAAAACAAGAAACAGTAAAATAAATGACCAACCTGCGTGCCAACTTTACTAAGCCCAGTTAACATAATGCAATTAAGAGAAAGTACTCAGAAATTTCAAGTTACTAACTACCAAATAGGTAAGGCTAATTTCTAGATCGTCCAGTCTAATAAACTATAATCACAAAAGAACTACAGGTTAGGCATCTCTAATTCAAAAATTCCAAATCCAAAATACTGCAAAATATGAAACTTTTTGAGTACTGAAATGACACCAGTGGAAAATTCTACACCTGACCTCATTTGACAGGTGCACAAAATTATTGGAAATACTACATAGAATTACCTTCAGCCTATGTTTATAGAGTGTATATGAAACATAAATGAATTTTGTGTTTAGACTTGGGTCCCATCCCCAAAATATCTCATTATATATATGTAAATATTCAGAAATCTTTAATTATCCAAATTTGAAACACTTCTGGTCCCAAGCATTTCAAATCAACTCATAACCAACTAATGTTTCATTTACTTATTTATTTATTTTTTAAGAGGCAGGATCTCACTATGTTGCTCAAGCTGGGATGCAGTGGCTATTCACAGGCACAATCCAACTACTGACCACCACGGAGTTTTGACCTACTCCATTCAGACCTGAGCCAGTTCACACCTCCTCAGACAACCTGGTGGTCCCCAATCACCACCACCCCACTCCTGAAGGTCATCATATTGATGCCAAACTTAGTGATTGGCACAGCCCACTACATCCCAGAACTCCTGGGCTCAAGTGATCCTCCCACCTCAGCCTCCTCAATAGCTGGGATTACAGGCCTGTGCCACTGCACCCAGCCAGATAAATTTTAGGGCCCTGAATATGGCATTCTATAAGTAATATTATTACAAAAGAAAAATAATTCCAATTTAAAATATAATGTACAATGTATAAAATATATTTTTCTCAGAAATTTGCCTTAAAGGTTGAATACTTTTAAATGGTAATGAGGGTAGCATGCCAAGAACACTGGCCAGAGTGTTGAAAAATGTCGTGTTTCTGACTCAGGCACTTAGGAAACCTGGGAAAGTCATTTGACCTCACCAGGATGAATTCGCTTATCTGTAAAACAAGATAATTGGGACAGAAGAATATCAAGTCTCCATTCCAGCCTTTTTATTTCTAAGTGTCTAATTTGGAAGTCACTTGTCAGAACAAAACATGAAACACCTAAAAAAGAAATAAGACTTCACTTGCCCAAGTGAAAGGACAGTTAACTTCAAACCTAACTTTCTCTAATCGTTTCAATTTTTTCTCAGTTCAGATCTTTTGTGACTATTGCAAATATGAAGCAAACTGGCCTCTTCTAAACATTTTCACGCATGCATTTTCTCTGTCGAAGGACTAATAAGGAAATCTAAATGGCACATCCCTTTCTCTTCTTCTTCTTCCCTTCTCTTCCTTACCGTCCAGCCTAGAAGTCGTTAGGTAGAGTATAGCAGTGTCTGCGTGGAGGGGAGCCATAGTGGCCCAAAGAGGGGTGTTGGAGCTTGAACAAGAAAAAAAGGATATCTAAGTAGGAGAGAACATAGTGTGGACAGTAAGAGTCCAAGTAGGGTCCTGAAGGTGTCCAGATTTGAGAACAGACATGGGAAATCAGAGCTGCATCACTAATGGGATAAGGATGTATGCATGTGCGCAAGCACTGACTATCAGACCCAAGTATGATCAGCAGAGCATCCTTCCCAGCATGATCCGTCAGAGCCCAAGCTGGAAGAGTAGGGTGCCCACCAAAGTAGTGGCCAGGTGTTGGGTGCCAGAGACTGAGCACAGCTAGGAAGCATCCATGGATCTAGGGGAGAAAGAAAGAGTCAGCTAGTGTGGAGAGTCAGAGCCTGAGAAGGTGATGAAGGCAGTCAGGCCTGACGGTGGCCATAACAGAATGTCAGAGATGGGCAAGGGGGAGGAAGGTGACCCTGAAGAGCAGTAGCATGAGGTATCGGAGTCTGTGCAGTGAGTATGGCAGCCTGGCATGGTGTGTCAGAACCCGAAGAAGATAAGGAAGGAATCAGGGGGAAGAGGATGGCAGCAGAAATACATTAGTGATACATAAGGGGATTCATTAAATAAGTAAATATATTAGATTATAATAGCCAGTTTTCACGTTATCACAGAAGGGAGTTGCAAATATGGAGAGGGAGAAAACTAGAATGAACGAACCCTCTGGTCTTAGGTTGGAATTGGAGAGACCAGTATCAATTCATGGTTTGCAGTGTAGAAACAGATATATATATATATATGTGTGTGTGTGTGTGTGTGTGTGTATATATATATATATAGAGAGAGAGAGAGAGAGAGAGAGAGAGTTGTAAATAATTACCAGCTCTGTCCAGTGACAGGGTCTGAGAACAATGACACTAATAGCAAAGAGCATAACTAGGGCACTGAGCTTGGCTTCTAAATATTACTGTTCTCTACTAAACAGAACCAGAGCCCCTTAGAAAAAGGGCTGATTCCAGAAGCAGACAGACAAAGAACAGGATGAACCTGGAATATCACCTTGTGCCTGAAAGCAAGGGAATGGTCCAAAAATGCAGAAATGCATGTTACATTATTCCAGGATAACATGAGATTAGCAACTTACTCTAAAATGGATCAGAAGGAATAAAAGTATTTTTACCATGCTGGCCACTTTTCTGTAAGTACCTCATAATTTTAAAATTTAAACACTGAATACTAATGAGGAAAGGAGAAAGTTCCTGCAACAAATTACATTAAAATTAAATCTAAAATTTTACAAAAAGTATAATTTTCAGTGAAATTAATTTACTCATTAATACATATTTTTAGCATTTGCATCACAGTCCATTGTGTCTGGAATACAAGAATGAAAAGATACTCCTTATTTTACTCTTAAGTAGCTTGTAGTTACAGGTTGGAGGAAGGTGAAAGATGGTTGCTGTAATGAAGACTTTAAATGTTGCGGTGGAGACAGATAGGAGCACCAGTGTCTGGGGATGATAGTGAGCAAATAGTTTACAGAGTGGGTAAACCCTGAGCTTTAAGGATAAGTAGAAGTTTGACAGAAAGACAAAAAAAAAATGGAAGAACATTCCAAGACGAGAAAATGTAAAATAAAATGCCCTGAGAGGCCTGAGAGAATAAAGAGAACTGCAAGGGGTTTCTTGGAATTGGAGAATCTGGAATAGAAAGGCAGCATCTGGCAGAATCAGGAAAGGTCTCAAAGTTCCCAGTCTTTGTCTAATGATGTCCCCAAAGGTTCCTTATAATCATCTGAGGCAAGAACAACAAAATCTCTTCAGTGAATTTAAACCTCTTTATCCTGTATTATCAGTATCAATATTTAGTCCTCATTATTACAAATAAGCCATACCCAAAATGCTCAAATAAGACCAAGATAATGATTCTATCTGGACCATCTATGTCTATTCAGCCATCCATACCAGAAACAGTATAGGTAGGAATCAGATTTCTGCAAGGCCCCTCTTAACTTAATTCTTAATCTCTAAAATGGGGATTAAAATAATACCTGCTCAATTTACCTCACTGAATAATTGTGAAAATCAGATGTGATAAAGTATGTGAAATCTCTTTATCAACTGTAAAGCAGAATGCAGGTGTTAATATATGCTGGAATGGTAGGGTAACATGACCCGTGTAATAGGCCTAGCAAAGGGCCAATGGGAAATGGACAAGACCAAGAATATCTCAGAACAAAGACTACTTTATACCTTACAAAACTCAGGTTATTTCTAGGAAATTAAAGTGCTAATTAGAAATGGAAAGATCCATAAATTACACCAAGTCTAATCTTGTCATTTAGGGGATAAGGAAAAGAACGCTCAGGAGAGTTAAGCAGTATGGCCAAGTAACACATTTAGACCGGAACAGAAGCCCAAACTTGTCTTTTTCCATTTCACCACCACAAAATAAACGCCAATGTTTCAAGGATAACACCCTTATGACTTTAATGTGATTGAGAAAGTGAAATTGGAAATTTTACTAACCTATGTTCTTCCTAGTTCTTCTTCTTCATCCCTTTTCTTTAATTATTTTCTAATGAAACAGTGTCCCCACCCTTTATGCTGCTGTTTCACCTGAGCTCACCCAGTATTATCTTAGCATGGTTTTTGTGCTTTATAATTCTATAAATTTTAAAATTATTATTAGAATGTTGGGAAAATTTATATATATTAACATGGAAATATACTGAGTAAATTAATGAAAAAAATATGAGGCAGAACATGTTTTAAAACAATGTAAACAGCTGTGTGCATGCGTATTTGTGTGTACATTAACAAAGGTCTGAGGAATATGTGCCAAGTTGTTTACAATGTTTTCCTTTTAAGAAGTAGGTCTGAGGACAGGTGATTCAAAGGGGAAAGAACAATACCTTTCTCTGTGGAGAAAAATGTGTTGTTTTCCTTTATATCCTCCTTTTTTTTTTTTTTTTTTTTGAGACAGAGTCTCACTCTGTCACCCAGGCTGGAGTGCAGTGGGCACGATCTCGGCTCACTGTGACCTCCACCTCCCAGGTTCAAGCAATCCTCCTGCCTCAGCCTCCCAAGTAGCTGGGACTACAGGCATGTGCCACCATGCCCAGCTAATTTTTGTATTTTTAGTAGAGACAGGGTTTCACCATGTTGGCCAGGCTGGTCTTGAACTCCTGGACTCAGGTGATCCACCCTCCTCAGCCTCCCAAAGTTTTGGGTTACAGGTGTGAGCCACTGCACCCAGCCGGTACTTAACATTTTTTCAAAAGGCATGTTTTACTTAAAGGAATAAAAAGTTATCAAAATGTAGATGATGGAAGAAGTTTGAGTAGACTCTAAATGCGGACAGAGAGAGTAAGGCTCAGTAGATTGTCTCCCCGTACCTGATGAGAAGAGAGTCCTGAGCAGCAAACAGGAAGACCCCATGCTTCATGGCTGGCATGCTTCTTTATCACCAAAAGCTAACCAAAAAGCAGAGATTTATTTAAAATAAATGTTCTACCAAGCCCTGAAAAGCATCCAACTCCTTTCACTCTGAATTCTCCATAACGCCAAGTCTTTGATGCGGCATGGGGTAAGCTGAACAGCAGGCATGAACAATTCTCCACGAGAGTACTTCCCATATCTCCACTCTCCCAAATCTTAAGGATCAGAGTCCGAAAGCCTGACTGAAATTGAGCTGCTGGGAAATGTAATCATGTGAGAACAATTAAAAATTTTGCTTTCAAGATAAGAGCTTAGTACAAAGCCTAGCCTTAGACAAACTTATGAAATGAAACTATGACAAGGAACTCTTCTCCCCTGGGTTCTCAACCCCTTAGTACCAGGAACCTACAGCCTCTTCTCTTCCCTTTCTTCCCTTCCCTTCTTTTCCTTCAAATCTCCTAACCTCAGTAACTTTACGCATGCTAAAATATTAAAAATTAAGAACAAAAAATGATAACTGATGAAGCTCTATTTGCAATTTTTTATTTTTTATTTTTGTTAATGATATCCTTGGTTTATGTAATTTGCAAATACCTTTAACTTAAGAATTTAAGTGAGACTATTGGAAATTTAAAAAGCAAACAGAGAAAGTCTTCTCTTTTCAGTATACGCACTACTAGGAGCTTAAATCTATATAAGAATTTTCTTGATTAGTTTCAGTCTTTTCCAGATATTTATTCACATCACACTCTTGCTGCAGAACACCTTTGTGAAATGATGTGTTTACTCTCACTGTTATTAGGTACTCATCTGTAACTTGTGGTTAAATCATAAAGCCCTGTTTGAAAGAGGTTTATGTTCTCTAAGGAATGAGCATCAACTATCCTAATCCAAGGTTTCCTGGCAGCACAGTATTGTGGAAAGAGCAGTGAAATAAGAATGAAGATTTGAGTTCTGATTCTAACTGAAACAACGTGAACAGCTTTGTAGTATTCATAGTTTGAGCCCCTTAACAATTCTGTGTATCTCAGGAGGTTATTACGAGAATTAGTTAAGATGACATAAATCAAAGCATTTTATAAGCTATATATTCGAGAAAATCTAAAATTTCAAACTGGCCAAACCAGGTTGAGAAGTCATTTTGAACATGATTTACAGCATTGTGACACTACTTGTTCGTCTGTACACACATAACAACATCAAACAAGCTAGGTAGCACATCCCCTCTAGAACGGAAAATTAGTTCTCTGCAGGTCTAGGGAACCCAATACAGACAACACTGCTCTCTCTCTCTTTTTTTTTAAACCTGTGTGGAATTTTTCATTTTACCATGGACTGTTTTAATATTTTCCAGTTCTATTTCCTGTTCTGATACTTTTGGTTGGTATGCATTAGGAAGAGAAAAAATTTTGGGGAGGGCACAAACAAGTGACAAACCAATATTTGGTACCAGTGGTTTTACATTTATATATAAGACATTCTTGTGTTAAAACCTTAATGAGGATCAATGCACTTGAAATAAAGTATGATTTACACAAAAATAAACTAAAACTAAGGATAGATATTACAGGAAAAGATAATGGTTTAAATACACAAGAAACTTACAGTCCAAAAATAATATACCTAATATCCTAAGAACCATAAGGAAATGTTCAATTTGTATTTGAGATAGAAGAAACATTCACAAGACATAAAGTCTGGTGCCATGGAAAAAATGACAGATTTACTAATGTCCAATGATTTTTATGTTCCAGGACCTAATTCTTGCAGACTTATGAAGTCTCCAAACACTATACTTTGCCTTCTTTGGTAAATATGTATTTCTCAAAGTCTGTGGGCAACATATGGACCTTGTATGTCTTCTGTGAACCCTACAATTCAGTCACTGATTCAAGTTAACCATAACATGTTTATTATCTTTCTAAAAATGAAAAATATACTTTCCACTGCATTTTTGGAACTAATTTAGATTTGAAACAATTTTTTTATGTTAAAATAAGTGCAAAACTTTACTCAGACAAAAGTACATGAGTCTTTTTAAGGTTAACAACAAACAGGAATAAGTAGGTGCTTTGCTTTGTTCCAAAGTCCCATTTGCCTAATTGCCTACATTTCTCTCATCTAAAAGAAGAATAAATTGCTACGATGGAGTTAATTCCAGCAAAATAGGGAGTTCATATGGATTCGTTTTCAATATTTTATTATTTATCATTTGTGAATTTGAGGGGGAAAGAGAGAAAGAAATAAGGAGGGTAGAAGAGATATCCTATAACAGGACGAGTTTGACAATATGTTTTATATATTGAATTAAGTTCTTCTTTCCTTTGACATTTCCCGATTTGTTTTATTATTAAAGGTGTAATCATATGTTCAAACTGTAATTTTCAAACTTTTATTTTCAAACTACCTTGAGGGCTTATTATATATTTGAACTGTAATCCTACTGCTGTAAAAGCAAGAACTAAGTAAGCAAACCCTATATTTAGCAGGAAAAGAAATTCCCCAAGGCCAGAATTATTATGCTCCATAAAACTTGCCAACTGCAACTGCACCCTCCCACATGTAAAGGGAAAATTTAGACTAAAACCGTAAAATCCAAATGAGTAATAGGTGACCTAATAAATTCTGGATAGCTACCACATTACAGAGTTTTCATCTAAAATATTTCATAGGGATAGTAATTAAGTTAGAGAGTTTTAATCTAAAATGCTACTAAATGTCTAAATAAACTTTAAATATTTAATCTAAAATAAAATCACCAAAAATATTTCATATGAGTATCTAAAATAGGAATAAAATGCAACTTCTCCAAGTTGTTTCTTCCTACTTAGACTACTGAGATTTAATAGAAAGAAAACTTTTACCAATGTTATGTCAAAGTTTTCAATCTTTAAAATGCAAAATTATGTCTTTTAGGTCACTGCCTGTTTTGTTCTTCATCATTTTCTGATTCTGGGATTTGAATCTTTTAAAAATACTCGGAAAAATCTTGGAACAAACATGGAGCCAAAATAAATTTGCCATCCAGAGAGTAGGACAGAAAGTCAAAGCCGATAAGCTCAAATGTCCTTTCTGCTCTTTTATCTTAAGGGAAGCCTATAAGTCCTCCATCTTAGCCAATGCTGGAGAGTAAGATTAGAAAAATGGGACTAGAAAAGGAAGCAGGATGTTTAGAATTACTGTCTGCAAACACTACACCTGGCCTGTGTGATAGGTATAGAACTGAAGAATGGAGTTGGGCATCATCACAGACCAAATCATATCAAACCTGTTTGCAGAGTTAGTTCAGAGATGCCTGGGTTTTGGGATAAATAGAGAATGTTTATCACTGATACTTTTTTTAACTCATCTATGTCCCTGTTGACACTGTAGAACTCAATGTTTATGACTATAGAAACAATACCATCAACAAAAATAATATCTATAATCATCCTCTCTAATCCACAGTTATTATGATGACATAATCACTCTGGAGCAATTAGGTCTATGGGGCAGAACTGATTGAAGCCTATTTTGAAGATAACAGTATTCTCACTGTACCATTCAGATTAACATGTCATCGGCTAAAGGCCATCATTTTCTTACAGATGTTCATTTCCTTGTATAAACTTTGCTTGACTTGCTATCTGACATTTCAATTCTGGTATGTGAATATGTAGAAAATTAATTTATTGCCTTAACCAGACAAGAACACTTTGCATATGGTCTATATTCTTAAATATTAGGAGTGAACTTAAATCAAAGATAGACAAAATACAGAAAAACAAATTTGTTTTAAAATGTCGATTCATTTAAAACAAAGGTCAAAATTTAAAATCGTAAGCAATACATATTTCAAATTTATAATCTTTTGATATAAATATTGATAGAGATGATCAAGACCATTACCTATTAATAAGCTGATCTACATTTGAGAAACAAACAAACAAAAAAATGCCTACTGACCGGGCTTCTCGCCAAGAGCCTAGGTTAAAGTACAAAGAGACTGCAGTGTTTGATCAGCTCGTGAAGTTTGTTATGAAGAACCTAGGTGTGCTTGGTCACAGTGTATTTTTACCTTCAATTATTTTTAAGTTGTTAAAATACTTGCTTTTTTATTTTTTAATTGGTCTTTAATCTATATCCTAAATATTTCTTTTTAAAAAGTTGTAAAACTCTATGATTCTCAACTTTGTACTGACTACATAACAACCTTCAAAGGCCCTGTTCACGTGACTGTGTGCTATTAGCCTCTGGCCTATGACGTGAACTTATTTAATATTTAGATAGTATAAGTATATATGGAAAAAGAGGGATTTTTTGGCCAGGGAATGCCATTAAGAAATATTGTGAGGATTAAAGTGGATAGTATATATAAAGTGTCAAGCATAAAACCACATAGCAGAGGCTCAGTAAATGCAAAATGTATAAAAGTATGTGCATGTGTATCTCAAGCATGGTGCTGTACTTTCATATACTTCTTTCCTTTTCCCGTATATCCCACAATGCCCTAAAAGAATACTAATGATGATTATGGCATTGGTCTGAATTACATATCAGAAACATTTGTGGTCAGATGCAGTGGCTCACGCCTATAATCCCAACACTTTGAGAGATCGAGGCTGGAGGATTGCTTGAGCCAGGAGTTCTAGACTAGCCAGAACAACATAGTGAGACATCATCTCTACAAAAAGTTTTTTTAAAAAATTAGCCAGGCATGGTAGCACACGTCTGTAATCCCAGCTGCTGAGGAGGCTGAGTGGGGAGGATGGCTTGAGCCCAGGAAGCTGAGGCTACAGTGAGCTGAGATTGTATCACTACACTACAACTTTGGCAATAGAGAGAGATCCTATCACAAAAAAAGAAAAAAAGATAAAGGAGAGAGATGAAAGAGAAGGAAGGAAGGGAGGGAGGGAGGGAAAGAGAGAGAGAGAGAAAGAAAGAAAGAGAGAGAGAGAAAGAAAGAAAGAAAGACGGAAGGAAGGAAGGAAGGAAGGAAGGAAGGAAGGAAGGAAGGAAGGAAGGAAGGAAGGAAAAGAAAGAAAAAGGAAGGGAGAGAGACAGAAAGGGAGGAAGGAGAGAGCATGAGCAGGGAGGAAGGGAGAGAGAGAGAAGGAAAGCAAGAAAGCAAGAAAGAAAGCAAGCAAGCAAGAAAGAAAGAAAAAGAAAGAATGAGAGAATGAAAGAAAAGAAAGAGAGAGCAAGAAAGGGAAGGAAGGAGAGAGAGAGTGTGAGCAGGGAGGGAGGGAGAGAGAAGGAAGGAAGGAAGGAAGGAAGGAAGGAAGGAAGGAAGGAAGGAAGGAAGGAAGGAAGGAAGGAAGGAAGGAAGGAAGGAAGGAAGGAAGGAAATTTATTTCTTCTTTACTAAAAAATACAAACACTGAAAAGAGAAATTTTGCCATCATAAAATCTACAACCCAACCTTATCTGAATTCTTAAACTCTGCCTTCTTTTCTGTTACAGCAAATGAATTTTCCATGCTTTCTTGCAAGACCAGCCTTCACTTTCCCAGTTTTCCTTCCATTTTTTGTATTGTTTTGTTAGTGTTAAATGCTAGTCGTTTTAAATGTTGGTATCCCTTCAAACCTTGTTCTTTCCCTCATTCTACACATGCTTCTTGAACACCTTATGTATTCCCTTTATGTTGATTACTACCTGTTATGGGCTTAGTTGTGTCCCATCCCCCTACACAAAAAAAATTGATAGGCTGAATTCCTAACCCCCGGTACCTCAAAATGTGACTCTGTTTGGAGATAAGGCCTTTAAAGAGGTAATTAAGGTAAAATGAAGTCACGTGGGTGGGCCCTAATACAGTATGATTGGCATTCTTATAAAAAGACGAAATTCAGACACACACAGAGGAAAGACTATGTAAAGACAGAGGGAGAAGATGGCCATCCACAAGTCAGTGGGAGAGACCTGAGAAGAAATCAATCCTGTCAGCAGCCTCCAGAACTGGAAGGCAATATGTTTCTGTTTTTTAAGCCATCCAGCCTGTGGTATTTTGTTAGGGCAGCCCTGGGAAACTAACACACTCCCTCTGATTAGACTGTGGCTCCTAAACTCATTTCTGTGGTGCCAGCTCTGAATGCCAGACTATATCCCTCTACCTACTAGATCTCACCACATGGATGTCTCAAAAATATTTCAAGAATTCAACATATGCTGGCTTATCCAGTTACCTGTGCCAGAAACATGGTCACTGTATTAGACCCTACTTGTGCCCCACATCATATCCTCTTAGCCCACCTCTAATTGTAGTTTCACTTCAAGTCATTCTCTCATATTTTTTACCTCAGGTTTTCTTTAGAATTCTAATAACCTGCTCAGCAGCTTTCAAGCATAGAGGAGTTAACCTCCCTGGAGGCAACCCTAAACCAAAGAGTCAGAGAAGAAAGGCTCAGTCTTCAGTCTTTCAAAGGGTCACTTCTGAAAAGCTTTCAAGATGGTTTCTCAGGGAATTCCTACAATATGTGCCCCAGGGTTTTAACAGCAACAAATAGTTCAATAACGCACGCTTTACTGGCTTCCTTCCTTCCCTGAATTAGATTTTCTCCTTCCCTAACACACTCTCCTCATTCTCTCACTCTTATTTCTTGGGATCATCTCTAAAATAAACTTCCTGCATCCCAGTTATTGACACAGACTTGCTTTTAGGGAGAAACCACACTAAGAGAGTCGATATCATTCCCTTATCTTTCTCCTTTATATACCCTCTCTGGCCATCAATTATCAAATCATAGTAATTCTACTATGGTTTTCAAATTGATCTACTCCCTTTAAGTCCACTGCCTTTATCCTAAGATAGGCTATCATCAACTCTTACCTGGATAATTTGCCATCTTCTGTCTCCCTGCCTTGCAAATTGTCCCTTACCAAGTTATTCTCCATGGGGAAGTCAATGTGTGCTTTCTAAATGGACTATCTAATCCTACTCACTCATAATAACCTTCAATTATTTCCCATTGTCTTTAATATGAGTTCCTTAATATGATTTTTGAGGTATGTCCTAATAAAGACCTAGTTTTCTTCCACAGTCACATCTCTCACCATTCCTACTTCTCACTTGATACAGTAATCACACCGAGCTACTCTCAGGTCTCTGAGCAGCCATGTTGCCTCCTTCTCTTGAAATGCTCTTCTTCATTCCTCATCTCCACTTCCAGCTTCTTACTGCTTCTAGTTTAGACTGCATTTACTCTTGAAAATCTTCTCATGTTAATTTTTGGTTAGGTGCCCCTCCTATGTGTTCTTAAAACATTACACTGAATTTTAATTACCTGTCTAGATTTGTTTATGTCATCTATTCAATTAGAGTGTTTGAAGTTTTCTATTTCCCATTGTGTCTAAAATACTCCACATATTTTAGGTATTCAATAAATACTGATAGAATAAATGAATTAACAGGTAAAATAAAAATGTTAAATAATGTTAAATTTTTTAACAACAAAAAAACTGGCAAACAAATTTTCAAATCATATAGAAAGAGCTGAAGGAAAACAGAAGCAAGGTTGATAAATAGAAACCCTATAAAAATCTAGGACAAAAACTCTATCTTCAGAAATCTTTGCTATCATCATTGCTATAACCATGGATACACGCCTACTCAGATTTTTTTAAATCCATTACTTAGAAAGCAATTTTAAAGCTTATACTATAAAGCAGGCATTTTTAAATAGAAAAATTAAGTCAGTCCCATACGTTACTCTGGAATGGCATTTTAGGGAGATGGCTTTAATTTATGAACTCGCCCAATAGAACTGCAAGGTGTTGAACAGGGCTAGCCTTCACTAAGACTGATAAGTACATAACATCTGTTCCAGGCCTTTGACTCCATAATTTCTCATCCTGACAGCACCCTTTCTCCTCTTCCTGCTTATGCTGCAGGTCCTTGCTCTGAAATCTGAAGACTCCTGAGTCTACCCACTGCCACACACCTTGGTGAATGTAAGAGGCTCACCAGGATTTCCTGGTGAACTTCTCATCCCAGCTATCACCCATGTAAACAGTATATTATCACTGACACTCCCTGTACTTCCACTTTGTTGGATGCAAACAAATACAGCATTTGAGCGGACCTGTGGGGATTTCAGGTCAGCTGAAGTGAAGAGATTGGTTTCCCAGGAAATCTACAGGAAATATATGGAGGGCAAGGCACAGCCTTGATGAACCTTACAAACTGCTCTCAGTGAGTGGTTCTCATCCAGGAAGCCTCAAGATGGTGAGGAATGCATGTTCTAGCTGGGACCCTGTCAGCAGCCCGTTGCTACCACCAAGTTAAAGTTATTTCCAGCATAAACCAGTGTTGTTTTGCTCAAGAGAATGCTTAATCCTTACCGGCCTCTTAGCAACAGTGTGCCATTATTCTCAAGAGAAGGGGCAGGGCAGGAACAATATTACCCCAACACTGAAAAACCCTCAAGTTGCACAATGTGCTAATGATGAGCTGGTAAAAACATTGTCATCACTAACTATATGAGAAAGCCGCTATAGAAATCAGGTCCTTAAAAACACTGTAAGACTGCATGATTATTTTGATCCTCATTTTAACAGGCAATAACTTTTACTACAAGTAAGTTCTGGTTTGATTCTAAGGAATAGCTAATGAGATCATGCAAATTTCAAAAATACAATTCCTTCACTTATTCAACAGATATTTTTGGGGTGCCTAGTAGACACTCTTCTGTGTACTGAAGAATCATCGATGAACAAAACAGGTTGCCAGGGGGTGGGGAGGAGAGGGAGAGGGAATGGTTAATAGGTACAAAAAAAAATTAAAATTAATTAATAAGTCCTAGTATCTGACAGCACAACAGGGTGACTATCATCAATAATAATTTAATTGCACATTTAAAAATAACTAGAAGAATACAATTAGATTGCAACACAATGGATAAATGCTTGAGGGAGTGAATACCCCATCTTCCATGATGTACATATAATATTAAGTGGGGAGAAAAAAAACAAGGATACAAAACTACAGAGTATAATACTCGAGCTTATAAGAACAATTAATTGAGGCATATATAGGCATAAATAAGCTTTCAGACATAGATACTGATTTAGGAAAAGAAAAGAAAACATAGATATACATAACAGCTACTAGTGTTATATTTGGGATGAGATTACCAATAGTATTTTTTAAAATATTTCCTGCGCTTTCTAAGATTTCATAATGAATACATTATAGGTAGCAAATTAATACTACATCATGTATCTTTAAATGCAAAAAAAAGGGTAAGATGCCACTTCGTTCATCATTGCCAAAACTTGGAGGCAACCAAGATCTCCTTCAGTAGGTGAATGTAAAAATAAACAGTAGTATAGGCATACAATGGAATATTATACGGTAGTATAGGCATACAATGGAATATTATAAAAAGAAATAAACTATCGAGCCACAAAAAGACATGGAGGAATTTAAGTGCATATCGATAAATGAAAGAAGTCAATCTGCAAGGGCTACATACTGTATGATTCCAACTATGTGACCTTCCAGGGAAGGCAAAACTATGGCAACAATCAAACGATCAGCAGTTGCCAAAAGGCCAAGGGGAGGCAGGGATGCTTAACAGGTACAACACAGAGCATTTTAGGACAGTACTACTATTCAGTATACACCGTAGTGGTGGATATATATTATATATTATCAAACCCTGATGTACAGCACCAAGAGCGAAGCTTAATGTAAAGAGTGGGCCTTAGTTAATAATAATGTATCAATATTGGCCCATCAATTGCAACAAATATATTGCATTAATGCAAAATGTTACTAAGAGAAACTTGTAGAGGGATACAAGGAGGTTTATGGCAACTCTCTGCTCATTTTTCTGTCAACCTAAAACTGCTCTAAAACAGAATTTATTAACTTTTTAAGTAATAGGCTAAGATGAACTCTCCCACTTTGACTTTCCATTGGTATAGGATTCAACCCATGGATAATACAGGCTTAGGTCGTAACCCCAAAAGACACAGTCCTGAAGGCCATAATCCCAAATGTTGAAATCCCAAAAGATCAAAATCCTTAAAATCCCAAAAATCACCATCCTGAAAAGTCAAAATTCCAAACATAAAACTCTGGAAAAAATAAATTTAAAAAATTATTTAAAAGACATTTGTTTACATTTTTATTTTTATTATTTATTATTATTATTTGAGACAGAGTCACTTTGTCACTCAGGCTGGAGTGCAGTGGCTCAACCTTGGTTCACTGAAACTTCTGCCTCCCGGTACAAGCGATTCTCGTGCCTCAAACTCCCAGAAGTACAGGCACACACCACCATGCCCAGCTAATTTTTTGTATTTTTAGTAGAGATGGGGTTTTGCTATTTTGGCCAGACTGGTCTGAAACTCCTGACCTCAAGTGATCCACTCACCTTGGCCTCCCAAAGTGTTGTGATTATAGGCACAAGCCACCGCACCCAGCCTACATTTTTAAAAGGAAACTTACTTGAGAAACACATAAAAACATGGCTGAACACTTCATATGCCACTTTTTGCAATAAAATAGGCAATGATAATGACATATTTTTGCAAGAATAAAATTCAGGTATACTAACAACAGTTGCACAAGTGTGGCAGTTATAAGCAAACAAACTGGCTGGGTGCAGTGGCTCACGCCTGTAATCCCAACACTTTGGGAGGCCAAGATGGGTGGATCACCTGAGGTCAGGGTTCAAGACCAGCCTGACCAACATGGTGAAACTCTGTCTCTACTAAAAATACAAAAATTAGCTGGGCGTGGTGCTGGGGCACCTGTAATCCCAGCTACTCAGGAGGCTCAGGCAGGAGAATCACTTGAAGCCGGGAGGCAGAGGTTGCAGTGAGCTGAGATGGCACCACTACACTCTAGCCTGGGCGACACAGCGAGATTCCATCTCAAAAAACAAATAACAAACAGACACACAGACAAACTGTATTCATACAGAAATATGTCTTGGGGAAAAGCTGAATGCATTCCCCTTGAAATCCAGCACAAGACAAGGATGCCCTCTCTCACCACTTCTATTCAACGTAGTATTGGAAGCCCAAGCAAGAGAAAGAAATAAAAGGCATCCAAACAGGAAGAGAGGAAGTCAAACTATCCCTGTTTGCAGACAACATATTTCTATATTTAGAAACCCCATAGTCTCAGCCCCAAAGCCCTTTAATTGATAAACAATTTCAGCAAAGTTTCAGGATGCAAAATGAGCATATAAAAATCACTAGCATTCCTATACATTAACAACAGCCAAGCCAAGAGCCAAATCAGGAATGTAATTCCATTCATAATTGCCACAAAAAGAATAAAATACCTAGGAATATCATTAACTAGGGAGGTGAAAGTTCTCTACAATGAGAATTACAAACACTACTCAAAGAAATCAGAGATGACACAAACAAATGGAAAAACATTCCATTCTCATAGATAGGAAGAATCAATATCATTAAAATGACCATACTGCCAAAAGCAATTTACAGATTCAGTGCAATACCTATCAAACTACCAATGACATTCTGCACAGAACTAGAAAAACACTATTTTAAAATTTGTATGGAACCAAAAAAGAGCCCTAATAGCCAAGGCAATCCTAAGCAAAAAGAACAAACCAGGAAGCATCACATTTCCCAACTTTAAACTATACTACAGGGCTACAGTAACCAAAACAGCATGGTACTGGTACAAAAACAGATACACAAGCCAATGAAACAGAATAGCGAACACAGAAATAAACCTGCACACCTACAACCATCTGATCTTTGACAAAGCTGACAAAAACCAGTAATGGGGAAAAGACTCCCTATTCAATAAACGGCACTGGGATAATTGGCTAGCCATATGCAGAAGACTGAAATTGGACCCCTTTTTTACATCATATACAAAAATCAACTCAAGATGCATTAAAGACTTGAATGTAAAACCCAAAACTAAAAAAACCCTGGAAGACAACCTAGGCAATACCATTCTGGACATAAGAACTGCAAAGATTTCATGACTAAGATGACAAAAGCAATTGCAACAAAAGCAAAAATTGACAAATGGGATCTAGTCAAACTTAAGAGCTTCTGTAGAGCAAAAGAAACTATCGACAGAGTAAGCAAACATACAGAAACAAACATACAGAATGGGAGAAAATATCTGCAAATTATGCATCTGACAAAGGCCTAATATCCAGCATCTATAAGAAACTTAAATAAATTTTCAAGAAAGAAAACAAACATCCCCATAAAAAAGTGGGCAAAGGACATGAATAGACACTTTTCAAAAGAAGACATACAGGAGGCCAACAAGCATATAAAAAAAAAACACTCAATATCATGATCATTAGAGAAATGCAAACCAAAGCCATAATGAGATACCATCTCATATCAGTCAGAATGACTATTATTAAACAGTCAAAAAATAAGAGATGCTGGCAAGGTTGCAGAGAAAAGGGAATGCTTGTACACTGTTAGTGAGAGTGTAAATTAGTTCAACCATTGTAGAAAGCAGTGTAGTGATTCCTCAAAGAGCTAAAAACAGAATTACCATTCAACCCAACAATCTCATTACTGGGTATATATCCAAAGGAATATAAATCATTCTGTCATAAACACATATGCACTCGAATGTTCATTGCAACACTATTCACAATCGTGAAGATATAGAATCAACCTAAATTCCCATCAATGGTAGACTGGATAAAGAAAATATGGTAAATATATACCATGGAATATTATGCAGCCATAAAAAAAGCTCTTGTCTTTTCCCAGAACATAGATGGAGCTGGAGACCATTATCCTTAGCAAACTAATGCAGGAACAGAAACAAATACCACATGTTCTCACTTATAAGTGGGAGCTAAATGATAAGAACACATAGACACAAAAAGGGGAACAACAGACACTGGGGCCTAGTTGAGAGTGGAGCCAGGGTGGGAAGAGGGAGAGGATCAGAAAAAAATAACTATTGGGTACTAGGCTTAGTACCCGGGTGACAAAACAATCTGTACAATAAACCCCCATGACACGTGTTTATCTATATAACAAATCTGCACATGTACCTCTGAACATAAAATAAAAGTTTATTTTTTAAAAAAGAAATATGCCAAAAGCAAAATGTATAAACCCATGTAACTATGGTTGGTAGTTGTGAGCTCCCAGCTTTATAACTGCAGTCATCTGAAATACATATCAGACAACCTAATTTTTTTTTTTTTCTTTTTTGAGATGGAGTCTCACTCTGTTGCCCAGGCTGGAGTGCAGTGGCATGATCTCGGCTCACTGCAACCTCCGTTTCCTGGGTTCAAGCGATTCTCGTGCCTCAGCCTCCTGAGTAGCTGGGGCTACAGGCGTGTGCCATCATGCCCAGATAATTTTTGCATTTTTAGTAGAGACGGGGTTTCACCATGTCGATCAGGCTGGTCTTGAACTCCTGACTTCGTGATCCACCAACCTCCGCCTCCCAAAGTGCTGGGATTACAGGCGTGAGCCACCGTGCCTGGCCCCTAACCTAATTCTTTTAATAAGATCAATCAAAGACCATGATGGGGTCATCACCACATATGCAGTCACCCAAAGAGTTGAGAGCTTCAGAATTTTATCTTTCACGAATGCAGATATACAAAAGGGACATCTCTTCATTTACTGAGGAAGTTTCAACATTTCTATGTACATACACCATGCTTACATGGAAAGAACCTTGTGCCAATGCACTTTTGTGGAGTCAAATTTGCAAAAAAAAAAATGCATAAAATAAATTCGCACTCTCTAAAAGTTTTTACACAATTTATACCTCCAGTATTGGAAATGATGCAAAGATAAGATACGTAGCATAGCAAATTGACACCATGTGGAAGTGGCAGAAGTCATATGTGATTGAATAATTTGGCAGAAGAGATTTCTTCTGTGTTTTCACTTCTATGATCGAAATACTTGCCGCACTTGTGTTTAGAGAGTGGTTGTAACCTATAAATTTTGTAAGTATATGCTGTCCATTTGAAAATCTGGTTATTGCTTGGCCATTGCAATTAAACAATTTTCTACTTTCACAACACCAGTAATAATTAATTTTCAAACTCATATCTTTCATAGTTAAGTAGCTTTGCACACTTAATTTATTACAGCCTTTTTGCATGGGGATAATTTCCCAGATCTCTTCCTTTGTGTTTCAAGAAATGCAGTAAGAAGGAATAATATTTGGCTTTCCCAGTATCGAATCTGTGTTAGGGTTCACCAGAGTAACAGAACCAATAAGATATGTATATAGATACATGACAGGGAATCTAATAGTGGAATTGGCTCATGCATTTATGGTGGCTGAGAAGTCCAACAGTCTGTAAGCTGGAGACCCTGGAATGTGAGTAATGCGGCTTAGTCCAACTCAGAAGGCCTCAGAACCAGGAAAGCCAATGTTATAACTTTGTCTGAGGCCAAAAATGTCAGAAGCTGGGGGACCACTGGTGTAAGCTCTGGAGTCCAAAGGTCAGCAAGCCTGGAGTTCTGATGTTCACGGCAGAAGAAAAGTCTGTCCCAGGTCAGGCACAGTGGCTCACAGCTGTAATCCCAGCACTTTGGGAGGCCAAGACAGAAGCATCACTTGAGCTCAGGAGTTCAAGACCAGCCTGGCCAACATGGTGAAACCCTGTCTCTACTAAAAAATACAAAAATTAGCCGGCGTGGTGGCTCATGCCTGTAATTCCAGCTACTTAGGAGGCTGAGGCATGGAGAATCACTTGAACCTGGGAGGCGGAGGTTGCAGTGAGCCAAGATTGCACCACTGCACTCCACCCTAAGGGACAGAGTAAGACTCTGTCTCAAAAAAAAAACAAAAAGAAAAGTGTCTCAGCTCTCAGAGAGAGACCAATTCTCCTTCTATATTTGTTCACTCTGTGCCCCCTGCCGATTAGAGGGTGTCCACCAGCACAGAGGGAAGGATTTCCCCACCTAGTTCATTCAGACTCACACACTGATCTTCTCCAGAAACACCTTCACACACATACCCAAAATAATGCCCTACCAGGTTTCTAGGTATCCCTTAATCCATTCAAGTTAACACCTAAAATTAAATCCACAAAACTTGGCACCCATATGCATCTCCTTAAACCATACTTAATTTCCAAATAACAACAGTAACGAGGTAATAGTTCTGCCTAACATGATGCAACGAGCATAATGCATCTATCTTGCATAAAATCAAAAACACACTAATTCCTTCCTTAGAATTCAGCTTTCAGGATTTAAACATTTGGAATTTAATCTTTCAGGGGTATAATTTTCAAGATTTTAGTTATTAGCGATTTAGATATTAGCGATTTTTACGGATTTTGAGTTTTCAGGATTTCAATATTTGGGACTATGTATTTTAGGATTATGATTAATACTGAACAAAACAGTGATTCCCAGATTTTGGAACTTTAGAAACAATAAAATTTTCCTTAAAAGGTTAAGGGGAGAAGACAAAGAGTTTTCCACTCCTCCTTTGCCAAGTAAGCACACTAAACATACACATGTGTATCTGCACACACACACACACATACACACACACATATAACCAGACAATATTCCATAAAAAATAATCTCTCTTCACAGTATTCCATTAAGGAGAAGGACATTTTATCACATAAAAATTAAGAGTATGATTTTTTTAAATTCTTTATGGCTTTTTTTATTTAGCATAATTATTACACAATTCATTTTTGTTGTATGTATCAGAAGTTCACTGTTTTTATTGCTTAATAGTGTTCCATTGTTTGGATATCCAACAATTTTTTTATCTGGGCAACAGCAAAAGAGACCATTTAGGTTTTTTTCTATTTTTGGCTGTTGCAAATGAAATGGTTATTAACATTCATATACAAGTCTTTGTGTGGATGCATGCTTTCTTTTTTGTTTTTCGTTTTTTGTTTTTGGGATAATTACCTAGGAGTGGAATGGCTTAATTCTATAGTAGGTGTATTTTATTTTATTTTTTTTTATTTTATTATTTTACTTTAAGTTCTAGGATACATGTGCAGAATGTGCAGGTTTGTTATATAGGTATACATGTGCCATGGTGGTTTGCTTCACCTATTAACCCATCATCTAGGTTTTTAAGCCCTGCATGCATTAGGTATTTGTGCTAATGCTCTCCTTCCCCTTGCCCCCCACCCCCCAACAGGCCCCAGTGTGTGATGTTCTGCTCCCTGTGTCCATGTGTTCTCATTGTTCAACTCCCACTTATGAGTGAAAATATGCGATGTTTGGTTTTCTATTCCTGTGTTACTTTGCTGAGAATGATGGTTTCCAGCTAGATCCATGTTCCTGCAAAGACATGAACTCATCCTTTTTTTATAGCTGCATAGTATTCCATGGTGTATATGTGCCACATTTTCCTTATCCAGTCTATCATTGATGGGCATTGGGGTTGGTTCCAAGTCTTTGCTATTGTAAATAGTGCTGCAATAAACATATGTGTGCATGTGTCTTTAAAGTAGAATGATTTCTAATCCTTTGGGTATAGACACAGTAATGGGATTGCTGAGTCAAACGGTATTTCTGGTTCTAGATCTTTGAGGAATCCCCACACTGTCTTCCACAATGGTTGAACTAGTTCACACTCCCACCAGCAGCATAAGTGTCCCTATTTCTCCAGCACCTTGCCAGCATCTGTTGTTTCCCGACTTTTTAGTGATTGTGCCATTCTAACTGGTGTGAGATGGTATCTCATTATGGTTTTGATTTTCATTTCTCTTTTTTTTTTTTTTTTTTTGAGATAGAGTCTCACTCTGTCACCCAGGCTGGAGTGCAGTGGCGTGATCTTGGCTCACTGCTACCTCCATCTCCCAGGTTCACGCCATTCTTCTGCCTCAGCCTCCCGAGTACCTGGGACTACAGGCACCCACCAGCATGCCCGGCTAATTTTTTTTGTATTTTTAGTAGAGACAGGGTTTCACCATGTTAGCCAGGATGGTCTTGATCTCCTGACCTCGTGATCTGCCTGCCTCGGCCTCCCAAAGTGCTGGGATTACAGGCGTGAGCCACCGCACCCGGCTTTGATTTGCATTTCTCTAATGACCAGTGATGATGAGCTTTTTTTCATATGTTTATTGGCCACATAAATGTCTTCTTCTGAGAAGGGTCTGTTCATATCCTTCCAACACTTTTTGATGGGGTTGTTTGATTTTTCTTGTAAATTTGTTTAAGTTCCTCATAGATTCTGGATATTAGATCTTTATCAGATGGACAGATTGCAAAAATTTTCTCCCACTCTGTGGGTTACCTGTTACTCTGATGATAGTTTATTTTGCTGTGCAGAAGCTCTTTAATTAGATCCCACTTGTCAATTTTGGCTTTTGTTGCCATTGCTTTTGGTGTCTTAGTCATGAAGTCTTTGCCCATACCTATGTTTTGAATGGTATTACCTAGGTTTTCTTCTAGGGTTTTTATGGTTTTAGGTTTAAGTCTTTAATCCATTTTGAGTTAATTTTTGTATAAGGTGTAAGGAAGGGGTCCAGTTTTAGTTTTCTGCATATGGCTAGCCAGTTTTCCCAGCACTATTTATTAAATGGGAATCATTTCCCCATTGCTTGTTTTTGTCAGGTTTGTTGAAGATCAGATGATTGTAAACATGTGGTGTTACTTCTGAGGCCTCTGTTCTGTCTCCCCTTTGGTCTATATGTCTGTTTTGGTTCCCGTACCATGTTGTTTTGGTTACTGTAGTCTCGTAGTATAGTTTGAAGTCAGGTAGCATGATGCCTCCAGCTTTGTTATTTTTGCTTAGGATTGTCTTGGTTACACAGGCTCCTTTGGTTCCACGTGAAATTTAAAGTAGTTTTCCAAATTCTGCAAAGAAAGGCAACGGTAGCTTGATGGGAATAGCAGTGAATCTATAAATTACTTTGGGCAGTATGGCCATTGTCACGATATTGATTTTTCCTATCCAAGAGCAGGAAATTTTTTTCCATTTGTTTGTGTCCTCTCTTATTTCCTTGAGCAGTCGTTTGTCATTCTCCTTGAAGAGGTCCTTCACTTCCCTTGTAAGTTGGATTCCTAGGTATTTTATTCTCTTTGTAGTGATTGTGAATGGGAGTTCACTCATGATTTGGCTCTCTGCTTGTCTATTATTGGTGTATAGGAATGCTTGTGATTTTTGCACACTGATTTTATATCCTAAGACTATGCTGAAGTTGCTTATCAGCTTTAGGAGTTTTGGGGCTGAGACAAGGAGTTGTGGGGCCGAGACAATGGGTTTGTTTGGTTTTGAGATGAAGTTTTGCTCTTGTTGCCCAGGCTGGAGTGCAATGGTGCAATCTTGGCTTACCGCAACCTCTGTCTCCTGGGTTCGAGCAATTCTCCTGCCTCAGCCTCCTGTGTAGCTGGGATTACAGGCAAGCGCAACCACGACCGGCTAATTTTGTATTTTTAGTAGAGATGGGGTTTCTCCATGTTGTTCAGGGTGGTCTTGAACCCCGACCTCAGGTGAGCCACCTGCCTCGGCCTCCCAAAGTGCTGGGATTGCAGGTGTGAGCCACCACACCCAGCCAACAATGGGGTTTTCTAAAATATACAAAGATGTCATCTGCAAACAGAGATAGTTTGACTTCCTCTCTTCCTATTTGAATACCTTTATTTCTTTTTCTTGCCTGATTGCCCTGGTCAGAACTTCCAATACTATGTTAAATAGGAGTGGTGAGAGAGGCCATCCTTGTCTTGTGCTGGTTTTCAAAGGAAATGCTTCCAGCTTTTGCCCATTCGGTATAATATTGGCTATGGGTTTGTCATAGACAGCTCTTATTATTTTTAGATATGTTCCATCAATACCCAGTTTATTGAGAGCTTTTAGCATGAAGGATGATGAATTTTATCAAAGGCCTTTTCTGCACCTATTGAGGCAGTCATGTGGTTTTTATCATTGGTTCTGTTTATATGATGGATTAACTTTATTGATTTGTGTACCTTGATCCAGCATTGCATCCCAGGGATGAAGCCGACTTGATCATGGTGGATAAGCTTTTTGATGTGCTGCTGGATTCAGTTTGCCAGTATTTTATTGAGGATTTTTGCATCAATGTTCATCAGGGATATTGACTTGAAATTTTCTTTTTTTGTTGTGTCCCTGCCAGGTTTTGGTATCAGGATGATTGGGAGGAGTCCCTCTTTTTCTATTATTTGGAATAGTTTCAGAAGTAATGGCACCAGCTCCTCTTTGTACCTCTGGTAGAATTCGGCTGTAAATCCATCTGGTCCTGGGCTTTTTTTGGTTGGTAGGCTATTAATTACTGCCTCAATTTCAGAACTTGTTATTGGTCTATTCAAGGATTCAACTTCTTCCTGGTTTGCTCTTGAGGGGATGTATGTGTCCAGGAATTTATTCGTTTCTTCTAGATTTTCTAGTTTATTTGCATAGAGGTGTTTACAGTATTCTATGATGGTAGTCTGTACTTCTGTGGGGTCAGTGGTGATATCTCCTTTATCATTTTTTGTTGTATCTATTTGATTTTTCTCTTTTTCTTTTTTTAATTCTACTTTAAGTTTTAGGGTACATGTGCACAACGTGCAGGTTAGTTACATATGTATACATGTGCCATGTTGGTGTGCTGCACCCATTAATTCGTCATTTAACATTAGGTATATCTCCTAATGCTATCCCGCCCCATCCCCCCACCCCACAACAGGCCCCAGTGTGTGATGTTCCCCTTCCTGTGTCCATGTGTTCTCATTGTTCAATTCCCACCTATGAGTGAGAACATGTGGTGTTTGGTTTTTTGTCCTTGCGATAGTTTGCTGAGAATGATGGTTTCCAGCTTCATCCAGGTCCCTACAAAGGACATGAACTCATCATTTTTTATGACTGCATAGTATTCCATGGTGTATATGTGCCACATTTTCTTTTTTTTTTTTTTTTTTTTTTTTTTTGAGATGGAGTTTCACTCTGTCGCCCAGGCTGGAGTGCAGTGGTGCAATCTCGGCTCACTGCAAGCTCTGCCTCCCGGGTTCACGCCATTCTCCTGCCTCAGCCTCTCCAAGTAGCTGAGACTACAGGCACCCGCCACCACGCCCGGCTAATTTTTTGTATTTTTAGTAGAGACGGGGTTCCACCATGGTCTCGATCTCCTGACCTCGTGATCCGCCCGCCTTGGCCTCCCAAAGTGCTGGGATTACAAGCATGACCCACCATGCCCGGCCGTGCCACATTTTCTTAATCCAGTCTATCATTGTTGGACATTTCGGTTGGTTCCAAGTCTTTGCTATTGTGAATAGTGCCACAATAAACATATGTGTGCATGTGTGTTTATAGCAGCATGATTTATAATCTTTTGGGTATATACCCAGTAATGGGATGGCTGGGTCAAAGGTATTTCTAGTTCTAGATCTCTGAGGAACCACCACACTGACTTCCACAATGGTTGAACTAGTTTACAGTCCCACCAACAGTGTAAAAGTGTTCCTGTTTCTTCACATCCTCTCCAGCACCTGTTGTTTCCTGACTTTTTAACAATGGCCATTCTAACTGGTGTGAGATGGTATCTCATTGTGGTTTTGATTTGCATTTCTCTGATGGCCAGTGATGATGAGTATATTTTCATGTGTCTTTTGGCTGCATAAATGTCTTCTTTTGAGAAGTGTCTGTTCATATCCTTCACCCACTTGTTGATGGAGTTGTTTGTTTTTTTCTTGTAAATTTGTTGGAGTTCATTGTAGATTCTGGATATTAGCCCTTTGTCAAATGAGTAGATTGCAAAATTTTTCTCCCATTCTGTAGGTTGCCTGTTCACTCCGATGGTAGTTTCTTTTGCTGTGCAGAAGCTCTTTAGTTTAATTAGATCCCATTTGTCAATTTTGGCTTTTGTACCATTGCTTTTGGTGTTTTAGACATGAA